>NC_067480.1:37673042-37983876 GCF_947179515.1 Apodemus sylvaticus
GTGACGTCATAGTCCATCATTACAATGTATGCTGTCACCCCGACCTCCCTACTTCTGATACTATAGAAGATCAGAAGCCAAAACTTGAGAATTCTTGCAAAAATGAAAGTTTCACAGAGGGGTTAGTGGTAGACAGAGTGAAATTGGGTCACCTACTTGTTTTTTTTATCCACATGGTCTGTGCTTGGGATGGGAAGAGAATCAAAGAAGGAAAATGGAGAAGGTGTATGAACTGGCTTCCACAAATAGCTTTGGTGAATGAGTTTATGCTAAGAGAAGTGCATGTATGTGTGTGTGTGTGTGTAGTGCACTCAGCTCCAGAACTGTGTGTGTGTATGTGCATGTGTGTAGTGCACTCAGCTCCAGAACTGTGCGTGCATGCGTGCATGCGTGTGTGCGTGTGCGTGTGTATGTGTGTAGTGTACTCAGCTCCAGAACTGTGCGTGCGTGCATGTGTGTGTGTGCGTGCATGCGTGTGTGTGCGTGCGTGCATGCGTGTGTGTGTGCGTGTGTATGTGTGTAGTGTACTCAGCTCCAGAACTGTGCGTGCGTGCATGTGTGTGTGTGCGTGCATGCGTGTGTGTGCGTGCGTGCATGCGTGTGTGTGTGCGTGTGTATGTGTGTAGTGCACTCAGCTCCAGAACTGTGTGTGTGTATGTGTGTAGTGCACTCAGCTCCAGAACTGTGCGTGTGTGCGTGCGTGCATGTGTGTGTGCGCGCGTGCGTGTGTGTGCGTGTGTGCGTACGCGCGCGCGTGTGTGTAGTGCACTCAGCTCCAGAACTGTGTGTGTGTGTGTGTGTGTGTGGTGCACTCAGCTCCAGAACTGGGTGGTAAGAAGTTTTTGCTCCATGAGTTTCCTCATCGTGTCTCCTGGCTCTGCTGCCAGACCCGGCCACAAGCAGATTAAGCAGTGTGCAGCACGAGTTTTGCCAAAGTCAAATACACAGCAGCACTGGAGGAGGCCTGGACTGAGAAGTTGTACTAGGCCTTGAACCTGGTTCCTGGAGAGACTGGCATGAACCTGAGCAGGCAGAGGAAAGCCAGGGAGAGAGGCAGAGCCTAGCTGTATGTAAATCAGAGAGGCCGAGGGCTGGGCATGCGATTCATGACACAGCGCGCACGGCCTTGGGTTTGATCCCTAGAAAACAATAAATAAATAAAAGGAAAAAACCCTCATAGGAGCTGGATCCTGAGAATAGTCAGGAGACAAGAAAGCAACAAAATCGGAATTTCCCTATGTTGGTGGCCCAGGAAGGGCACTACTCACCCAGCCTGAGAAGCCTCTGCAATTCTGCATAGAATAAATAGAGGGATCCACAAGGACCTCATAACCCATGATAATTTAAAAACGGTTTCAGCTTACTTCATCCGTTTTACAAACCCACCCGGGTAGTTAAAGACTGTAATACGTTTAATTCAAGACACAGAAAGAGAAAGGAAAAATGAAGGCTGTATGAGTCACTCAGACTGGTCTGAAAAGAGACCAGCTCGAGAGGCAGCATGGGTAGAAGTAGCTATGGAGTAGGTCAGAATGGCTGGAGA
The DNA here is from genome assembly GCF_947179515.1 of Apodemus sylvaticus. Taxonomy (NCBI): domain Eukaryota; kingdom Metazoa; phylum Chordata; class Mammalia; order Rodentia; family Muridae; genus Apodemus; species Apodemus sylvaticus. The sequence continues at coordinate 37,674,586 of NC_067480.1, forward strand.
GGAAGAACCACAGCTCGTGTATGCATAGCACCATCGGCTTGAAGAAGGGCGGGGCTGGAGAGGTGGTGGTTCTGTAGCTAAGATTGCTGGCTGTTCTTCCAGAGGATCCAGGTTCAATTCCAAGCACCAACATGGTAGCTTACAACTGTCTATAACTCCAGCTTCAGATGGTGCAGCATCCTCACACAGATCATAAATGCCAGCAAAACACCAATTTGCATAAAATAAACATGAGTGATTTTTTTAAAAAAAATTTAAAAAGTGTTTGCCCCGTGTATGTTCAATCCTCAGCATAAAGAAAAAGGAGAAAGGAAAGGAAAGAAAAGAAAGGAAAAGGTAGAAAGAAAGAAAGAAAGAAAGAAAGAAAGAAAGAAAGAAAGAAAGAAAGAAAGGGGAAGGGAAAAGACGAGAAGAGAGGGGAAAGGAAAGAAAAGAAAAGAGAAAAGAAAAGTAGAGGAACTCAGGATCTGGGAGAGAAAGAAGAGACTATGAATCACACACCACCTGGGGCATAGTCCACCAAGGCCTGGTGCAGTCAGTTACCCATGTGCCTCAGGTTTTCTACCTCAATTCTTCCTGCACAGAGAATGAGAGAGAAGAGAAAAAGTTGGTCCACAGCAGAGGGGGAGGCAGCCAGTGGGTAAACAATGAGACATGGGCCACAGGGAATGCAAACTCTGGGAAAAGGTGAGACCATTATGTCTGTGGGAAGGAAGCAAGTGGGGGTGGCGGGTCCTGGGGGTCTTTACAGAGCAACCAAGAGGATTCTTTTATTTTTTGTCTAATCAATATTTTCTCAGCCCTTGACTATGGGCCAGGTCCTATGGACTAGTTTCAGGTAAATAGAGCACACAAAGGGACGGCTCTTTTCCCAAGATCAGTCCTTATAGTAGAGGAGACTCCGCAATCACATTACAATACTGTCTTACGTTGTTATTGTTGTTGTTGTTGTTGTTGTCGTTGTTGTTACCATTGCTGCTGTGTCGAATGGCACGACCTTGAGTTACCAAATTTAAAACAACACATAGAGTCTCAAAGTAAAGACCCAAGCAAATCTCACTGGGTTAAAATTAGTGAACCAGGAAGGCTCCTCTGGGGAGAACTCCTGTCCTTGCATTTTCCAGATTCAAGTGGCCGCTTGCCTCACTGGCCCTGTTACCTTCCTTCTTCACAGCCAGCAGTGGTTGCTAGACTCTCTCCCACAGCACAGCCGCCTGACCTTGACTCTCGCCTCCCTCTTTAACATCCCTGCTGATTATACTGGACCTGCCTGGATGATCCAGGATGTAATCTCCCTATTTTAAGGTCAGCTGATAAGCGTACAGAATTACATCTGCAATCTTAATTTTCCCTTGCCAATCTTATTTACAGCAACTAAGGATCGGGACGCAGACAAGGATCTGACTACCACAATCATGAGGCACGGTGCCCCCTGAGTTAGCACCATGAGACATGGTTCTGGTCCAAGGCTGTGCATTGGATATGTGCTGCAGCGACACCGACCCCATCCCCACACCAGCTCCAACCCCAGACCAGTCCTCCCGCCACCACCCCAAACCAACAGAAAGAGATCTAAAAATAAATAAGTTCATAACCATGCTGGACATGATCGTGGGACCAACGAGCCCTTGGGGCACTAAAAACTACAAAAACCTCTTCAGGATGGATAGCAGAGAAGAAAAATCACATCTCAAGTACGCACAACAAGAGATGACCCTGAGGAATGAAAAGGTACTGGGGTGAGTACTGCAGTAATGTGCTTGCCCAAAACATGCAAGACTCTGAGTTCAAGCCTCTGTATGTATGCACACACACACACACACACACACGAAATCTAAGGGCAGAAAACATTGAGGGATGGAGGAACTAGAAGAAAGGCTTCTTGCAGACACCAACAGGACCCTGATATTTCAAGAGACTACAGCAGGTACACCAAATGCGGGACACACCACAATTGAAGATCAAAAGAGTAAAGACTTTCATTTTTGTTTTTTGTTTGTTTGTGGTTTTTGAGGTGGAGCCTTTTATGTTGCCCTGGCTAGACTGGAACTCATTATATAGTCCAAGCCAGCTTCGAACTCACAAAGATTGACCTGCCTCTACTTTCCAAAAGTCTATGTATTTTTATTTTTATATAATGTTTATTTTTATTTAATGTGTATTGGTGTTTTGCCTGTATGTTTATCTATGTGAGGGTGTCAGAAGTCCTGGAACTGAAGTTACAGACAGGTGTGAACTGTCGTGTGGGTCCTGGGAGTTGAGCCAGGGTCTTCTGGAAGAACAGCCAAGTCCTTTAAAAAAAAACAAAACAAAACAAAAACTTTTTTCCTCAAGATTTTATTTTATTTTATTTTATTTTTTGGTTTTTTTTTGGATTTGTTTTCTTTCTTTTTTCTTTCTTTCTTTTTTCTTAAAACGTTTATTTTATTTTATTTTATTTTTGGTTTTTCTTCGAGACAGGGTTTCTCTGTGTAGCCCTGGCTGTCCTGGAACTCATTCTGTAGACCAGGCTGGCCTCAAACTCAGAAATCCACCTGCTTCTGCCTCCCAGAGTGCTGGGATTACAGGCATGCGCCACCACTGCCCGGCTCAAGATTTATTTATTTATTTTATGTATTCACCATTGCTCTCTTCAGACACACCGGAAGAGGACATCAGACCCCATTGTAGATGGATGTGAGCCACCATGTAGTTGCTGGGAATTGAACTCAGGACCTCTGGAAGAACAATCAGTTCTCTTAACCACTGGGCCATCTTCCAGTCCTCCTGAAAATCAGTATTTTAAAAAACAGATAAAAGACTCAACATACCAAAGAACCCTTGTCAAATTGCTTATAAAGAAAAGGACTTTAGCCGGGAGGTGGTGGCACATATTTTTTAATCTTAGCATTCAGGAGGCAGAGACAGGTGGATCTCTGTAGATGAGGCCAGCCTGGTCTATAGAGCTGGGTCCAGGACAGCCAGGGCTACACAGAGAAACTCTTCTCAAAAACCAAACCAAATCAAACCAAACCAAACAAATCCGAGGAGGACTTTAGAGTGTCCTATAATCATGAAGACTGTCACTAGCCGGGCGGTGGTGGTGCACCACTTTAATCCCAGCACTTGGGAGGCAGAGGCAGGTGGATTTCTGAGTTCAAGGCCAGCCTGATCTACAAAGTAAGTTCCAGGTTCTCTGGGGGGGGGGGGGGGGGAGGGGAGGGAACAAAACAATACAAAAGCTTGTCACTCACAGAGAAGCACACATGTGATTAGTAAACAATAGGCAGTCCCTCAAATGACTGGCACACTGAGAATGTGGAATTTGTTAATCCACAGATTCCAGGAGAAAAACCACCAACCCAGGTCATCACCATGGTCATGGTCAAATTAAAGCAGGTGTTTTTTTGGTTCAGATCCACAGGCTGACTCCTGTTAAGGCATGGTTCAAAAGATCAGCATGGGGAAAATGGGGGGGGGGAGTTCGGGGTTTTTTTTGTTTTTGTTTTTTTGATTGTTTTTAGCTTGAGTGGGGGTTTCCAAATGGCGTATTTGGAAGGCAAATAAGTAGAGATACAGATGCAGGACATAAGATAACGAGGTGATCATAAAGACTTCCTGAAACAAAGACAGTGTTGCAAGGCGCTCATAACTTTTGAAACAAGGCATACTTGCCATTTCCTGGGACAGGCAGTCCAGAGCCATTTGTAGTAAAGGTTACAGGTGGGGCACAGCCTAGTTCTTGAAAAACAGGATTAATCATAAACAGAAATGAGTCTGGTTTGACTTTCCTGTAAGATGGCTTTCAAAACTAAGACGGAAGCAGGCTCCGTCATCAGGAATGCATACATCTTAGCACGTGCATCAAACAAAATGTGACAGCGTTGGTTTTAAAAATTAAAAGGACGGGGCCAGCAGGATGGCTCAGGGGGTCAAGGTTTTTGCTACCAAGCCTAATGACTGGAATTCCAAACCTGGTAGAAAGAATTGATTCCCAAAAGTTTCCTTCCATATATGTGCTCTGGAATGAACATACATCTACAAAATAAATAAATGTAATATTAAAAAAATGGGAGCCAGGCGTGGTGGTGCATGCCTGTAATCCCAGCACTTGGGAGGCAGAGGCAGGTGGATTTCTGAGTTCGAGGCCAGCCTGGTCTACATCGTGAGCTCCAGGACAGCCAGGGCTATACAGAGAAACCCTGTCTCAAAAAAACAAAAAAACAAAAAAACAAAAAAAAGGGGGGGAACTCAGTATGTAGACAATGCTGGCCTAGAATTCATAGAGACCCTCCAGCTTCTGCCTCTCAAGTGCTAGAACTAAAGGAGTGTACTTCCACACCCTGCCTGTATTTATTTATTTATTTATTTATGTTTTAATTCTAAGAATCGACTAAAACTTTTGATGTCACCTGAAGTTTCAAAATAGAGCTGGGGGTTAGTGGTGACTGCTTTAATCGAAGCAGTCAGGAGGCAGGCAGATGTCTGTGAGTTTGAGGCCAGCCTGGTCTACAGAGGGAATTCCAGGACAGGCAGAAAAACCCTGATTTAAAAAAAAAAAGGAAGGAAGGAAGGAAGGAAAGAAAGAAATGTGAGAAGACATTATATTCAAACAAATAAAAGAAGAAAATATCCTAAATTTCAAAATTCTGTTTGAAAGAGCTTCGCAAAGGCCAATCAGGATGTTTATAAAATTAACATATAGGTCTGTGATTCGATTGCAGGCACTATAATAAGCCTCCCCCGCTCCCCAAAATATATCTTAACAAGGAAAGAAAAACTTCCAATGTTTAGCGGAACATCATATTAACTACAAAAATATAAGACTTCTCCAGAGGTCTTATCACCCACAGATCCACTGGGAAACAAAGAGAAACACCGGCATGCAGAAGTGAGCCATTGAGGCAGAGAGGGAAGAAAGCAGTGACACGGTCAGGTCAGGTCAGCACCGATAACGTTGTTCAGACGGAAGGCAAGCTCAAAACAGGCAGGAAAGTGGGGGAGGGAAAGGAAGACAGGGAACACAAAATGGTTTTAAACTGAAAGTGATTATCTGGGTTCAGGATGTCCTCATCAGTGGGCACAAATACTCTTGTCTCTTCAGGAAGTAGAGGGCTGCGGTCTAGAGGGATACACAAACTCGAGGACTCCTGGAGCCGAGTCTCTGCCCCTCCTGCCTCATCCCCATGTATTCAGTGGGCATGACGTCAGTACCTGCTGTGTGCAGTGGTTCTGAGCCTTTAGCTGTGCCGTACCCAACAGTAATTGCTGTGCATAGATGGAGAATGAGGCCAGGCGGTGGTGGCGCACGCCTGTAATCCCAGCACTCTGGGAGGCAGAAGCAGGCAGATTTCTGAGTTCGGAGGCCAGCCTGGTCTACAGAGTGAGTTCCAGGACAGCCAGGGCTATACAGAGAAACCCTGTCTCAAAAAAAAAAAAAAAAAAAAAAAAAAACAAATCCAAAAAACAAACCAAAACCAAAACCAAAACAAACAAACGAACAAACAAAAAACCAGATGGCGAATGAATAATAAAATTAGCAAGGCAAGTTTATTTCTTGGGGGGGAGGGGCTATGATCCCTTAAAGGGGGAAAAAAAGCTGGAAAATAAAGCTAAAGAAAACTCCTGGTGAGCTTCTTGGAGTAAAGACTCCTGGAGCCAAGCCCAATGACCAGAGTTCAATCCTTGAGACCCATTCGGTCTCCTCTGACAACCACATGCATACTGGGACACGTGTGTGTACGTACACACACACACACACACACACACCAAAAATGAAACTTCAAAAAACGTAAGCAACCAACTAAACAAACAAAAAACATAGTGAGTTCGAGGCCAGTCATGGCTATAGAGTAAGACCTGATCTATAAATAAATAAATAAATAAATAAATGTAAAAAAAAAAAACACCTCACAAATATAAAATAGTCACATCCCAATATATATGAACATAATACAATTTTTTTTTATTTGGTTTTTTCGAGACAGGGTTTCTCTGTAGCCCTAGCTGTCCTGGAACTCACTCTGTTTCTGTTTCTGGCCTCGAACTCAGAAATCCACCTGCCTCTGCCTCCCAGAGTGCTGGGATTACAGGCATGCACCACCAACGCCCAGCTGACATAATACAATTTATAGAGACCTTTCTCTCTCTCTCTCTCTCTCTCTCTCTCTCTCTCTCTCTCTCTCTCTCTGTGTGTGTGTGTGTGTGTGTGTGTGTGTGTTTCTTTCTGTCTCTCTCTGTCTTTCTGGGTATGTGTGTGTTCATTCAAAGAACTATGTGTGACAGGACAGCTTAGCCACCTAGCTTCCTCAGAGGAAGGAGCTGGTAGCAATGATTCCAGTGAATTCCACCTTTAGTTTTCATGTGGAATCATTATCATGAGACTATATCTACATGTTGTAATAATTTTGGAAAGCTGAGATAAAGAAGAGGAAGCAATAAGAAGAGACAGAGGACCTCTGCTACTTGGGAGTTGGGAGAGGATGACATCAGAGCCATTGTTTTGAAAGAGTCTGAGAAATGCAGGAGACATGGGGGCCTGAGAAACTGGTGTGATTGAGCAGTGACCGGGATTTGTGTCCACGGAGTCTGGAGGGCTGTGACTGGGTGCTGTCTTGGTTTGTTACTGCTGCTACAACAAGATACCTTATATAGGGTGATTTTGAAATATCAGAGATTGCAGCTGGGCGGTGGTGGCGCACGCCTGTAATCCCAGCACTCTGGGAGGCAGAGGCAGGTGGATTTCTGAGTTTGAGGCCAGCCTGGTCTACAGAGTGAGCTCCAGGACAGCCAGGGCTACACAGAGAAACCCTGTCTCAAAAAAAAGAAAAAGAAAAAGAAAAAGAAAAGAAAAGAAAAAAAGAAATATCAGAGATTGGACTGGAGAGGTCGCTGAGTGGTGGACCACTTCTAGCACACCAGATAAACAATAGAAACAACTCTCTCACCGGTCCAGAGACCGGAAGTGCACTGACAGATTCAGGACCCAGTGAAGGCACACACTCCCCTGCCCAGATGGTGCCTTGTTGTGGAATCTTCATGTGGTTGAAGGAAGTGTGTTCCTTCACACACTGTTACAGGTCCACTAATCCCCTTCCGTGAAGGCTTTGCCTCCATTACCTGATCGCCCCCCACCCCCGTCTCTTTTTGTTTATTTGCTTAGTTTCGGGGTGGCTCTTACCTATAATTTCCTCTTGAGGCAGGAGAATCTTGAGCTTAAGATTAGCTTGGACTACATAGAGAGACCTTACTCAGAAAGAAGAATCGGGGAGTGGCAGAGGCAATGGCTTAGGAGGAAAATTGTTTACTGTGTGGGGACATGAGGGCTGAGTCTGAACACCCAGCATCCCAGCATCCCTGTAGGCCTGGGTGGCTGGCCTATCATTAGGAGTCTGTCTAAGCTCCACCCCACGGCTACGTGGCAACAGCCAGGTATAACCCGCCCCACAGTTGCCTGGCAACAGCCAGGTAGGCCTGGCCTATAAAAGAAGATGCTAAGACCCTCCTCTCCCTCTTATCTCTTACTCCTCTTATCTCTTGCCTCTCTTACTCCCCTCCCCTCTCCCTCCACATGGTCATGGCCGGCCTCTGCTTCTCTACTCTCTTCCTCTCTCTGCCTTTTTCTGCCTCCACTACCCCATTAACTCCCATCCTCTGCCCTGAATAAACTCTACTCTATACCATGTCTGGGTGTGTCTGGTCCCTCAGGGGGAAAGGGTACCTGGGCATGGGCCCGCCTAGGCACCCCCTTCCCCACACCGCCCGTATATTATACTCTCTAAACCTCTCTTTTTTTGAACATAACAATGGTGCTGAGACCCAGGAAACAACACATATAACCTCAGCACTGGAGGTGGGGGAGGGATTAGGTGGACCCCGTCTGTGTTCAAGTGTCTGTGACAGAAAAAAAAAAAAAAAGACAGATCAAAAAGGAACATAATTTCAGAATAAATAAAGGCTCTCTAAAACGAATGTGTTTGCCACTGTGGAAGATCACTTACTTCTTGTGCTGTCTTTGTTTTTCTTGCTTGTCTTGGGCATGTAAAAACTTGTACTTGCAGCAGTCATCTGCCAGCTAGCCTAGTGCAGGGTCCTGTAGCCCTGAGTAGTGTCCCCAGGCCTCAGAGCCCTTCTACCTCCAAGTGACAAGCTGTCCAGCAGCACAGGGACATAGAGGGTCTCAGCAGGAAGAATACGGAGGAGGAGGATCTCAGAAGATGAAGTTCGCAAGGAAAGGCCTTGGTGTTGGGGCAGAGAGACCTAGCGGGGAAGCCAGGCAGTAGACAAGGGAACACAAACAGGCAGCTAGGAGAAAAAGCCGCTGGATCCCACTGGCTAAGCCTGTGCCGTGCGGCTCCTTCCCCAATCCCGAGTGGGGACCACGGTACCGTGAGCACAACACAGTTCTAACGCTGATGGAGATGAGGGTACGGGAAAGACTCAGCTATGAGCTCAGCCCTGTCTGGCCTATGCCTAGGGTGAGTGAACCAAGCCTGGGTCTTATGTGGGGAGCCTGCCCTGGGGCCCCTGGGCTGCCAGGAATAGATACTCCTCCGGGTGGACTCAGGTGGGGGAGGGGTGTTGAAAGGACTCTGACCTCTGGGATTCTTTCCCTCTGCTTGTGTACGCTTTGCTGGGCTGCTGGAAGGACGCCTTTGACAAGTCCTAGGCTCTGCTAGCGCAGAAACAGACTGGAGTCCTCAATCGGGATCCAAAAAAACGCTCTTGTGTCCCGTGCTGATGGACTGAATACCCCAGCCCACCCCTGCACACATACCCTGCTCAGCTGGAAGCCAGTATCTTGGGATAATGAAGTGTGAAAAATAAAATCCAAGAGAAGGAAGTTCTTAATGCCCCATTTTGGAGGCAAAATGGATTGATAGGAAACAAATGAGGGGAAAAAAAAGAGAAAGACAGTGTATTAGCCTGCCCTGTTTCCCTCCGTGTTCATAGTAAGTGTACGCCCCAGTTCACCGAAAGGCACATTTCCCCCAGCCGTGGCTTCCCTTCTCATCTCTCTGACATTCTATACTAAGTTAAGTGCTGTGTAAAGATGCAGAGGAAGCACCAAGGGAGCCTGAGTCCCACCCAGGTTAGTGAGGCTCTACCCACAATCCCTAGAGCTTGGGAAGTCCAGGCAAGATGCCCTCAGTTCAAAACCAGCCTGGGCTACAAGATGAGACCTTGTGGGGGTTGTTGGGTGGGGGGAGGGGACGAGAGGTGCAAAAACAGTTTCCTGGATCTTCAACTCTGGTCATCGAGACTTCAGTCTGGGACTGCCTCTCTCCTTGAGTGTCTCTGTGTCACTGTCAGTTCATACATTTGCCCCCTTTCTTCCCACCCCAGTTCTTAAGAGGCATCAAGATCTGCTCTGCTTGGACAATGTCTATGAATCCCCTGACCTTGAGCTAGACACCAGCCAGCCAGAAGACAGAATGGCTGCATTTGTGGGAGTTAGGGGAGGGAAGGGTGTGGCAGCCCTAGAAGAAAACACTATGATAGTAACTTTCTTTTAAGTGTGGCAACAGACAGACTGTGTGACATATCAAGTTTAGCTTGTAAGGGGACAATGTGTCCCTAGAGTAGGTGTCCAAAGCTTCCCAACAAATTCACACCTGATTTTACCTCTTAGACTATCGATCTCTAAAGCCAAAAGCAGTTAACTCAAAATCCCACAATGCAATTCTCTCTGACCCAGGATCTCCCCAACCGCATTATCAAAGACAGCCTGGAATGCATACAAAGTCACACACACTTCCTTCTTTATTGTTATTCCCTGGACCTGGGTGGGGCGGGATATGGAACCTCTCTGACAGAAAGATGTAGGGAACAGGAAATGGAAGCTGTCTGCTTTCCACACCCGCCTGCCTCCTGGCTGAAGCTGTGGGATGGTGAGTTGACGGAGGCCATCAGCTATGGGAGGAGACAGGAGGCGCTTTTAGATACAAGCACAGTGTTGTGTAATAAGGTTGGGTACCATCTCATACTTGAAAGAGTAACCTCCGTCTGAGGTGGTTCGGACGCGAAGGGACCTCATGCTCCCCGGAAGGGCAGCACAGCAGGGCTTGGCCCCCGGCACCAGAAACAGGGGCTGAGCCGGGGTCGGGGGCACCCCAGCGACTGGCAGGGGCAGGTCGGAGGTGGGCATCCCGCAGCTACCATGGCAGTAGTGGAAGATGAAACTGGGAGGGTGTACGATCCAGCGGTCCCAGCCCAGCTCTTGGAAGGAGATGTTGAGGGCAGCTCGGTGGCAGAAGGCGTGGGCAGCGGGTTCCTCAGGAGGCCTCTGCAGCAGACGCAAAGCGGCGGGAGACCAAGGCCTCGGCATCGAGGGAGTGGAGCGCCGGGCCCTCTCCCCCGCACTCAGCGCTCTAGCCGTAGTGTGGGCCACCAGGAAAGGAGTGGTCTCAGGCCGGCCTGAGCAGGTACAGAGTGGGCATCGCAGCAGCAACGCCAGGATGGGGTGGGTCAGCAGAGGGAAAGCAGAGGCCGCCAGGTGCAGCACAGCCCAGCGTGGAGGGGCCTGTCCCAGGGTCACAGGCACAGCCATGGGCCCCCCAGATGACAGCACCAGAAGATCCAGCAGGGGCGCAGAGCTGTTGGAGTCTGCAGTGCTCTTCCTGTCTAGCCCTGTGTGGAACCACAGCTGGGCCGAAGTCACCTGGTGGCTGCGGACATGTTGGGATGGCCGGAATACGTAAGTAAAGAGACCTTCCTCAGCCTCCTGGGCAAGCCCTCCAGCAGCTGCCTGCTCCTCACAGGTGGCACCTGCAGGGGACAGAAAAGAGAAGCCTGAAACACCTCTACCTGAGGAGAATGTGGGTGCCACCCCCAAGTGTGACTGTGTGTCACACACATCGAGTGCCACTTAGACCCACACACACACACACACACACACACACACACACCCCGGAGTCTTGGGAAAACTGACAGAGGCTCCGCAATATTCTACTCATCATCAAAACATGACATCGGCAATTTTTCTCCCAAGCGGTTTTGCCAGTTGATATATAGGGCAACGTGTGAGAACCCACTCCGCTCTCTAGCTCACCCTCAGGTGTACGTGAGAAGCTTAGGGTAGTGTCATCAGACACCATGAGGTGATTCTCATGCCTGGGGTGCGTGGGTGTGTTTTGTTGCTTTTGCTCTATCTCAGCATGTCAGAAACTTTAAATGATAAGTTTCTTAAGGTAACTGTGTTTTGAAAGAGCTTACAGGGTAGGGAGGCAGCTCAGTTGGTAAAATGCTTGTTGCTTCAGCATTAGGCCCAGAGTTCAATCCCAGTATCCACCGAAAGGGCTGAGTGCACTCTCGAGGTACTGAGCAGACAGACACTTGGGGCTTGCTGGCCAGTCAGTTGACCTTGTTAGTGAGGTTCTGGTTTAGTGAGAGACGAGTGACAGAGGTCAGTGTCAACCTCTGACCTCTGACCTCCACATACGTACAGGCCTACGCATAAACAAAGACAGGGGAGGAGGAGGAAGAGGAGGAGGAGGAGGAGGGAAAGAGAAAGAATGGGGAAAAAAAGGAGAAGAGAACGGAGGTCAGTTCTGTCCCAGTGTCCACAGACTGTAGTAAATGTTATGGGCCAGCTGTTGTCAAAACTGCAATTGCGGCCATACTAGAACACATTATAAATTCTCACACGTTCTCCACTCTCAAGACAAGACACTGAAGCCACTGACAGTCGCTAATAAGTAGCAAGACAGGGATCCCGCTTGATCTGAAACCCTTACTTTGGGTACTACACTGCCAGAGGCTGAGGCAGGGAAGCGAGGAGAGGAAGCGAGGAATGGGGCAATGGGAAGAGCCCAGCAGGAGAACTTCAGCCTTCTGGTCATCCACCCGGATATGGAAAACACATACAGGGATGAGGAAGAGACGCCTGGAGCCATAGACAGGCTCCCCAACCGAGCATTGCGCTGCACCCGAGACCCTCTCAAGTCCCAACCAACTGCTGAAAGCTAAGAAAAGGGTTGGGGGGCACAGGACACACAGGACAGACCGCAGACAGCAGCCTGAGCTCTGTCTCTACAGAGCCTTAGCTTCCCTTTCGTATCCCAAGCGCCCTAGGCTCACCGGATCAGTCCGGCTTGAGAAGTCGAGGCTACCACCTGTCTGATGTTGACCAGAGGGGCTTAGGGAATCGGCCCCTTGTTGCAAAGCTATTCACACCCAGAGCTGCCTGACTCCCCCGTCCACGAAATAGGTACCGGGTACTCTTCAAAGTTAACCTGCCCATCCCCACCTTCATTACCTGTAGCTGGGAAAAGGATGGCCTGGGAGACATCTTCCTCCTCTGGTTCAGAGGCCCTGTGCACAAAGCCCCCAAGGGCATGTCTTCGAGGCAGACGCCTTAGTCCAGGATCCCCACGTTCCCCATCCATGGCTGGGGGCCCTAAGGCATCTAGGAACAGAGCCTTCACCTTGGCCAGGACAAGCTCCCGGACAAGTTCTGGCCGCTGGCAGCTGTTGACATCCTGTAGGGTCAACAGCAAAAGTAGCAGCAGAGACGGCTGGGTCACCATAGTTCACTTGTCCTGACGACAGGGAACCCACACTCTGCCCTGTGCCCTTTTTGTCTAGGACCTCCCCACTGTCCCCTCCCCATCCCACAGCCGGCCTTCTTCTACCCTTCTCACCCCAGGCTCCCCCAGTCCTTCCCACGCCCTACCGTCCCAGTTGCCCCTGCCCCGTGGCATTGAGACCTCCTATCTCTGACGCAGATGTCTGTGGCCCTGAGCCTTATCTCCCACTCCCGACAAGAATGTGGGGGAAGGGGCTGTGATGGGTATTGACCCCAAGTGACCTGACCCATGCAGGCATGCATACAACCCACTCCTCGAATACACACACACACACACACACACACGCGCGCGCGCGTGTGTGTGTGTGTGTGTGTGTGTGTGTGAATCTACATCAGGTACTTGGGTGCTTAAGGTTGGCCAGACATCAAATCATTTGTGAAGAGGACAGTATGCACCCGCCCCCCCACCCCCAGACATTCTGGGGCTCTTTTCAACCATAGCAGCTGCTAGGCCAACGTGGGAGGGAAGACCTAGGGTTGAGGCTCTGGGCCGAGGGCAGGTGGTCCCGCCTGCTCTATACTTAGCCTGGAGGAGCCAGTCTGGGCTCTTGTCCTCCAGCTGTGTCATCAGAGAATATTTTTGGGATTGGCAGCTGCAGGCGACAGTCACTCAGGCCCAAGCCTGGCCGGCAGTTGGAGACCTGGAGGCCGGAGGTGGGAAGGAGGAGGAGAAAGAGGCCCAGGCTGTGGGAGGGGGCTGAGAAGAGAGGCTCCCAAGAGCAGGAAGCCAGGCCGCGGGCAGTCTAGGTCGTAGGGCCCCTCGCTGAGCAGGCAAACAGGAAGGACAGCCCCCCTGAGCTCTGGGCTCCGGGCCCAGGAATTGCCGCGCAGCAGGGCTGGGGCTGCAGCCTGGGTCCAGGGTAAAGAGGCGAGCGGTCACAGGAGTCCCACCGATCCCGGCGCCCGCTCCGCCACGCCCTGATCTCGGCTCCCGGCCTTCCCGCTCGCCCAGGCCGGCCATCTGCAACGGCTGCAATGAAGGCCGACTCAGGGGATCAGGGGAGCCCCCCGTGTTTCCTACGCTTCCCGCGGCCCGTGCGGGTGGTAAGTGGAGCGGAGGCCGAGCTCAAATGCGTGGTCCTGGGAGAGCCGCCGCCCACCGTCGTGTGGGAGAAAGGCGGGCAGGAGCTGCTGGCCTCGGAGCGCCTGAGCTTCCCGGAGGACGGCGCCGAGCACGGCCTGCTGCTGAGCGGCGCGCTGCCCACCGACGCCGGGGTCTACGTGTGCCGCGCTCGCAACGCGGCCGGAGAGGCCTACGCGGCGGCCGCCGTCACCGTGCTGGAACCCCCGGCCCCAGAGCCCGAGCCCCAGTCCTCCGAGTGTCCGCCGCCGCCACCGGGCTCCGGAGAGGGCGCCCCGGTGTTCCTGACGGGGCCCCAATCCCAATGGGTGCTGCGAGGGGCGGAGGTGGTGCTGACTTGCCGGGCGGGGGGCCTCCCGGAGCCCAAGCTGTACTGGGAGAAGGATGGGATGGCCTTGGACGAAGTATGGGACAGCAGTCACTTCAAGCTGGAGCCGGGCGGCGGCGCGAGTGACGAGGGCGCAAGCCTGACGTTGCGCATCCTGGCGGCGCGGCTGCCCGATTCCGGGGTGTACGTGTGTCACGCCCGCAACGCGCACGGCCACGCGCAGGCGGGCGCGCTGCTCCAGGTGCACCAGCCCCAAGAGAACCCGCCCCAGGATCCCGATGAGAACCCCGCGCCCGTGATGGGGCCGCTCAAATGCGCGCCCAAGACCTTCTGGGTGAACGAGGGCAAGCACGCCAAGTTCCGCTGCTACGTGATGGGCAAACCTGAGCCCGAGATCGAATGGCACTTTGAGGGCCGCCCTCTGCTCCCCGATCGCCGCCGCCTCATGTACCGCGACCGCGACGGTGGCTTTGTACTTAAGGTGCTCTACTGCCAGGCCAAGGACCATGGGCTCTACGTGTGCGCAGCGCGCAATTCGGCGGGCCAGACGCTAAGCGCGGTCCAGCTGCACGTGAAAGGTAGAGCACCACCGTGCCTCCAGTGCCCTCAGAGGTCCTTCTTGCGCATACCCACCTCCCCACGTCCGGAGGGATATTGAATTCCCATTTCCAACCTGCCTCCCACCCTCAGGGGTGCAGATTTAGATGCCGCCAGTACGCTGATGAGTTTCTTAGCAAACTACCCCGGTGGTGAAAACCACCAAGCTAAGAAATAGATAGATGACTGCAAATCTTTCCACTCCTAGAACATTCTTATCCTTTATTCTTTCTTTTAGGCCTGCTTTCCCAACTGGATACCCATCGGTAGCAATATCTGTAAAATAATAGGAGCATGGCGTGGGTGTAAATAACTAAGGCTAAATTTGTAATATGCTAATCAGTGAGAACAAGGGGGCTGCTGTATTGAAAACACACATTTGGAGTGGAGGCTGTGTTCACAGCCTCGGGCCCCGGATCTGTTAGGAAAGATGGTGCAAACACCTCTCTACAGCTACTGCTCATTCCCAGGAGAGAAGGGTGTGCCAGAGGGAAAACACCAGGCAGGCTGTATTCTTTTCAGTTTCAAAGAAGACGAAAGCAAAAGAGATGAGGAGAAAAATGACCTTACATGTTTTTAGTCCTCACGAACAGAAAATCCAGAGAAAACAAGACACTCTCAAGTCACACTGGAAGCTAAAGTTCCCATTGCTGGGACTTGATTATCACGATTTGAGGGGTTACATTTTCACTAGTGATTGCCCAACTTTTTCCTTCAAGGAAAACATGTTGGGAAGTTCCCTTGAGTCCTGCCTGGCACTTAGCCAAGTGTGTGGTACCTGAGCTGTGGCAGTGTCCCCACGAGTCCCAGCTCAGTGTGCCCGAACTTGCCAGGCCAGTGAGAAACTGGAATATCCTCCAGAAAATAAAGAAACTTCTCCAGGTGGAACCAAAACCTTCTTTTCCCCAGCAAGTGAACTCTCTAGCAGTTTCCTATGTCTGAAATACGGTTTTGACATGCTTAGAATGCTCTATTAGAATGGAATTCAATGCAGACCCTTGCGGAATTAGGGGAAAGCTGAGTTAGGGGACAGTTTGAAAATCACTGATATGGTTCAACACTTGCCCTGCTCCCCTCCCCATGTAACACATGAGCAGATTGAGACACAGAAATGTTATAATGTCCAAGGTGATATTGGCTGGTGAGCATCGGGGTCAGGCTGGGAATTAGGCCAACTAACGTGTCTGGGAATTCGGCTGCCATTCTGGCCTGTTGGAAGAGCAAGTAACGCCTGATAAGTATTACTCTCAGCTGCTCTCCTGAGCCTTCTCTTGTTCTCTTTCTACAGAACCCCGCCTGCGGTTCACGCGGCCCCTGCAGGATGTGGAGGGGCGAGAGCATGGGATTGTGGTGCTGGAGTGTAAAGTTCCCAACTCTCGAATCCCCACGGCCTGGTTCCGAGAGGACCAGCGGCTGTTACCCTGCCGCAAGTACGAGCAGATCGAGGAGGGCACCGTGCGGCGCCTCGTCATCCACAAGCTGAAGGCGGATGATGACGGTGTCTACCTGTGTGAGATGCGGGGCCGAGTGCGCACCGTGGCCAATGTGACGGTCAAAGGTCAGCTGGCCAGTGGGAGGAGCCTGAGACTGGTGGTGTCTCCTTCCGGGGCTGACGATTCCCATCCACGTCTCAGGACCCATCCTGAAGCGCCTACCCCGGAAGCTTGATGTCCTGGAGGGGGAGAACGCAGTGCTGCTGGTGGAGACCCAAGAAGCCGGGGTCCGGGGGTGCTGGAGCCGCGATGGGGAGGAGCTACCAGACACCTGCCAGAGTAGTTGTGGTCACATGCATGCCCTGGTCCTTCCAGGGGTGACCCGAGAAGATGCTGGCGAGGTCACCTTCAGCCTGGGCAACTCCCGTACCACCACCCTGCTCAGAGTCAAATGTGAGAGCGTAGACACTTGTAAACAGGGGGGGGGGGGGGTCAGGTCAGAGGCGTTGCCGGTGCCTGGGTTGGGAAGGTGGGTTTAAAGCAGGAATGTCGTTGGGGACTTGTACGAGGTTCAGGTGAAGATCCCATCTTTATCTTAGGTGTCAGGTACAGTCCTCCTGGGCCGCCCGTAATGGTTGAGATGTTCAAAGGCCAAAAGAACAAGGTTCTGCTGACCTGGAAGCCCCCAGAGCCACCTCCAGAGACCTCCTTCATCTACCGCCTAGAACGGCAGGAAGTGGGATCTGAGGATTGGATCCAGTGCTTCAGCATTGATAAAGCTGGAGCTGTAGAGGTGCCTGGGGACTGTGTCCCCACCGAGGGTGACTACCACTTCCGAATCTGCACGGTCAGTGAACACGGCCGCAGTCCCCACGTCGTGTTCAACGGTTCTGCTCACCTTGGTGAGTTAATCCTTCACCACCTACCCATCTGTATCTGTACCCAGTTCATGCCCTCCGTGGGACCTTTCTTCCCTCCCCTGACTCTTAGTCCGTGTGTTCTCCCATCCTCTGGCCTTTGCCCTTTCTGGTTCTAACAGCCGTGCCCTGTCTCTGTCCCAGTGCCCACAGCTCGCCTAGTGTCAGGCCTGGAAGATGTGCAGGTATACGATGGGGAAGATGCCGTCTTCTCCCTCGATCTGTCCGCCATCATCCAGGGCTCTTGGTTCCTTAACGGAGAACAGCTCAAGAGTGATGAGCCAGAGGGCCAGGTGGAGCCTGGAGCCCTGAGGTACCGAATCGAGCAGAAGGGCCTCCAGCACAGACTCATCCTGCGAGCTGTCAAGCACCAGGACAGTGGGGCCCTGGTAGGCTTCACCTGCCCTGGTGTGCAAGACTCTGCTGCCCTCACAATCCAAGGTTGGTCACTGGTGGGCACGCACAGAAGTCGTGTTTGCCAAACAAGGCAGGTGCTGTACCTGTTTCTCCCAGCTGGGCTCGAAGAGTGAAGAACGTTCACAAGGGGCTCAGATTGAGAGCTCAGACACCCAGAAGTGCGGTCTCCACTCCCATCATGTAGAGCTTCTCTTAGGCTCATCAGCACAGCACCATCCCCATTCTTTGGATTGTTTTGCTTTGCAGTTGGGGGGGGGGGGGCGTGTAGCTCAGTGGTAGAGCACTTTGCCCAGAACGGGATCAACTCAGTGCTACCAAAAAAAAAAAAATTATATTTGTCCTCTCATTGGAAAGACATGCATCCTGGCCCTAGGCCCTGCCTGCTCTGTCCTCTTGTCTAATTGCCTAAGAAAACCCTGTCTCCCAGCCGTTCACCTTGAACCAGACACGACCCTAATCATTTGATTTAAGTAATTAGCACAGTCCTGCCGATAGCCTCATAAAACAAGTTCTTAGTCATTCCCCCCCCCCCCCCCCCCCGCTGTGCTCTAGGAAGACAGGCTCAGAGAAGCTAAATGGCCTTACAGTTAATGAGTGATGGTGCTGGATTGTGAATCCGAGTCCTTTGGGTCCAGGACTGCATCCTACCCGCATCCTTCCTTTTTAATAAGGAAGGACGGAATGTAGCATCACTCGGGGTTGGGGAAGCAGGTGCTAAAGATTCAAGGACCATCCTAGCCCTCGGTTTTCTTGCTTTTGCTAGAGAGCCTGAGGTTTCAGAGTGGTAGCTTCCGGCATCAATGGTAGAGAGTAAAGGCAGAAATTGTCAAGTGCAGCATTTCCAAGTGTAACCAAGGACTACTAACACCAGAGGCACCAGGAGAGACGGGCTCTTTAAGAATTCTTAAGCATAGTCAAATAAGCATGGTACAATGTTTAAGTACAGTAAAACCACTACTCTTAAGCAGTAGCCTAAAAACCTGACTTAGCCTCTTTTCTGTTGCTATAACAGAATAGCTGATGCTGGGTACTTTATAAAGAAAAAAATTGTTTAGCTTACAGTTCTGGAAACTCAAAGTCCAAAGTTGGTCAGCCCAGTCTTTAGTGACTCTGTCCAGTCTTTTGTGACCCCTACCGCAGCTTTTCACTAAGTCAGACCATGACAAGGAAATCGAAGGGCAGTCATGATTAGGAGGAATCAAGTACATAGGGTAGTGAGCTTTTTTTGTAGCGGCATACCAAAGAACTGCCCGGGTTCCTCTGAGAACTGCCTCCCACTAAGCTTCACCATTACAAATACTTCTCCCAGTTCCTCCTTCCCTCGGCTTCCCCTCTTAGTCCAAACACTGCCACGCTGAGGGCTCCAGTCCCATCACATGAATATCTTTCCGGGAATAACTCAGATCATATCCAACCCACCACTGTTCACTTCCCCCCTTGACCCTAAAACCTGTCTTAGCCTGTAACCGACATCCGGGCTTTAGTCACTGACAACTGTTGCCATCTTCCGGTATTCACCCCTACACCAGCACACAGACTGGAGAAAGGGCTGCGGGTCCGAGGAGCAGAATAGACACTGTAAGTGACCAGGTTTCTCTCCACGCAGAAAGCCCAGTGCACATCCTGAGTCCCCAGGACAAGGTGTCGCTGACCTTCACGACCTCCGAACGGGTAGTGCTGACCTGCGAGCTCTCGAGGGTGGATTTTCCAGCGACCTGGTACAAGGATGGGCAGAAGGTGGAGGAGAGCGAGTTGCTGGTAGTGAAGACGGATGGACGCAAACACCGACTGGTCCTGCCTGAGGCTCAAGTCCGAGACAGCGGTGAATTTGAATGCAGAACGGAAGGGGTCTCAGCCTTCTTCAGTGTCACCGTCCAAGGTCAGGAACCTTGCTGGTTGCTTCCAGCTGAGGCTGATTTGGGGAACTTTGTAAACCTTCCCCTGTGGTCTGTTGGCTTGGTAGGGGTCCCCTTTTATGGAGGGCTTTTGGTTTTGTGGTTTTTGGCTGGGGCCTAGGGCCTTGTGGAGTCTAGGTAAGCACTCTACTACTGGGATACGTGCCCGGTCTTAAATTTGCATCTTAAATCTCTTGTGTACCCACATCGTCTGACACCCTCGCCCACCTGTGCGTATACGCCCTCTGCTGGATTGGGTAAGGGGCCGAATGCAATTGCCCTTAAGAAAGTGGGCAGGGCTGGCATTTAATGAGATCCTACTCTGGAGTTAAGAGCTGTGCTATTTTGTTTAGTTTTCACAACTCAGTTAACGCATAATCTCCAGTCCACAGGTAAAGACATTGAGGCCCAGAGAAGTATTGTGACTTCCTTGATCTCAGGCAGTCAGCACAGATGGCGGGCTGCAGTCACACGCAGGCCTGCCTTTTTTCTGCTACTTATGGGGGCTGAAGTAGGCAGAACTGTTAAGTCCAGGGGTTCACATAAGGCAGGAGTACACGAGTAGTCCGTTAAAAATACGTGTTCTCGGGTGTCCAGGGCTATCCAAAGCCGAAACATTCAGAACTGAGCCTGAGGGATCTTCCAACAATGACAGTAACTCAGCTGAGTGACACGTGTGGATTTGAGACCCGCCCCAGACACTGACTCAAGCTGACTCTTAAGGAAGCCAGAATAGGAGCCACTGATCCCTTTGAGTCGAAATCCTACCTCAGCTGAGGAAACCCCGTGACCCCAACCTGAACACGTCCTGTGATGGGGAACTAGTTAGTTCTCTGCCACTGGGGGGGAAATTCCTGAGATATTCATTGTTATAGAGAAAGGCTTGTTCTGGGCATTCAAACCCAAGACTACTTTTTTGAAATTATGGCGGAGGTGCTGGCTGCCAAGGGCGGGGCTGTATGTGGCAGATCATACAGAACATTGCTCATCTTCACGGCCAGGAAGTGAGGGGAAGAGGCTGGGATGCCACCAGCCCCTTTGAAGGCAGGCCCCAGTGACCTAAGGTTTTCCCATCAAGTCACTCCATAGCACCATGATAGCATCAGCCTGGCCTGCAAGCCCTTAGCCTTCGAGATAGCGCCTGTGCACAAAGCACGCCACTGCCCAGGAAGAGGCTGCTTGATGCTGCCTGAACCATCCTGTGCCACCCAGACCTGTCCTTTCCGCCCTGTCCCGGAACAGTCAACTCGGCCAGGTGCCTTGTGGTCTAGATCTCCTTCCTGCTCATGTCAGTGTTGGCTGCCACTGTGTGACCCCTGGGTGCCTCCTACCCTCTGTGTCCCCTCTCAGCTCCTTTGGGGAATCCATTTCATCTTCCGTTGTACCTAAGCTTCTATACCAACAGGATCTCGTGCCCGCAAACTCCTGCATGGCACGGCTTTAATTAACCATCTCCCCTACCGATCTACTTCCTGATGCCCCCGAGTCTCCTGTGTAAGGGGTGTTTATGTTCCGTCTCTGTTCCCCATCAAGATCCCCCAGTGCGTATTGTGGACCCCCAAGAGCATGTGTTTGTTCACGCCATCACCTCTGAGTGTGTCAGGCTGACCTGTGAGGTAGACCGAGAGGACGCAGCCGTGCATTGGTACAAGGATGGGCAGGAGGTAGAGGAGAGTGATGTCATCGTATTAGAAAATGAAGGACCCCATCACCGCCTGGTGCTCCCTGCAGCCCGGCCCTGCCACGGGGGCGAGTTTCAGTGTGTCGCAGGAGACCAACGTGCCTACTTCACCGTCACCATCACAGGTGAGGGCAGCTAGCATACATGTTCCTGCGTGCCGTGCCGCTCTTCTCACCGCCTCTAGGCTCCCCGCACTGTCCAGTCCTGAGCACACTAGCCCTGGCTTCTCACCACCAGGAAGCCCTGCCTTTTGCATCTTCCAGGAGTCCCATGCTAAGAGGGTTCCTTGGGGACAATAGTACTGTTACACAGCAGGTAGTATTGGGTGTGGACGGGGTCAAAAGTCTCAAATGCGGGCTGGAGCGATGGCTCCGTGGTTAAGAGCACTGGCTGCTCTTTGGAAGGTCCTGAGTTCAAATCCCAGCAACCACATGGTGGCTCACAACCATCCATAATGAGATCTGACCCCCTCTTCTGGAGTGTCTGAAGACAGCTACAGTGTACTTACATGTAATAAATAAATCTTTTTTTTTAAAAAGGTCTCAGATGCCTGTATAGGACCCCAGTTCATCTGAGACCTAGCCCCCTTCTCCCATATTTTTTAAAAAGTATTTATTTTATGTATATGAGTACATTGTAACTGTCTTCAGACACGCCAGAATAGGGCATTGGATCCCATTATAGATGGTTATGAGCCACCACATGGTTGATGGGAATTGTACTTGGTACCTCTGGAAGAGTGGCCAATGTTCTTAACTGCTGAGCCATCTCTCTAGATGCCAACCCACACCCCCACCCACACCCCCAGCCTCCATATTTCATTTTTCATCCTGTCCTTGTCCCTAGAGGCTATAAACTGTGTCTACAGTTAACGTTGACTCCATGCTTCCTATTACGCAGCTCCCACACAAAGTTTGGTGAACTTTGGAGATTATGGTCGGATCTCTGTACCGTGATGGTTACTCTCAGGGGCTTGTGTGGCGCTAGCTGCGAGTACTGCCTAGAGAATGACCTCTTCCACCTGTGGCTGACTTTCAAAGCATAGGAGATAGGCCTGGATTAATTAGGAAGGATAGTGGGACACCCCAGTGCCATCTGCTCTCGCCTAGGATCAGCTGTCTCTGTCCTTCAGATATCTCTTCGTGGATCGTGTACCCCAGTGGTAAAGTGTATGTGGCAGCTGTACGCCTAGAGCGTGTGGTGCTGACCTGTGAGCTGTGCCGGCCCTGGGCTGAGGTGCGCTGGACCAAAGATGGGGAGGAGGTAGTGGAGAGCCCAGCCCTGCTCCTGGAGAAGGAAGATACCATCCGCCGCCTGGTGCTGCCCTCTGTCAGGCTTGAGGATTCTGGCGAGTACCTGTGTGAAATCCATGATGAGATGGCTTCCTTCACCATCACCGTCACAGGTGTGGGCCCACCCCAGCCCCCAGAATCACCAGAGGGCAACCCTGAGCTGAGGGATGTTGAGTGAATGTTTCTCCACATTGCAAGCTTGCAGGTGTCAGGGAGGGAAGTGTGGGTTTGCATGCACCAGGGCTCCTGCTGGAAAGAGCCTGGAATCCCCAGCGGAATCAACAAGCCCTTCTCAGGTGTCAAGGCCAGGTCTAGCTGCGTTCCACCAGCTCACTGACTGAACCCCATCTAGATCAGGGGGCCTGGGCTGCTGGTCAGTTAGCTGCCAGGCTAGCTGGGAAGGCAGTTGCTAACTGGGGGTCGCAGATGGGGAGACCCTTGAACTCTTGACTCTGTGCAGCCCACAGATGTGTTTTGTTTGGCCTGCAGAGTCATACCAAAGTCAGGACAGTCCAAATAACAACCCGGAGTTATGCGTGCTCTTGAAAAAGCCGAAGAGCCGGCGGTTCTGGTCTCGGTTACCCCCATGGCGACGAACGGCTGGCGCTGAGTAGCAGCTGCCCCATAGTATGGGGCCCCCATTTCTCTCTTCCACCCTCCCTGCCACTCCTGCCTCTCCCCAGACTTCCTGAGCCATTAACTTAACCTACTTGTCCCTCACAGTTCGAAACCCCTGTGTTAAACCAATAAACGCACCAATAAACATTCTAAGAAACCTCATGATAAATAAGTTCAATTAGGGTCCAGGGCTCCACACAACAGCCAGGCAGGGAGGACCTGGGAGGAGGTCTCTCAGGGTCACTGTAATATGAGCTGGGCTCCGTGTATTCAGCAGCATATGAACAGACATCTATTTCCTCAAAGAACACAGCCTCGTAAGAGAACCAGACACAAGTGAGAGCGTAGGCTGTCAAGGACAGCGTAGGAGTCCCTGGGCTGGCAGCTGCTATCCTGGTCAGGGTAATGACGATGTTTACCTACTTGTACTGGAGCTAAGTTGCATTAACGGGTGGGCAGAGAATATTCTAGGTACGGGGAAGTAGAGGGTGGCTAGAAATGGTGGTGTTTTATGCCAGTGACCTCAAGACTTACAGCCCACAGCGCCATTCCCAGTGTGTGTGGTCGTTGGGGGCATTTAGACAGTTCTGGACATCACAGAAGGACCACAGTGGCTGCACAAGGACAACTACCCCATTCTTCATGGTCTTGTTGCCTTCTTCCCTTACTTGCCCAAGGAGCCACGCCCAGGCCGAGCTGCTTAGGGACTTCCACTCACTCCACCCACCATGGAGTCCAGAACTGCAGCAAGGCTGTGTACACAATCTATTTTACAGCTGGCTACCCTCATTCTCTTGTTCCCAGCCCTGACCAGATATAACGCCACAACCACAAAGCACCATTTGTCTCACGGTAAAGTTCACACAAATGCCACCTCACCTCCAGGCCAGAGTGGATCAAGTTCCCTTTCCCGCCAGCTCACTGTCCCAACCTCTTCCACCACCATTCCACACAGAAGAATCTGTCTTCTGTAATCTCCTGGCCTTATAACTGGATCAGACATTTTGAGAAAAAGAATACTGTCTTGTCTGCACAAGACGTTTCTGTCGCACGAACTCAAGGCTGCAGTGTCCCATGGCTGGGTCTGGCAGAGAACTTTTGAAAAATCCTAGGCAGGGAAGCCAGCAGTTCCCCGGCCCTGCCACAAGGGGGCCGGGTGTACTTTAGTCTTCTGGAAGCTTAGTTAGAGAACAAGACAGCATGGTATTATGGGCAAGCTTGGGCTTACTGACTGTCTAATAATATTGACTTAGCTCCTTTTCTGTGGAAGAGTGGCTCA
The DNA here is from genome assembly GCF_947179515.1 of Apodemus sylvaticus. NCBI lineage: Eukaryota > Metazoa > Chordata > Mammalia > Rodentia > Muridae > Apodemus > Apodemus sylvaticus. The sequence continues at coordinate 37,698,689 of NC_067480.1, forward strand.
TTCTTGAGAATGAGCTCCCAGAAGCAGACTGTAGCATCCCTGGGAAACTGTTAGACAGGTATTAATGACTCTGGTATACAAGAAGTATTCCTAGTAAGCTGCAAGTGGGCGGCCTGGATCTCTCCACCTCTGCACCCCTGCCTGCAGCAGGAGAGCCTGCCTAGATGCTTCCTCCATCTGCCCCAGGAACTACAGCTGTCTGGGACCTTAAGAGCAATTCATTGCTTAATCATTGCGTGCCTCAGTTCTTTCATCTGGAAAATGGAGACGGCATAGTGCTTTCCTCCGGACGTCGACAGAAGGCTAAATGCCCAAAATGCTCAGTGCTTTGACTGGAGTGTTAGGAAGTGTTCCTTTTTACAGATCCTGATTAAACCCCTGCACAATTTTGAAAGCCCCCCTCCCAAACCCTCAAAACCAGAAGGCTTGTTAAACGTTCAGCAGTCATCTCATATGATGGTGTACACCTTTAATCCCAGCACTCGGTAGGGAGGCCGAGGCAGAGGCAGAGGCAGGTGATTCTCTGTGTTCTAGGCCATCCTGGTCTACGCAGTACATTTCAGACCAGCTAGGGCTATGTAGTGATATCAGAAGTTTGGCAGTCAAATTTATTTCATTAAAACTGAGTTTAACTGATGCATACTTAATTATTCTTTAATTATCTGGTAGAGCTAATATATATATATATGTATATATATATCTTTGAGAGATTTGACTGTGTCTTTTAGTATATCTTGCAGAGGGTAAATACATTAAATATTAATGGGAATAGTTATAAGGGGCGGAGGCAGGCCCCAAAGATAGCTACCAAATGAGAACTGCATCCTTTCAAAGTCCAGAAGATTCTGGATTCTGTGTCTGGTCTTGGGGATTTCAAGGACCTATTGTTACTTATTATGACATTACTCAGAACTCAGGATTATTATTAACACACGGGCAGCGGGGTCCATGTGCTGCCAGGACACGCTAGTTAGTGACAGCTGTGTTTGCCCTGTTCTGCAGAGCCCCCTGTGCGGATCATATACCCCCAGGACGAGGTGACCTTAAATGCAGTGAGTTTGGAATGCGTGGTGCTCACATGTGAGCTGTCTCGAGAGGATGCTCCTGTACGCTGGTACAAGGATGGGCTCGAGGTGGAGGAGACTGAGGCCCTGGTACTCCAGAGGGATGGGCCTCGTCACCGTCTGGTGTTGCCCGCTGCCCAGCCAGAGGATGGGGGCGAGTTTGTGTGTGATGCTGGGGGTGATTCAGCCTTCTTCACTGTCACTGTCACAGGTGGGTGGTCTCTGGACACCGCCAGGGAGGTGGAGAGACAGGGTGCTGTGGGCATCCACTGTCCCTGCTCCCCATTTCCCTTACCCCATGGCTCTGTTTCCCAGACTCCTCAGTCGTAGCCATCAGAAAACTCAGTTCAAGCTGGGACGGTGTTCACAGGGCTGGTGAGAGGAAGCCTAGCAGTTAGGATCATTCATTCATTCATTCGTCCACTCAACGAATGCTTATCAGACACTAACTAGCATATGCTTGGCACCATCCTAGATGCTGGGTACAAAGTGAACTAGTGAGCGACAAGTTTCAGTGTTTACGGAACTCAGGTTGGGAAGTGGGAGTCAGGACAAAAAAAAGCAAAATAAATGGTTTATTAAGGAGCAGTAGGTGAGCGTGGCAAAGGTACAGAAGGGAAGGAAGTGGGGATGGATCTAAGAGGTGAACTGATAGGTTTGGGCTTGAGTCTGACTTGCCTCTTGTATCTGTATGACCTTGGGCAAGTCCTTTTCTTCATAGGAGCCCCCAAGTCCTTTTTTTTTCCCCCGAGACAGGGTTTCTCTGTATAGTGCCGGCTGTCCTGGAACTCACTCTTGTAGACCAGGCTGGCTTCAAACTCAGAAATTCACCTGCCTCTGCCTCCCAGAGTGCTGGGATTACAGGCATGCGCCGCCACCGCCCGGCTTCTCAGGTCCTTACTATAAAGTATTGGAGAGGCAGGGAGAGACCATCGGTCAAACCATGTGCCCTTTCTCTGCCCACCCACCAGCTCCACCAGAGAGGATTGTGCACCCAGTGGCCCGATCCCTGGATTTGCAGTTTGTGGCTCCAGGACACGTGGAGCTCCGCTGCGAAGTGACCCCGGCTGGGTCTCAGGTGCGCTGGTACAAGGATGGACTAGAGGTAGAGGTGTCAGATGCCCTGCAGCTCGGTGCCGAGGGGCCTGCCCGCACTCTCACCCTGCCTCACGCCCAGCCTGAGGATGCCGGGGAGTATGTGTGTGAGACCCGAGATGAGACTGTCACCTTCAACGTCAGCCTAGCTGGTGGGTGTGCCAGGCCAGCCTTGGTGGTGGGGAGACAGGGAATGTCTTGGGCTTACAACCCCCTTTCTTTGTACAGAGCTTCCGGTGCAGTTTCTGGCTCCAGAGGCAACCCCAAACGCGCTCTGCGTGGTCCCCGGGGAGCCAGTGGTGCTGAGCTGTGAGCTGTCCCGAGCCAACGCACAAGTGTTCTGGAGCCACAATGGGAGCCCTGTGCAGCAGGGCGAAGGACTAGAGCTGCGAGCTGAAGGTCCTCGCCGAATCCTCCGCATCCAGGCTGCAGACCTTGCTCATGCAGGTGTCTACACCTGCCAATCCGGGGCAGCCCCAGGGGCCCCAAGCCTCAGCTTCGATGTCCAGGTGTCTGGTGAGTATAGCCTGGGCAGAAAGCCTTAGTAGTCCCCCATATCCAGGGCTGCCCCACTTTCCTAAGACATCACATCTTCCCCTTGCCCTGTTCCCCCAGCCTGTCTCCCCACCCTTTTCAGTGCCCTCCCAGTGACCCCTAGCTCTGACCCCCACAGAGCCCCCGGTGCGGGTAGTGGCCCCCGAGGCAGCCCAGACGAGGGTTCGAAGCACCCCAGGCGGGGACCTAGAGCTGGTGGTGCGCCTCTCCAGGCCAGGGGCCCCTGTGCGCTGGTACAAGGACGGGGAGCGCCTGGCAAGCCAGGGGCGGGTGCAACTGGAACAAGCCGGGGCGAGGCAGGTGCTGCGGGTGCGGGGGGCACGGAGAGGGGATGCTGGGGAGTACCTGTGCGACGCACCCCAGGACAGTCGCATCTTCATCGTCAGTGTGGAAGGTAACAGCGCACCCCTCTCACCCCTCGGTCTCTGGCACCCACAAAGACCACTTCTGGGCCCTCATCCAACTGTTCTCTATGGTTCCCACCAGTGCGTTCATGACAGTCCCTGTAAGAAGACAAATTCCCTTTTCCAGCACCCAGAGCATGGCAGAATGTATGGCCCAGGGGATTTAAAAAAAAAAAAAGCCTAAGACTCTGCTTTCTGGGACTTGTGTGACATTGCAGGGCCTTTTAACTCCTCAAGCCCAAGCTCTGAAATGGAATAGCAGATAGGTTGCTATGACTACTAGATGCTGTGACTGGGTCCATAGTAAATAATGGTATTGGTACTAGAAACGTGGGAAGAGGTAGCCAGGCTGGGATTTCAGGGAGCTTACTAAGTGTGGCTAAGAATTAGCATCCTGGTCTTTGGGAGAACCCCCACAACCAGCTCACAGTCGGGCCTCACTCAGGCTGTCGTCCTTGGTGGGAGAATGAGAGCTTGCATCCTGAGGGAGGGCGGAGAAGGACGAAGGGTATCCAGTTCACTGCCCCACCCCTCCTTTCAGAGCGCCCACCAGTGAAGCTGGTGTCTGAACTGACGCCCCTGACGGTCCACGAGGGTGACAGTGCCACATTCCAGTGTGAGGTTTCGCCGCCGGATGCCGAAGTCACCTGGTTACGCAATGGAGCTGTTGTCACTCCAGGGCCGCAGCTGGAAGTGGTCCAGAATGGTCCAAGCCGCACCTTGATCATCCGAGGCTGCCGACTCGAAGACGCAGGCACCGTGACTGCGCGAGCTGGAGCGGCTGACACAAGTGCCAGGCTCCACGTTCGAGGTTCCATGTGACTGAGCGTACCGTGCTCCGTTCCCTGTAACCCCTCACAGCCGTGACCTAGAAGTGAGATAGCCTTCAACCCCCGGACTCCATGATCTCTTGTCTTCCCTTCCAGAGACAGAGCTGCTGTTCTTGCGGCGGCTGCAGGATGTGCGGGCTGAGGAAGGCCAGGATGTGTGCCTTGAGGTAGAGACAGGCCGAGTAGGTGCAGCTGGAGCTGTTCGCTGGATACGAGGTGGGGAACCTCTTCCCCTGGACTCTCGCCTGACCACAGCCCAGGACGGCCGTGTCCACCGCCTCTCTATCCATGGCGTCCTACTCACCGACCAGGGTACCTACGGCTGCGAGAGCCACCACGATCGCACCCTGGCCAGGCTCAGTGTGAGGCGTGAGTGCCAAGTCTTCTCTTAATTCATCACTTAACCTGGCTGGCCCAGAGTCCCTGAGACACCCACCCACATACACACCAAAGTGCCCCTTTCTGCTGAGGAAAGTCTACCCTAGCCGTCCCAATCTGGGGTCAGAGCCAGAAGGCTCCTGCTCAAACCAAATACCTCTTTTTCTAATGTTTTCTAGTTACCTCAGACATCCAAATGGACTTTGCTTTTTACTTCCAAGATGGCTTTGCTAGCAACATAAATTTTATACTCCAGAAAGACTCTGTATTTATTTTTTGAAAGAATGACTAGCAAATAGCATTTCTCACCCACTACTCCATGCTGGAACCTGTGTGACCTCATGCAGTCTCTCGGAACAGATCTTTAAAATAGGGTTGATCCCTATGTCCAGAGTCATCGAGGAAGTTAGCCGAGGTATCAGACCTTGGTGGTTGGCTGTCACGAGTGCTAGGTATTCATCACAATTTAACATAGTTTAACGCAGAGCTGCGCTGCGATTTAGCGCAGTGATTCTCAACCTGTGGGTCGCGACCCCTTTGCTAGTGGAACACTAGGGGTCTCCCCCTCCTATCAGATATCCCTCATATCAGGTATTTACAGTTCGCGGCTGTAGCATGATCACAGTTATAAAGTAGCAATGAAAATAATTTTGTGGTTGGGGTCACCACCCATGAGGGACTGTATTAAAGGGCTCTATTATTAGGAGGGTTGAGATGCACTGGTTTAATGCAATAGGGAAAACTAGAGCTAGAAAAAGCAGTTTGCCAAAGACCCCATGATACATACATGAGCTAAATAATGGCTCCGATCCCAGAGGGCATATTGTTTCTTCCAGTGCCTCCACACCCCACACTGACACTCCTCAACCCCCAAACTCTAACACTCCCATGGTTTTCCTTTTCCTGACCACAGTCCCCTGACCAAATCTAGCCAACTGTGTCTGTCCTTACCCAGTCTGAACTTGTCTAGCCAAGGTTCTTCCATGGACCGCTGAGGGTGGTGTGCAGCATGCTAGGGGTGTGTGAGCCGAGCCCCTGCACCCTGCCCAGAGCTAGAGCTGCCATCCTCCCTCCCTCATCTCCCCACACTAGCTCGGCAGCTGAGGGAACTTCGGCCTCTGGAGGATGTGACCGTCCATGAAGGGGGCAGCGCCACCTTCCAGCTGGAGCTGTCCCAGGAGGGTGTGACCGGAGAGTGGGCCCAGGGTGGGGTCCGGCTGCACCCGGGGCCCAAGTGCCACATTGATTCAGAAGGCCGTACTCACCGCTTGGTGCTAAGCGGCCTGGGCCTGGCTGACTCGGGCTGTGTCTCCTTCACTGCGGATTCCCTCCGGTGTGCTGCTCGGCTCACAGTGAGAGGTGTGGCCTCAGGGCCCCGCCTACTAAATCCCCCGTGTGTGACTACTGACCTAACGCTATGGCTCCTACTGACCGCCCTGCCAAAGTGGGGAATCTGTAGACCCTTTGGATCTGTGTGGGTCCTAGTGACAGCCTTGCTTGAGGCCAGCTGCTCCTGTTGCCTGGAGCCCCGCATCCGGTGCTACCTCGAAAACAGTCCCATGTCTGTATGGTCACTTTTGTTTGCCTACCTGGACCTGTCTCCACTGACTAATCTTACAGCTCGGTGACTCTCTCTCGGCTCCCCAAGTGTGCCCCAGTAATTCTCCCACTGACAAGACGCCAGAGGAAGCTCTAGTACTAATTCTGTCTGAGGCCCTCATTTTTCAGCCTTAATGAGTTCCCCATTAGCCACTCCTCTAGGGACCCTCGGGGCTCTGTAGAGCTTTTTTATGCTCCTCCCCCACCCCAAGCCCAGTGTCTTCAGCTGTCCACTTCAGCCTTGTGGTCACTGCTGTCCACGTGTTTGTGAGCGATCCTTTTGGACATCTCTTTTTCCACCTCTGTCATTGCCCTCTATCCCCAGCATGTCTCCTGCTGATGACCTCACTACCCCATTGGCTCTCTGGCCCTGCCGTGTCCCCCACTCTACAACTCCTCCCTTAAATTTCCTGTCCTCACTAGTGGTCTCCACCGACCCCCTGCGTGTGTCTGCCACTGACCTGCTGTGTCCGTGTGTTGTACAAGCAGGACTCTCATTCCTCCCTGACCCCTGACCCCTGACCCTTGCTATTATTGTTTTCCCTTACCCACTCTCAGAGGTCCCAGTGACTATTGTGCAGGGCCCACAGGACCTAGAAGTGACTGAAGGTGACACAGCCACGTTCGAGTGCGAGCTTTCCCAGACTTTGGCTGACGTAATATGGGAGAAGGTCAGAGCATGGCCCTGGTGCAGACCTATCGACCTAACAATAATTCTGGCAAGAAACTAACACTGGACCTGTGAGACTGGTACTAGGCTGAGGTTGATGTCACATTTATTCCTTTTTAATCCTTTAACACCCTGTGATGGTACACCTTGTCATCAGCGGGCCATCTAAGGAATACACTCTGTGGGATGAACAGAATTAATTGCTCAAGGGCAGACAATAGTAAAATCCACACTCGGCGGGTCCGTGCAGAGCTTTGGGCTTTCTGCATCATTGGTGCCAATTCTCCGCTCTTAAGTTCCCAAGGGATGGCACCTTCTCAGAAAAGTGACCGGAAAGGGAAGACGTGGGACAGTCCAACCCTAGCTGAGGAACATAAGCGATCCACTAGTGCGCCTTTAGTCAGTTTGGCATCCACAGAGGACAGGGACACCTCCCAGGGTCGCAGCCTCCAGAATCCTGCTGGGCTTGGTCTGACCTATTACAAATCCCGCCCTTAGGATGGGCAGGCGCTCTGTCTCAGCCCGCGACTCCGGCTCCAGGCTCTCGGCACGCGCCGCCTTCTGCTTCTGCGGCGTTGCTGCTCCTCAGACGCCGGGACCTACAGCTGCGTGGTGGGGACAGCTCGCTCCGGGCCTGCGTGTTTGACTGTGCGCGGTGGGTACCCAGAGATGCCAAAGTACAAACTACTTTGGGCGCCCCTACAGTTTACTCACATCTAGGGAGGGGGCGTGGCGGATGTGTCCTGGCTCCGCCCCGGCCCCGCCTCACTCTCCCGGCTCCGCCCCAGAACGAGAGGTGTCTGTGCTCCGAGAGCTCGGGTCGGTCTGCGCCCGCGAAGGAGACGGCGCCACGTTCGAGTGCACCGTGTCAGAGACCGACACCACCGGGCACTGGAAGCTTGGAGGCCGCGCGCTGAAACCCGGAGGCCGCGTCCGCATCCGACAGGAAGGTGTGGCCTCCTTTCTTCCCTCTGTGACCCCTTGTTACCTTGCCCAGGGTTCAGGCAGACTCCGCCTCATTCAGATAAGCTCCGCCTCTAGCTCGAGCAGGCCCCGCCCCACCACCCCATTGCCGCGGTCTCCGGACTTTCCTCTGCCGCCGGCTCTGAGTCCTGCCTAGCTTCTCTTCGCACCCCCTCTCCAATTCCGCGCGCCGACACTTCGGAACCTCCCCGGGACTTGCTCGGGTGCCACCTTCATTCTCGAATTTTCCCGGGAAGCGACTGAGGCCTCAATACCTCCCCACCCCCACCCCCAGGGAAGAAACACATTCTGGTGCTGAGCGAGCTGCGAACCGAGGACACCGGAGAAGTCTGCTTCCAGGCGGGACCCGCCCAGTCCTTGGCTCGGCTGGAGGTGGAGGGTAAGCTTCTGAGGCGGAGGCGACAAGGGAAGGGCATCATCTCCCCGTCCTGGGACTGACTGACTAGCTGCTGGTCCTAGAGATGCTGCTATTTTCATCTCTTCTCTTTGAGGGGCTCTCTTGGGGCAGGTCACAGAGAGCAGCTCACTTCCTCAGGAGGAGACGGAGAGGAAGAGACTTGGAACTGGGCATGCAGGGAAACGGACTGGTGGCACGGAGGGCTTTACCAGGAGTGGAGATCTTAGGCAGGGAAGATGCATCTCTCCTCTAGGGGCCGTGCGTGTACTTATTAAGCCCCTGTCCCCCAACCGCAGCGTTGCCTCTCCAAATGTGCCGCCGCCCACCTCGCGAGAAGACGGTTCTGGTCAACCGCAGGGCCGTGTTGGAGGTGACTGTGTCCCGCCCTGGGGGCCACGTGTGTTGGATGCGGGAGGGGGTCGAATTGTGCCCAGGAAACAAGTATGAGATGCGTAGCCACGGCGTCACCCACAGCCTAGTCATCCATGACGTCCGACCTGAGGACCAGGGCACCTACAGCTGCCAAGCAGGCCAGGACAGTGCTGACACACAGCTGCTGGTAGAGGGTGAGTAGAGCCCACTGGGCACAATCACAAGAAACAAGATGACCAGGCAGGAGGGGCTACCTGGAAGCTACAGTGACGAGCTACACCTATGGGAGGTTTTCCATGACTCAGGGAAGGACTCTTGGCCGTGGGTTCTGATGCATGTGGGGCGGGGAAGGGGTAGAGAGATCACACTCAAGGTTGAAGAAGAGAGGGAACCCTGAGTCTCAAAAGCAGCTTCCCGGGCCTTCTAGGGCTCTTCCTGCTAGAGCTCCTCACCTTCCTCTGCTTCTGGCGCACACTTGTCTCCCCAGAACACCCCCCTGCTCCCAGTCAGTCGCTCCTTTCCCACCATCCACCAGTATCTGCTGGCACCTGTCCTTCACCTCCTCCAGCCCTCTCTCCAGCAGGCTTCTGGTCACCTCAGTGGGTTCCATAGCAGCCTGGGAAGTTCCTTCCATTCTTTCCCTCTTTGATGTAGGAGGGGCCCACTCTACCCCAAACCTTTGCATCTTTCACACACTTTGCTGTGTGTCCCACCCCTACCCGCTCCCACCTTCTCGGCCCTATAGACATCCTTGCCAGAGGCTCCGAAAGGGTGGGACCCAGCTCTTCCCGTGGGTATCCAGACTCTGCTAGGAGAGGCGATTGGCTTGGCCCTAATCACCTCTCCCCCAGTCCTACACTAAGTCATCCCTCTACAGGTGACTAGAGGACTGAAACACACGATGCAGGTGCCCTCGGACAATCTGGAAGAAATTGTCCCTTATACTGAAAGAATTTGGAAGAACTTGTACCCATATACTGGGCAGGGTGGGGAGGGAGGCGCCAGAGGTATCAGGAAACAATAAAGACACTACTGTTCATGCCCACACCTGTCCGTGTGCCATGGAGGGCAGACGGTGCCTGGAGCCGCTTGTAGTGTCACAGCTCAGAGGCTGCACTGCACGCTCTCCAGCTTGGTTGATGGAAGTACCAGTTACTGAAGACTTCTGGCAGAGGCCACATAGTTTGGCACATTTATAAAAGATGTAAAACAGGGCGGGAGGAGACATGAGCATGAGGTGTCTAAGGTGACATAGCAGACACCAGACATGCACCGTGCACTGAAGCCCTTTCCCTCCACCCTCCTCCCAAACCCAACCCAGAACAGCACCCCTCACCCCCATCCCCTGCCACTGCTCTCGGGCTGGTGGCTTTGCAGAGACCAGGGGACCAGGGTGAAGGGTGCTGCCATTAGTTCCATGGACAGTAACAAGAACCCTTAGATGAACGATTGGAAGGTAGAGCCACAGGGGAGGCAGGCAGGCCTCCTCCACACAGACATGCAGGAGAGCGGCCCCTGGGACCCCAGCAGCAGGACAAGAGGCAGGGCTGGCCCTGAAGAAGCCCTGCCAATCAAATCTAAGGCAAGGGTCCCAGTGTCCCCTCCAAGCCTACCCCTTCACACACACTTATGGGCGACACACAACCCTGAGCACATCCCAGTGGGGCTCACACCCCGAGTCCCTCGGGAGCTTGGACGGGAACTTCTCCCTCAGGCCAGGCCGACCTAGCCTGAGACACAGCCTCCCTTGTGGTGGCTGGCCAACCCTCTCCAAGGAGGCGAGACAGCCAAAGGCCACAGGGCCTTGCAGCCTCAGTAGTGGCCTGGCAGGAGTCTCGAAGCTGGCAGAGCTGGTGACTGCAGAGTCCAGACAGCGGGAACATGACTACACCCGCACTGGGGGTCCCGAGCAGGCTGTCAGGGGTCCCCGGGACCCGTATTCATAGTCCGTGTCTGTAGGCGAGGCCATGAAGGAGCTCAGAGAGCTCCCAGTCTGCCGGTCCCGGAAGCTCTGGATGTAACTCTGTGGAGAAGTAAGAACAGGGCTGAGTCCTGCGGCAGAACCACTGTTCCCTGGACCACCCAGGCCTGAGACGCTCTTGGCTTGCACTAACTCAAGCCATCTCTAACCTGAGCCCACAGCCCTAAAAGCCACCACCAGGGGCACCTGTCCCCACCTCCAAAGCTGGATCTGTCAGAGCCCAGGTATAGAGGTTCTGATGGATGGACAAATACAGCCAGTCCCCTAAGGAGACTCAGACCTGCACGGTCCAACTACACTTTCCTCCCGCCCCGGAGCCTCACCGGGGAGAGGACATCTCCATTGAAGCGTTTGATGGGCACTGGCCTGCGTCTATAAGCGGGGTCTGGTGGACCAGGCCGTGGAGGTGCCCGAGGACCTCTGGGAGGAGCCCGGGGAGGTCTCTTCTTCCGCCGCCGCTTCTCCTTGCGTTCTTCCTGCTGCCGGATCCGCATCAGCTGCACTCGCCTTCGCTGCCGGCTGATGACCACTGTAGAGGGATGGGCGGGCAGAGAAGAGACTCAGGTCCACATAGCTCTCCACGGAGCCCTCTTCCTCTCTTCCTCTTAGAGGCTTTAGGCCCGTGGCCACGCCCCCTTCCACCCTGTTACTTCCTGTCCTGAATTCCCACAGTTCTTCTATTCTTGCACAGGTCCGTGTGCACAACACTGCTTCCCCAACCGACATCGCTGTTCCAGTCCTCCAGTCCCTGCCCAGGCCAGACACCATCCCACCATCCTTTAACTGGACAGCTCCTTCTTCACCTTTCCTTTCTCCATCTTCTTGTCTCCAACCTGGAGGTCCCAACCCCCTCGGGGTGGTTGAACGACCTTTCACAGGGTCGAATTTACATTATGATTCATAACGGTAGCAAATTACAATTATGATGTAGCAATGAGAATAATGTGTGGTTGGCAGGGGTGGGGGGGTCACCACAACAGGAGGAATGGTATTAGAGGGTCCCACGCTCAATGCATTCTACATCCCCAGACACTGACCTGTGCGCTTTCCTCTCCTACTCTAAGCCCTCCACAGGCATCTCACTCTCCTTGTAACAGCTTTCAGCGTACAGGGCCCACACCATCAGCAAATCTCATGACCCGCACTTGCACCAAACCTCCTTCCTTGACCACCCTAAGTACAGTGGACTCCATAAAATTACTGTTTCAAATCACCTTGTATCTCTCCATACCACTCTACACAAGAGAAGTTAACTTATTTGTTTGTTTGCACATCTGTTATCTGTTTGTTTGTGCTCTAGCTGTCAAGCTCAGAGCCCAGCACGTGATGGGCAAGCATGCTACCCCCGAGCTACATCCTCTGGCCTGCTTTCGTTTCATCGCTGCTGTGCCTGGATTACCCCAGTGCCTGGAACAGACTTGATCTAGAGCCAGTGCCCCGCACATTCTTTTGGGATGAAAATTGTTACCTAGCCCTGTTCTCCTAGATCCTGACCAAAGTTAACTTTCTAACCCATCGAGGCCCCAATTTTTCTTGTGTAGTTTCTGTCCCTTCTCACTAACCCCTCAATTCCACCACCCCTGTTCGTCCGCCCCTCCTTCCCAGGCCCACCCTAGCCTGTGTCCTCTCACCTTCTGTGTGGGAGTCCCTCTCGGTTGTCACCCTCCACTGCACCAGAACGCCCATCAGGCTAAGTAGAGGCCAGAGTGCCAGCAGGGCCCAGCTCCGCCAGCAGAGGGGAGGCACAGGCGCAGCCCGCAGTCGCTCCACCACGTAGCGCCCCAGCAGTAGCAGTTCAGCAAAATAGTCTGCAGCGGTAGCGATGAGGGCAGCACCCGTCACGGCAGTGGCAAGGGTGGTGAGCGGTCGAGGCCAGCGCAGTGTGAGCAGGGCGCAGAGCAGGCCACCTCCCAGCAGGAGCCCCAGTGGGCCCCATACGGAGCCGGGCTGGTAATAGGGTGCGGAGCCCAGTAGGGCGGCAGCAGCGAGCAGCAGACCGAGCAGCAGCCCCACCAGGAAGAGGCCCACACTGCGTACCAGCATGGCTACCAGCCCGCAGAGCAGCCCGATGCCCAGCGCGATGCCCGCGCTTGCCCCGGCGCTCAGCTGCGTCTCCAGAACCCGCTCTCGGTAGCACAGCAGGAAGATGACCACTGAGCCAAACAGCAGCCCAGTGAGGAAGAGTACTGCCTTGAAGCAGCGGTAACCTGGAGGGGAACAGGGCCAGTGGGGGCCAAAATGAGGTTACCGGGTTAGAAGTCAGAGGGGGTGGGGACGTGGAGGCACAAGGGCATTAGAGACATGGGTGCTAAAAGAATTCGAAGTCTCGAGGTGGGGCTAAGGAGGTCAGGGGAGATCGTGTAGATGTTTGCTGGGAATCATTGGGAAGACACGTAATTATTAAAATAATGATATAAGCCTTTGAAGGTTGAAAATAAGAATCACCAGAGTTAACAGGGCGGTGGTGGCACACGCCTGTAATCCTAGCACTCTAGGAGGCAGAAGCAGGCAGATTTCTGAGTTCGAGACCAGCCTGGTCTACAGAGTGAGTTCCAGGACAGCCAGGGCTATACAGGGAAACCCTGTCTCAAACAAAAACAAAAACAAAAAACAAAAAAAACAAACAAAAAAAGAATCACTGGAGTTGAGTAAATCGGCCACAGGGCAGTAAGGCCTTTAGGGTCACAGAGTCCAGAGAGATCACTGGAGTCCTCAAGGGGATCAGTAGTGGAGTCTCTGGGCCCTCTGAGGAGGACTATTCAGAGATGAAGAGTCTGGAAGTCAGAAGAAAAATGAGAGGGGTGAGATCACTTAGGATTAGAAAGAATATCCTGGTGTGGTCACAGGGCTTCAGAGACAAAGCAGCGCTGGGAAGTTACAGAGAGTACAGAGCTCGATTTGGGAGATGAGGTCTTTGCAGGGTAGGGGATTGGACAAGAGTAGTGTCACTGGGCTTATTAAAGTCAAAGGGGAACACTGAGGCCGGAGAAATGGCAGTGCCAGAGACCACCATGTGGAGGATCAATCTACTGATTGGAGTTACGGGGATCAAAGAGAACCAGGGGGAGGGTACTAGGAGCTATGCAGGGTTGCAGAAAATCCAAGAGGACTACAGGGAGAACAGAGGGTTGCAGGGACTTGAGATATTAGTACTGCTTGAAAGAGAAATGGGGTGTGGATCATGAACAACTGGGAAGGTGGAAGAAAGAATTGGGAGTCAAGGAGAGGCAGGGAGAGCCAAAGAGTAAAAAAGAGAAAAGGAGATTTGGTTCCAAGAATGGGGGTATCAGACTCTAGAAGGTTCTGAAGTCGGAGGAACAGAGCTTAGAAAGAGGCTCTGAATCCCTGGCAGGGGCACGCCAAGGTGGGTAGGATGGTAAGGAAGCTGAGGGTAAGGAGTGAGGCTATCCAGAGCACTGTGCAGAGGGGGGAGGTACCCAGAGCGGGGGGGGGGGGGCAAGATCTTAGAAACCCAATACATGTCCTAAAGCCTTGTGGGGGTGCATTTTCCCTGCCCACTCTGCAAAATGTAAAAGAAAGACCATCTGATCCTATATTCCACACCCAACTATTCTAACATACTTCTGGCAAACCATGACAGCCTTTCTGCCCAAACTGGTTCTGACCTGTATAAACTTTTCAAAGAAGTTTATAGAAGGCACTCTCCACTGTGAAGTCCTATAACCTCCTGAAGAATCCACTGGGCATTTATGTACTCAAAGCTGACACTAGCCCATAGGTTATCTTTGTGAAAATGAGAAAAAAATATATACTTTTCTGTAGAGAAGGTAGCCTTGGACCGAGACCTTGAGAGATGTCAAAAGGACCCACACACACCTGTCCAACAGAACTGCAGTTTCTGCTCGCCCACCCAGCCTCCCTGAACTATGTCATCCTTGTTGGCCTTGAGCTTCCGTTCCCTTGCCTCAGCTTCCTGAATGCTGGGATTACGAGCATACCACGCCCTCCCCCATACAACTCTTCAGAATAACCATCCTTATGGGAATCTGCCTTGTAGGCGATCTCCATGTGTATGACTAGCATTCAGCCCACTCTAATATGTATCACAAGTGTGAATATTCCAGGTCTCGCCCCCACCATACAATATGCCCTGCTGCAAGGGAGGGACCATGTTTAATCTAATCACCATGCTAAGAGTTTTTATTATTATTTTTTAGTCTACTTATCCTAGTGATCCAAACATATCTTCACTACGATAGCCATTATTCTTTGAGTACCTACTAATTCTCGTTTATATGAGACAAAACACTGTTGTCTTTGTCCAGGTGAAAAAGCAGAGACCCCAGATTAACATGCCCATTACGTCACATTGACTAACATATAGAGCCCGGTACAAACTCAAAGAGCCTAATTCAAAACCTGTTCTCTGTAGAATCCAGAGTCAATGATCTACAAATATATTTGAGATCAGCAAGAGAAAGATATAGCCATGGGGGTGGGATGGGCTGGAAATGATTTCGGAGACACCAGAGAAAGGAACCTTAGGGAAACAGTAGAGGGCCACAGGTGAGGGATGAGGGGATCTCACCAAAGAAGCAGTAGACGACTCCAAACAAACAGCACATGATGCAGACGAGGGCCGGCAGTGCCTGATACCTGCGCTCCAGAGGCTGTTCACAAGGTGCACCCCAGAAGGTATCATCCGGCTCCGGGGGCAGCAGCTGAAACCGCAGAGTTTCCATAGTACCCGGCATAGTGCTGGGGATGGAAGAGGGTCACCCTCCCAGGACAACCTGACAGGGAGGAAATTGGGGTCAAGAGTCAGTCGTGGGTCTCTACCAGAATAACAGTGCGAGTGGGGGAATTCAGCAAGGGCACAGTGGACAAAGGAATGGTGCCCACATCACGCAGCGCTAGAAGCGTCTCTGGAATGGGAAGCTAAGACAAAGGGAAACAAGTGCCTGGCTAGGGGCGGCTGGCATAGACTTAAAAGAGGAACTAGATGGGGCAAGACGAGGAGAGGGAGGGTGCTGCTGGCAAAAAGAGGCAGCCTGAGCACCATCTGTGGGAGGCTCAATTTGGAATTGTCCAAGATCTACCTGGGCTGGAGGTGACCCGAGCTTCCAAGCAAAGGAGGGTGTGCAGGGGTCGGAGGAGTCGGGGTTGTGGGACACCAGAGGCTCCGACTGACTGCGGTCCGGGCAAAGTCCGCCGTGCGAAGGGGGCTGCTGGGCCGGAGAGACGGGTCTCTGTGCGACGGCGCCGTCGCCCCACCTCCAACACCGGCTGGCACTTCAGTCCCACAACCCGGGGACTCGGGCCCGGCCCGGGGAAGGGAAAGGAGCAGGAGCTCGGGCTGTCCCGGAGCCTCGGCCCCATGCCCTGAGCCCGCCGGCGGCCTTTGGTGCTGATGGACAGCTCCGGCCTCTGCTCCTGACGTCACTCAGGGTGCACCATCCTGGCAGGGGCGGGCTGCTTCTGACGTCATCCGGGACACACCAACCACGCAGGGGGAGACAGGGGACTCCGCCCCCGGCGTCTGCCTCTCCGGCGCTGAGGAGGGGGCACTTCCGGGGGTCCTTCCCCTTTAACCTCCTCCCACTTCATCCCTCTCGGGGAGCTGACGGCTGAGACCCCACCTCGGGGGCGGGGCCCTCTCGGTGACACGTCGGACAGCAGCTGCCTGGGAGGCCCGGGCACGCAGTGCTGCTCTAAGGGCGGCCGACCCGCTCCGGGGTTCCGGACTTGAGCTACTAACTCTGCACGGCGGGGAGGGAGCGGGCCCGCCTGCTGGGCCCGGGCCCTCCGGATCCGCCCCCTCCCCGGTCCCGCCCCCTCGGAGCCGTCTCGGGCTGCGCGGGGGGCCAGGGACCCGCTGTCGGGACGCCATGCGGGCGTCGCTGCTGCTGTCCGTGCTGCGGCCCGCGGGGCCCGTGGCCGTGGGCATCTCTCTGGGCTTCACCCTGAGCCTGCTCAGCGTTACCTGGGTGGAAGAGCCTTGCGGACCCGGGCCGCCCCAACCCGGAGACTCTGAGCTACCGCTGCGCGGCAACACCAACGCGGCGCGCCGGCCCAACTCGGTGCAGCCCGGAGCGGAGCGCGAGAGGCCCGGGGCCGGCGCAGGCACCGGTGAGAGCTGGGAGCCTCGAGTCTTGCCCTACCATCCTGCACAACCGGGCCAGGCCACCAAGAAGGCCGTCAGGTACTGATCTGCTCCATCCGCCCTACCCCCAAGGCACCAGCCAGGCTGCGCGCGCTAGGGAGGCCGCCAGAGGCCGGGTCAGGCTCCGGAAGGAAGGGGCCGGCCGGCCAGGAAGTCCTTGGGCCTCGATTACTTCCTATGACCCTGCCTTGCAGGGACTCAGAAGGCCAGTTTGAAGCTTTTTCTGGATCCCGTCCGGATCTGAGCTGAGCTAAACCGACTCCACCCAATAATACTCCAAAGACCCTCTTAGACCCCCCACTGGTCTGTTTAGGATTAGAAACATGAGTGTTAAGGAGGATAAGTGTATAAAGAGGGGGGAAAGAAAAAGGAGGGAACTGGAGTTGGCCTGTATTTCATTCCTAGATGGGTTTCAAGGGACACCTTGGGATGAGATGGGAGAGGGAGGAATGTTCATCACTTTGTCTCTGTCCACGAATTGAGGTAATTTCTTCTAATAGCAGTGAATTCCAGTTGTACGCCTTACCTTCTACCTTAGGAAGGTGAGTCACTGTCTTAGTTTGTCCCTCTCCAAAAGACATTCTGTATGCCACTATGCCATATGCTTCTACACATCATTTATAGGACATATTTGGGGGCGGGGCTGATGGCATATTCATGTAGCAGGAAGTATCTGAACGGTGTGCCAAGCATTTTACTGTTTAAATGCCATCTGTCCCATTTTACAGATGGCACAAATAAAGGAATATGCTCAGGGACACAACCACTAGGTTGTGGAATCTGGAATTAGATCTAATGTATCTCTTTTACCTGCATCTGCATTGGAATCGTTATATCCTAAATACAACACCTTCTGTAAGACCAGTTATATCACTTAAATCATGTCTCGTGGGAGAGACGTTCTTATCCTATTCGTGGGTGCAAAACGGATCCAGAGAAGAAATAACAAGTGAAGCTGTATGCTATCTTGTTCATAACTGTCTTTTCCCAGAACTCGGTATATCAGCACGGAGCTGGGCATCAGGCAGAAGCTGCTGGTGGCAGTGCTGACCTCACAGGCCACGTTGCCTACACTGGGTGTGGCTGTGAACCGAACTCTGGGACACAGATTGGAGCATGTAGTGTTCCTGACCGGTGCGAGGGGCCGCCGGACACCATCAGGCATGGCGGTGGTGGCACTGGGCGAAGAGCGGCCCATCGGACACCTGCACCTGGCGCTGCGCCACCTGCTGGAGCAACACGGCGATGACTTTGACTGGTTTTTCCTAGTGCCTGATGCCACCTACACGGAGGCGCATGGACTGGATCGCCTAGTTGGCCACCTCAGCCTTGCTTCGGCAACCCATCTCTATCTTGGCCGGCCGCAGGACTTCATCGGTGGAGAGACTACCCCCGGCCGCTACTGCCACGGGGGCTTTGGAGTGTTGCTGTCACGCACACTACTGCAGCAACTGCGCCCCCACCTGGAAAGCTGCCGCAATGACATCGTCAGTGCTCGCCCTGATGAGTGGTTGGGCCGGTGCATCCTTGATGCTACAGGCATGGGCTGTACTGGTGACCATGAGGTAGGAAGAGAAGCCTCCCAATTAGGGTCTCTTCTCGGAGTTTGCATACTTCCTCGGGCGAGGTATGGGGTAGTGGAGATAGAGGTCAGGGTTTTCTCTGTTAATTTATCTTTTTTTTTAAATCCCAGTGTCTCTAGGTAAATTACTAGATCTGAACTTCAGTAGCCTCATGCATGCTAATGGAAACAGTTATTAGGCAGGGCTGTATAGGGATTGGAGAAAGGTAAGAGATCCTTGCACATAATATATATTCAGTGTCAGTTATTTTATTTAGCTCTCTGGACACCTCTGAGGCAGCATTCACAGATGAGCTAGCTCACAGAGACCTAACCAGGCTTGTACAACATCAGCTGGTCAAACAGACTTCAAATCCACAGAGGCCTGACTTCCAAGTCCATAACTGGTTATAGGATTAGGAGATGAAACACTAGCTGAGAGATGGAGGAAAGACAGCTCTGTCGTCGTTCCCGGTTTGAATGCTTCCCTTCCTCTCCCCAGGGAGTGCACTACAACTATCTGGAACTGAGCCCTGGGGAACCTGTGCAGGAGGGGGATCCTCGTTTCCGCAGCGCCCTGACAGCCCATCCTGTGCGTGACGCCGTGCACATGTACCAGCTGCACAAAGCCTTTGCCCGAGCTGAGCTCGACCGCACATACCAGGAGATTCAAGAACTGCAGGTACAGCCTGGGCTCTGGAGGGGGACTGCAGGTACAGCCTGGGCTCGAGGGGCGGGGGACTGCAGGTACAGCCTGGGCTCGAGGGGAGGGGAGGCAAGGGATTAAGGGGAGCAGGTCCTGAGACCTTGAGAATAAAGAGTCGTTGATAACATCACAGAGCAAACCCACTGCCGGTCTTTGACCTTTGTGGAAAGGACCTGTGTGGGCCCTTGGGTTGACGGGGCAGAGGTTCACAGTAAGCCACAGGCTCTCCCTGAGGATCACCGAGAGCCCACAGAGCCTCTAGATGGATCCTGGCTATGTGACCCTGCTCTTTGCTCATGGCCTCTTTTTTCCGGCCCAGTGGGAGATCCAGAATACCAGCAGATTGGCTGCTGATGGGGAGAGAGCCTCTGCGTGGCCGGTGGGCATTCCAGCACCCTCCCGCCCTGCCTCACGCTTTGAAGTTCTGCGGTGGGACTACTTCACGGAACAGTACGCTTTCTCCTGTGCTGATGGCGCGCCCCGCTGCCCACTGCGTGGGGCTGACCAGGCAGATGTGGCTGATGTCCTGGGCACAGCCTTGGAGGAGCTCAACCGCCGGTACCAGCCAGCCCTGCGGCTCCAGAAGCAGCAGCTGGTCAATGGCTACCGGCGTTTTGATCCAGCCCGAGGCATGGAGTACACACTAGACCTGCAGCTGGAGGCGCTGACGCCCCAGGGTGGCCGCTGGCCCCTCACCCACAGGGTGCAGCTCCTTCGGCCCTTGAGCCGCGTGGAGATCTTGCCTGTGCCCTATGTCACTGAGGCGTCTCGGCTCACTGTGCTACTGCCGCTGGCAGCAGCAGAGCGAGACCTGGCTTCTGGCTTCCTAGAAGCCTTTGCCAGTGCAGCACTGGAACCTGGTGATGCAGCGGCCTTGACCCTGCTGCTGCTATATGAGCCACGCCAGGCCCAGCGGGCAGCCCACGCAGACGTCTTCGCACCTGTCAAAGCCCACGTGGCAGAGCTAGAGCGGCGTTTCCCGGGAGCCCGGGTGCCCTGGCTCAGCGTGCAGACAGCCGCACCCTCTCCACTGCGCCTCATGGACCTGCTCTCCAAGAAGCACCCACTAGACACTCTGTTCCTGCTGGCCGGGCCAGACACAGTACTCACGCCCGACTTCCTGAACCGCTGCCGCATGCACGCCATCTCCGGCTGGCAGGCCTTCTTTCCCGTGCACTTCCAGGCCTTCCACCCTGCTGTGGCTCCGCCTCAGGGCCCTGGGCCACCGGAACTGGGCCGTGACACTGGCCACTTTGATCGCCAGGCTGCCAGTGAGGCGTGCTTCTACAACTCTGACTATGTGGCGGCCCGCGGACGGCTGGTGGCCGCCTCTGAGCAGGAGGAGGAGCTGCTGGAGAGCCTGGATGTGTACGAGCTGTTTCTGCGCTTCTCCAGCTTGCACGTGCTGAGGGCAGTGGAGCCGGCCTTGCTGCAGCGCTACCGGGCCCAGCCGTGCAGCGCTCGGCTCAGTGAGGACCTTTACCACCGCTGTCGCCAGAGCGTCCTTGAGGGCCTTGGCTCCCGCACCCAGCTCGCCATGTTGCTCTTCGAGCAGGAACAGGGGAACAGCACCTAAGCCCCTGCGCCTGTCCCTGCACTTCCCCAGTAACCTGGAGCCACATGCCAGCCTCGCTGGACAGGGCTGGCTGTAGCCTCAGACCCTAGGGCAGCCCGCTGGTCCCTTGTCCTTGCTCTGTCGGACCCATGGGCTCAGGACAAGCCCTGAGACAGGTGCCCTAGAGCCATCCTTCTTGTCCAGGCTCCCCGCCCCCTTGACGCTGCTGATTCAGGCTGTGGCCTCTGTTTATGCCTAACGCCAGCCCGCTTCCGGGGCTCCTGTCCTGGGCTGGGCTGTAGATGACTTACTTGTTGGAGAAGGCAAAGCTGAGAAAGGAGGGGTATGGTATCTCTTCTCCCTTCCAGATCCAGGAGAAAGCCCTGGCTTTAATAAACTGGCTAAGTGTGGACTAATGAGTGGAGACTGGTGATTCAGTGTTGGCAAGGTAGGCATGGGAGAACTGGCTAAGGATGGAGGGGCCCTGGGTCTGGGGGAGCCTTTGTTTCCTTTTACAGGGATCAAGTCATATAGATGTCCAGCCCCCAGCAAGTGCATGTGGACGAGCTCTCTCTCACTCTCCACCCCCCCCCCCCCGAAACAGAGAAACAGACACAGAATTCTTTGTGCCTCTTTATTCCCAATTTCTCCAGCACTTTATAAAACCAGTCTCTAGGGGGCAAGGCCTGAGAAGGCTGCTCCCCCTCCCCCTAGGCTCAGCCAAGGTCTGAAAGGTCTTTCCACCCACTCCCCATGAAGGGAACTTGTGGTGGGGCTGGTACAGGGGGAACTGGGAGCTGGGCCAGGCCTGCTGGGCTACCCACTCCCCCTGCCAAGAGGGAGCTGGGCCTGGAAAGGGAAGTAGAGCCAGCCCAGCATGCCTGGGGCCCAAGGATTTGCTTCTGCCATTAGGGCTGGGACCCTGACTATCCTGTGTCACCCTCCCCTGCAGCCCCACCCTTCTATGTCTGTGTCCCACCCCCACCCAGTCCCTAACTATATACAAATGTACAGAGGGGCTCTGCCAGGGTTCTGCCTTCCCCCTCTTCCTCCCTCCCCTCCTCAGCGGCTTCCAGTCTGGTCTCCAGCTCTTCCTGACCCCCTGCCTGGGAGCAGGGAGTGTAGACAAGAAGGACCCTTGTGCAGGGCTGCTGAGCCAGCCGGGGCAGGGAGAGCAGGACCCTAGTCCTGGCCTCTCGATGAGCACCGCCCCTTCCCTTAGCCCTGGGCTGCCCGACCTGTCCCAGGAATAGGAGATGTGTGGGGTCTGCGTAGAGTCCCAGTTTCATGGTTACTTTCCCCACACAGCACCATCCTAGCAAGCAAAGTCTTCAAAGAGGCTTCCTGGAGGGCCGTGGGGGTGGTGATGGTTGGGAAGCAGGCTACTAGCACCCCCACCCTCTGCACGGCCCCGGCTTAGACAAGGACTCTGTAAAACGAAAAGAGGACAGATGGGACAGTCAAGTTGTGTACTCAAGTCTAAACTCTCTCTTTCTTCCCTGGGGTGTCTTGGGAACTCTCAGGAAGTGGTTCCGGGGAGAGGGTGCTCCTCCAGGTTGGGAGGAGAGGTCACCCACCTGTTCCTTCAGCTCCTGCAGCCCCAAAGTGGAGATGCCTCCGGTGGATGTCCGCAGTGGGGTTTTGGGCCGTCGCCACACCCTCTTGAGCCGATCCCAGGAGACCTTGGAGGTCAACATGGGGGGGGGGGTTGAAGAGGCCCTCAGTTATAGGACTTGGTGCCTTTCAAGGACCAGCAGGGCTCCCCATTCCTCAACACAGTCTCTTCAGATCCAGGCCCTCAGGCACTTCTAGAACCCTGAGTCCACTATCCACCTAAGGGCCTGCACCACTCTCCCTGCCTTTCGTACGTGTCTTTACCTCATAGATATAGTCAAGGATCTCCAGCAAGGTGAGGATGCTAGCCCCAATGAATAGGCCCATCTGTCCCCCAAGGTCCCCTGAGGAGAAAGAGGGAAGGGTCAGTGGGAACAGGCTGGGCTGGCCCACACATGAGTGGGGCCAGGGTCGCAGCTTACCCAGCAGGGCTGACAGGCCATAGGCGGCTCGCTGTTCCATGGCTTCAGAAGTTAGGGCCTCGAAAAAGACATCCAGGACCAAGAAGTTCTCTCTGGGAGACATGAAATGACACCTGTGTGGGGCTACTGGCCTTCTAGAAGCAGCTGGCAAGGTCACCCCAAGTCCAGCTATCATCTAATACCGATGTGCTGTGACGCTGGCAACCGCAGGCTCCCAAAGGGAGCTAGGTCCAGCTGTGTTAGCTCCGCGGTTCTGTTGTGGTTGTTTTGCTTTGTTTTTCTGAGAAAGGGTTTCATGCAGCCCTGGCCTTGAACTCCCTATGTATCCGAGGAGAAAGACATATAAATGGGTCTAAATAGTGTCATATAAATGGCGCCTGTACAGTAGCAGAGAAGGATGGATACAAGGGGCCGTGGCACCTCAGACTTGGACTGGGAAAGGCTTTTCTGGAAGAGGACCAGGATGCAACTTACAGATATCATGAATGGCACTCCTAGAAGGAGAGCCAATATGCACAAAGAGGGCAGCCCCTTGCCAGCCTCGTCTGTGCCCCCGGCCTGCTGAAGGGCTCTCTCCACAAGGCTCATCTGGGGGCACAGCTTACCTTATGTAGGTCTCATTGCGGTTGTACTTCCTCGCCAGGTACCTGGCTGAGCCCCTGTTGGGGATCTTCACCATGGAGATCTCTTTGCCATAACGTGTCAGGTTGCAGGGTGTGGGGCAGAAGCATGGACCCTCAGAGCCCCCACCCAGGGAGTCTGTAACACAAAGGCACCAGTTGCAGCAGGGAGAATGGCCCACAGGCACCGTCGCTATGGGAATAGGCACAGAGGCTCTCCTGAGCTGGCATATCCTTTCAGAAGGCCAGACCTGTCACCTTCTAGAGCATGCGAACTAGGGTCTCCCTCAGATCAACTTTAAATAACCCATGGCAGCAGCTCGTGCATGTCTCTCCCTCTGTCTCCAACTCCCTGGGACATGGGTGGGAGGGAAGATGGATGGATGGATGGATGGATGGATGGATGGATGGATGGATAATGAATGATGGTTGGATGGATAAGGGATGGATGGATGCATGCATGGATGGATAGGGGATGGATGGATGGATGATGGCTGGGTGGATAATGGATGATGGATGAATGATGAGTGGATGGATGATGGATGGATGGATGGATGGATGGATGGATAATGAATGATTGTTGGATAAGGGATGGATGCATGGATGCATAAGGGATGGATGGACAAGGGATGAATGGATGATGGTTGGGTGGATAATGGATGATGTTTGGATGGATGGATAATGAATGATGGTTGGATGGATAAGGGATGAATGGATGGATGGATGGATGGATGAATGGATGGATGGATGGATGGATGAATGGATGGATGGATGGATGGTGGTTGGGAGGTTGGGTGGGTGGATGGATGGATGGTGGTTGGGTGGGTGGATGGATGGATGGGTGGGTGGGTGGATAGAATAAACTGCCAGGATTCACATACTTGATAGGCTAGGATGTCTCTGCTTGCCCCTTTGGTCCCCCATTTTGCTCTTTCCCTGTCTTATACCCCAGGGGCTGATCCCTGCCAAATGCATCACCTTGACACCTTTGCCCTCCAGCCTGTGGTCAGGCAGGTCAGAGGAAGTGGGAGGGCAGGGGTGTGTACATCTGTACTTCTTTCCTAGTTTCTCCATTACCAGGCTCCAGATAGGTAGGGGCTGCATTCTTCTGTGCCATGCTGCTGTCAGCCAGCTCTCTCAGACAGCCCCAGGTAAGGGCTCATGCTTGCTCCCTGCCTCTTACTCCCCCACACCCCACCCCGCCTCTGTTTCCTGATGCTCCTTCAGGCCTGAGAGTGAAGGCTCCCTGGAGTCACCTATTCTGTGGACCTGTGGCTCCCTTATCCAGATGATGCATCCGCTCCTTTGTTTGATGCTCTTCAGTCACTCTCTTCACAGGTGCAGGTGTTGTGGGGGTATAGAGGAGAGCCTGGTGTGCCAGTCCATTACCCCAGCATCTCAAATGTATCCTCAGTGGCCCATCAGATCTATATTTCTGCAGTGAGTTCTGGTGCCCTGCTTCAAACTATCCACTCTGCTCACTACCTCACCTTTTTACCTTGACTTAAGTGCGCATTGGCTTCCAAGAACCTCCCTCTTCCACACTCTGTTCCCTCCCTTGACCTCTGCCTCCAACTCTACTGACCTTTTGGGTATCTTAGACAAAGCAAGCTTTCTCTAGCCACAAGGTCTCTGGGACATGGGACATGCTACCCCTACTATGTAGAACCCTTCAAATCTTGGCTAATACGTATGTAGCTTTTCATGTAGAATCCTCCCTGCCTTTCCAGACTAGGGCTACATGTCCCTCCCCAGGGCTTTATAACACCTCTGAGAAATCTCTATTCAAGAACTGTTAGGCTTTTTAGCATCTGTCCTTAATGTTCATGGGCAGGGCTCTTGGACCCTCACTCTCAACACCCAGAACAAGTTGAGTAGGTCACTCAATAGGTAGGTGGATAGATGGATGGATGGATGGATGGATGGATGGATGGATGGATGGGTGGATGGACGGATGGACAGGTGAGTGGGGATAGATGGATGGGTGGATGGATGGGTGGGTCGACGGACGGGTGGGTGGGGATGGGTGGATGGATGGCTAAGTAGATGGATGAGTGGATGGATGGATGGGTGGATGGATGGGTAGGTAGATGGGTGGGTGGGTGGATGGGTGGATGGATGGGTGGGTGGATGGATGGGTGGATGGATGGGTAGGTAGATGGGTAGGTAGATGGGTGGGTGGATGGATGGGTAGGTAGATGGGTGGGTGGTAGATAAGCTGCAACTCAGGGAGACCTGTGAAAAGATGGAGTTCATTTTACCCATACTGACATCCAGCAATGTGTTTTTCCTGGGGCTCAGAGATAAGTCATTTAACTTTCTTGGAAAAAGGGGAAGGAGGGAGGGAAGGAGGGAAGGAGGGAGGGAAGGAAGGAGGGAAGAAAAGAGAGAATGTTGACTGGGAGAACTGAGAGGGGCTCCACTCCCAGTCCTAGTTTTCTGTAGCATCTCCATGGTCTATCATCACTTACTGAGTATCTGAACCTATAGAAACCATTAGAACCCACCCCCACCCCACTTCTGCCTCCCACCAAGATGTAAACAGAGCTCAATTTCAGCAAGACCCCTCCAGGACAGACTGGGAGCAGAAGTGACAAGACACAGGAGATGGGGGCTAAAGAGATGGCTTAGCAGTTAAGAGCACTGACTGCTCTTCCAAAGGTTCTGAGTTCAAATCCCAGCAACCACATGGTGGCTCACAACCATCTGCAACAAGATCTGACACCCTCTTCTGGAGTGTCCAAAGACAGCTAGAGTGTATTTACATATAAATAAATAAATCTTAAAAAAAAAAAAGACATAGGAGATGGGCACACAGAGGGATGGAGGAATGATGAGAGACTGGGAAGGGGCAGGCAGCACACACCCAGGGTGTGGTCGGCACATTCAATGTAGGTATTTGGTGGGCAGATGGTCTCGTTGCCTGAAAGGAGAGAAGAACATTGCTGAGACCTAGAGTCCTTTCCCTTTTCCCTTACCACACACCCATGTAGACATCGACATGTATGCATGTTTACACATATGCATAACAGATCAATGTATACGCACGCATGCATAAAAGCAGTGAAAATGCATACATACACACATGCAGGTAATTGTACATTTGCTCACACAGTCATGTGTACATGCTTCGGTTCATACACACAACCCCAAAACACATACACACAAATATATATTAGCATGCACACAAGCATGTTCACCCATGGGTTCCCAAATCTATGAACCCATGCGTAAATATCCACACACACACATGAGCACATGCTCGTGAGTGTAGACGCCTGTACATGTTGTATGCATTTCTGCCCCCTGGAAGTTCAGGAGCTCGGAAGAGTGGCACCAAAGACTGGCCTGAGGTGCCCACCTGGCATGTGCACCATCCGGCAGTGGCAGCGCTGAAGCACGGCCTCCTTCTCACAGCGCAGTCGGCAGGCAGACACACTATAGGCTGAGTAGCCTTGAAGCTCAGGCTCTCTGAGCTGGCTTTCCGCCCGGCAGTTGCCCCAAGGCTGGGGCAGATAAGTTAGCTGCAGAGATGGGGCATGACAAGGTCAAGGCCAAACATGTCCGCCCGGGCCAGTCCTCCAGTGTCAATAGCCCCAGCGATGGCCGTGGGGCCGGCCGACTGAGTATCTGCAAGGCAGATCCGGCCAGCATCCCTTGGAGCAGTGCTTTGCCCTGTGCCCAGCCCGGGCCTAGCTGGGGATGCTCACCCGCTGTTCCTGGCAGGACACAAAAGTCTGGAAGCCCGGGGACACGCCGAACCCCAGCTGGTGGATGTAGGGAGGCTCCTCCTGGCTGTGGATCTGCACCCGGATCCCTGCCTCGAAGGATGTCTCATCTGCACAGCAGAGGTGAGGGACTTCAGAACCCCCTCCAGGGAGAACTGAGCCCAGGCCCCAGCCCTGAGTTGGCCCTTAGCCCCTCCCTGCCTGCATACTTGTCTCTCTCCATATGGGCAGATATTCCTCCTGCTGGATGTCTAGCATGATCTCCAGGCCACTACCCATGCCGCCTGCCCTACTGGGCAGTGAACTCTGGGGATCCGCATTAAAGGTGTAACACTTCCCATAGCGAGTATAGACCTGGAGGGAGAAAGAACACAGCAGATACAGAACTCTTTTGTTATTCTTTTTTTAGGGGGGGCAGGTTTTTATTGTGTAGTTCAAATTGGATCTGCTCCTCCCCGGGGCCTTGCGGTACCCTAGAAATTCCCCTACCCAAGATTTGCTAAACGGTGCAGTTACAAGAGCTCCCTGTGTAGCTGGCCTTGAATTCCCAATCCTTCCCCCTAACCTTACCCAAGCTCTGGGAGTACAGAGATGCGCCATCACGTCAGGCTCAGAGCTCTTGCTATCCTACCAATTCCTGCCCTCCCTCCTCTGAGTAAAGGGTTCTCCTATTGCTACTTAGGTTTTTTTGAGCGAGGATCCCTAAAATCTGCATCTCCCCCACTCCCATAATAATTCTAAAATGGTCGCCACCCCCTCAGGCTCCCTTCATCCATCCCTTTCCTCTGACAGCAGTCAGACACTCACACCAACCAAATCCCCTGCCAGATTCTAGTTATCCTAGTTATCTGTAGCACACACATTATGTTGTAAACCAAGTATATACAAGAAAGCTTATTTTGTTCTTTGTGCATGTGTGCGTGTTTGCATACGGTGGAGGCCATGTCCCGTATCTTCCTCAGTCGTTCCCTCCCTTACTTTTGGAGACAGAACCTTTCACTGACAGGGAGGTCATCGGTTTGGCTAGGCTGGCAGGTCAGTGATATCTAAGGATCTCTGCCTCCCCAGCACACACACACACACACACACACACACACACACACACACACACACCAGTGCACAGCTTTTTACATGGATACTGGAGAGCAGAGTCCTCATGCTTGCAGGCAAGCCCTGCCTCAACAGAGCCATCTCTCCAGCCCCAGCAAAAGTTACTTTTAAGCAAAACTAAACAACGACGACAACTTCTCGTTTTCCAGAGAATAAAGTCAGACTCTTTCCTTAGCCGTAAAGTTGCCCTTCAGCTTGGCCCTGGCCCTCTTCCTTCCTCCCTTCCCACTCCTGAATCTGTGACTCAGACATCTAGTCCTTCTGTTCTCCTCAGGTCTTAGCTGCTGCTCCCTCTCCAGAGGTCCTGCACCCCCCCCCCCCCTTAGCTCAGGCCTGAGACCTTGCTCCTCTGCTTATCAACCCATTTCACTGTCCCCTGCCCATGTCCCCTGTGGAGAGCAAGCTGTACAGGAACAGGGAGCCTGCCTGTTGTCCCATGCATTTGTCCCATCGTGGGGACACCTAAGGAACTTTCATAAACCTTTACTCTCCAAAGCCCGGCTCCTGTCTTCTCGGTGAACATTCTCCCCAAAAGACGCCAGATGGCGCTGGTGACTCAAAGATGAAGGTACAGGCTTGGACTGGGGATTTTCATGGCTGCCTGGAGTCTGAGCAGCTGGAGTGGGAGAGCTAGTGAGAAAGAGGCGGATTCTAGTCGTCCCCGCCCCTCCCCGCTCACCCCACTGGGATGTGGCCCTGGGTCAAACCCATCACAGGCAGCACCTTCTCTGGGAGTGAGGGGTCAGCGTGCTCCAACATTGCCCCCACCTCTTTTCTTGGGAACGTGTTCACACTGTAAAAGCCAGGAGGCGTGAAGTGGCTTGGAGGGAAAAGATCTCCTCAGACTTGACTGCAGAGGAGAGAAAGACAAGGCTGAGCTGAGGGTGGGACGTGGAGTTCTGAAGCAACCTGAGGGGGCCACCAGGGACACCTTGAGGGTAATGTTCTGTCCTCCCTCCTCTCGTGAGTGAGTTGGTTACCTTCTTCTACCCTGCCCCCCCAGCCCCCAGTACAGCCTTTACCCAAACTGATTTCTGAAACAACAACAAATTACACATAGCAGGCACCATGACATTTACAAAACACAAAAACCTCTACTGCTACGCTGTGTCATCCACCTTCTGATTTCAGATGTGTTTGATGACCTTGGTTCCAGAGAAGGAAACGGAAGCTCAGAGAGGTGAGGCGACTCTAATGAAGCCACACAGCTCGTGAGTAGAGGAAACTCATAAGAATGCTAAGCCCCAGATACTCCTCACAGCACTCATTGCTAGCATCGGACCTCCCCAGCTCCCACCTCAGGATGGGAAGTGGCGGGATGAGCCTCACACTGGAACTTCCTTTCCGTGGTGGTTTCTCTTTCCCTTCAGCTCCACTCCTTGGCCCCACCCACCCAAAGTCATCTGCCTTTCCCTTCCTTGCCTGTCCCGCCCCAGCTTCTGGATTCTAGTTCCGACCAGTATCACTCCTGTCTCCACCTGTTCCCTCCATCGCAGCACGTCTCTGTGGGGCGGGAATGGGCATCACAAACACCTTAGAGCATGTTAGGTTGGGTGCACAGCCTAATGGAATCATCACAACCGCCCTCAAGGGCAATATTACCATCTCTTCATTCCACAGACAAGGAGACAGAAGCTCAGAGAACTGTACCAGTTTGCAGAGGTCTCCAAGATCAGTGCTCCTCACATGCCAGTTTCTACCCAGAGCCCCTTTGTAAAGTGCTGGTTCTAGTTTAATACATGGAGGTAGATGGACTCCCAGGAATGAAATTCTGCTTTTTTACTAACCTGCTGATCTGTGGACTACACCGTAAACAAAAAGGTCTAAATGGACAAGGCCTGGTGTCACAAGCCTGTAATCCCAACAGCTCTGAACTCATGGACTGCCTGAGCTACAAATTGAGTTCAAGGTTAGCTCTAGAGACTTAGTCTCAAAAAGTAAAGGGTTAGTGGTAGAGGGATTGCCCACTGTGGGGAGGTCCTAGCTTCCATCTCTGGTGCTGAAACTGAAATTAACTAGAGTTATACAAGAGTCAAGCAAGGCAGCTTGGGCCTAGTCATGGGTTCTCAGGACATGACTGGGGAGAGAGGAGCCTGAGCCGCACTGAGTGCAAGCCCCCTGGATCCTGGTAGTGTGGGAAAGGCGGACAAAGGAAACATACAACTAAATGCTCAACACCATCCTGTTCCAGGCGGAGAAGACGCTGGAATCGGTTCCTGCCAACTCAGCCAGTTTTGAGTGCATGCTTGAGTTGAGAGGCTAAATAAGGCCCAAGCGATGTGAGGGAACCCCGGGTTTGTGTTGCTCACACGACCGTGTCTGCCACGGTCTCTGAAGCTTAGCCTCACTCGCTGGTTTTCCACTCCCTGAAGCCTGGAGTCCTGCTTCCTTCCCTCTTAGCAGAAGCAGGAAGAAGGCTAGCATGATCAAACACCCTCATTTGGTCCCAGATCAAAATTTTCTTTCTTTCTTTCTTTTTTTTCCCCCTTTTAGAATTTCATACGTGAGTGCATGCCTCTCGACTTTTGAGAAGTGCTTCTGATAGATCTTTTCCTTGGATCCTTTCACACAAGCCACATGAGGTGATCATTGTTGCCCCACCCCACCCCACCCCCACCCCCCACCCCGGGAAGGATGACGTAATTGAAGCTCAGAGAGGGAACAGTGACTGAGTGTGCACAGCAAGCAAAGAACCCTAGAGATCTGAACAGGACAGGACGGAACGCTGGATACAGTGCAGTCGGGGCTGACGGAATACCTGCTGTGGGCGCAGGGCATGAATTATGTCTGGGGGGCTCCTAGCCCTTGGCGGAGCTGCACTGCAGGCTTATGTTTCAATACATGCACACAGACACGGGCTATCGGACAGTGCGAGCCCCTGCTGGAGGGAGCTTATCCCTGACTCTGGAGGAGTTGACTACCTGGCAAATGTGCAGGGTGAAGTACTTGTATACTGGAGAGGGGGCAATGCATGACACAGACGGTGGGCGAAAGTAGTCCGGGTCCAAAGGACACTCTACGGAGACTGGACAGGCACGACTGGGCCACCTGCACAGCTTGGGTCAGGCCCCACTGCTGGGAAGAGCAGGTCGTTGCCCTGGAGACAGTCCCTGGCCCGGGCAGTGATGGTGGAGCCAGCCACCGGCTCCTAAGTGGTAGAATTCTGGTGGCAGCACAGCCCACAGCTTCTTCCATGGAGACGGCACGACTGTTCAGGCACAAGGTCCCACTGGCTGTCCACTACTCCCTCCCCACAGGCTGGCCAGGAAGGATGTGTATACAAGAGTTGAGAGCATAGAGGCCCAATTATAGAGAGAGTTGGAACTGGACCAAGAAGTGTCCTGATAGTGGCAGGGCCATCTCCAGATAACCTCAGCGTCTAAGCTCTCCCATAGGGCCTTGATCCTACCACAGCCCTAACACGTCCTCTCCATCTTAGCTTCTGATCCTATGCTCCCTGCCCTAGCTGGAGTGTGTGACCTTAGAACTTCCTTGAGCTGAAGGTGGATGGTCTGTAAGCAGGTCACCCTAGGGTCCCCCTGCCAGCTTCCTTTGGCCAGCCCTTTACTGGTCCCTCTCCGACTCTATCTCTCTCCGCAGCACTGTCTGAAGCACTGTCTGTTTCCTGCTCTAGGTCTGTCTCCTGACTGCTTCTGTAGATCCCTGGGTCTACATTTTCTGGATGTTCAACCAGTTATCCCTTCAGACTCAGTTCCTCTGCTCCTAGCCCTTGGCCAGCCTGTTTATCCCAAATCCCTTGCTCTCCCAAAGCCCAGATGCTGCTTGCCCTCTTTGTCCCTGGGTCCCTGCACCTCTGCCCTATGTGCTTTCCTCTGTCTGTCTTCCGTGTAAGTGTAAGTACTCAGTTTCTACACCTTGTCTTCCTCCTAGATTTTACCATGGGCCCAAGGTTACCCCCGGTGTCCTCCCTTTTCCCTCTCCCTCCCCAGCTGCCAGAGACAGTGATCAGGAGCTGGAAGAGATCTGTCCAGAGCTTGCTCTCCTGAGCGATGGCTTCTCTCTCAGCCCTCTGAGCTCCATCCATCCACAGCTCCCATTTCCCAAGATAGCTCTCCCTGCCTGGCTGCTGGCTCCCCCCCCCCCCCGCCCCAACCCCCACCTCAGCCCTCCCTAGCTCTTCTTCCTCCCTATAGCTACAGAGCCCACAGGGTTAATAGCCAATTAGTAGGGCCAGGGCTCAGCTATGTGGGAGAAGGCCCTGGGCCTCGGGGAGATAAGAAGCAGCCAGAAGCGGCAAGGACCAGGCAGCTAATCCCACAGCTAATCTGCAGCATGGACTTTATCTCCACCGCCTTCTGGGCACCCAGCTCCTGCCAAGACCCCAGTACCTCCCGCTTAGCTACTGCTCTGCGGATGGTAGCCACCTCCTTTATCCCCCTGCCCGCCTCTGTGAGGTCTACCCTTATGCCTCCTTCTCAGGTGCCCTGGGATGAACTCCTCTTCACCCTGGCATTACCCTGGAATCCACTGTGGACCAAGAGAAGGGGTTGGATTCATCTTCATCCAGCCATGACTAGCATGTCAGGTGGGAGCACTCCTAAGCCATGAGTTTACTCAGGGGTGACCCCGGATGCAGGCTCAGTGCTTCTTGTCCTCTTCCTGTCACCTCTCCAGGAGCAGAGGAAGAAACTCAGCACTATTTGCTTGGATATATGTGCTGGTCAGAGGCTTGGAGTCACTCAGACCAGCTCCTAGCCCCACGACCTATTGTACAAAGGCTACATCAGCTCCCCATCCAAAGAACACACACTCAGCCTCCCAACCCAGCCTGCCTCCCCATCTAGTGGCAGAATTCTTTGCTAATTGTGTCCCCTCCCTGGGAGTCAGTAGACATTAAGTCTATCTGCCTACAACCAACATTAGTGATGTTTTTGATTTTTCTGGACCTCAATTTTCTCTTCTGTCAAATGGAATCTTCCAGGAAATTTCTGCCTGACTTGTTTCTGGGGATAGTTGTAAGTTTTGAAGAAAAAAAAAAGTAGCAAGTCCCAAAGCAAGCACTTGTAGTCCCAGATACTTAGGAATCTTAAGGCAGGAGGATGGCTTCAGCCCTGGAATTTGGAGCAACATGATGAGCCCCCTTAAGGAAACAGACATTTGTGAAGTGAAATCATAATCTCAACTCCCCAGCACTGCTCTGTGATGGTGGAATCGAAGCCATAGAACCTAGACGGGACAGAGCTTGGAGTCTGATGGAGCAGCGTTCAAATCCTGCCTCTTCTACCAATCTCAACAAACAGCTTGCGACACTAGATCAAGAGTGGGTGCTGGCAGTCTCCTCAGGTCTTGGTTTGCTCCTCCATAAAAGGCAACCAGCAATTCCTCCCCTCAGGTTAGGACTGCAGATTAGAGATAAACTCCAGAGAGATGCATGGCCAGCACTCAGCAGGGGAGCAGGGGGTGACCTAGGAAAGGGAGCAGCCAGCCAGCCAGCAAGTCACATCCATCTTCACAGGGCATCCCGCCTCTTAGTAAAGATGTCTGCCCTCGGCGGGCGATCAGTATGGAGCTCTTTCAGAGCACAGCTCACGGGCTCTTCCCGCTGACGGGAGGCTCAACCTGGCTTACCTCCAGGACTTGTTTTTATTGAGGTCTGGGGGATTCAGACCTCTTTGACCCTCCCTTCTTCATCTGTGAAATGGGAATAAAATCAGGTACCCTTCAAAGTTGGCATGAGAAAAAGAGATCATTACACAACACATTAGCAACAGCGATAGCAATTTTCTGAATGTCTGCTCCGAATCTAGCAGGGATGTGAGAGTACTTTACATAAATGAACTCTTTAATGTTGGAGGAAGAAATGATAGAACAATTCTTCTTGTCCCCATTCCACAGATGAGGTGGTGGAGGCACAGAGAGGGCAAGGAACTGCCAAAGTCTCATGATGTAGCAGAGCAGAGAACGGTGGGTGTTGGAACAACCCACAGTCAAGCAGTATTCCTTAAGCCTTTACAATGTGTCAGGCACCGTGTTTGACACAGGGGATACATCCCAGAACTCCTCTAGGAATGTGCTGTGGGATGTGGGAGCATGAATTCATTTAAAAACCTGAGCACCTACACCACGTGCCAGGCATATTCAAAGTGCCAGGTCTACAAGAGGGAACAGAACACGAACCTAACAATCACACAAATAGATACTACTGGCTGAGCTCCATGCTGTGGTGGAGATCCCAGCCAAGGCAGCTGCTGAGCCTGCAACAGGAGTTTGCTTCCGGTTGGAGGGCTGGGGATAGCCTCTTCTGAGTTGGCTGGCCCACTCCCCAAGAAGGACATCGGATAGACCACATGTTCTTAGTGCCCAGTGCCACCCACGTGCTTCTCAGGGAGTCTTCCTCCCCTCCAAGGTGGGTCTGGGAATGGCGGTAGTTTTGGTTCAAACGTAAGCGGGAGAGCCGTGGTGGATGCGAAGGAGGAGCTGGCTAAGGTCCAGTAGCCGGAGCGTGTGAGGAATTGTGGAAGTAGAAGTATAGAATTGGGAGCTCAGGGTTGTTTTCCAAGTAAAAGAAGGCGGGACCCCGGGACCCAGGTAAACAGTAACACCTGTTCCCGGGCGGCCATTGCCTAAGCCTTAAACCCCAGGAAGAATTTTGCAGGCGATACTTGTTTTTAATCGGTAACTAAGTCTTTCCCTGGCATCCCCACTGCCTGATGCAAACAAAGCTGTTGAAGAGTTTAGCACTCACAGTTGGTGGGCGGGAGTTTTCAATTCCAACAAGACTTAGGGAGCTGTGGAGTAGGAGTGTGTGTGTGTGTGTGTGTGTGTGTGTGTGTGTGTGTGTGTAGGGTGTCCTTCCATCCATAGTTATCGAGTGGGTGGGCTCCTCTCAGGAACCCCCTGCATTAGGCTCACTTTAGCAGCACAGGCCTAGCTGCCCACCCCGCACTGCGAGGCCGCACCCACGGGCAACGCTTCCCGCTGGCCACCTCGCCTGCGGGGCAGGCATCCATCAACGAGTAGCGCCCTCCCTCTGCCTTTTCCGGGCTCCTCGGCTCTCCTCCCTGGGTTCGCCTCATTTGCATTCCCTCGGCTCCCGGCTCCTCGGCAAAGTGACCTCCCTGCACACAGCAGCGCCAGAGGCTTCCACCGCGGAGGGAGACACCGTCGCCCGCCGCCCGCTACGGCCCGGGGAGGAGATCAGAGGGGCGGGAACAGGGACAGCGCTGACCGGTGTAGACTGAGCTCTGGACCAGAGCTGGGCGTGGCTAGAGGACCTGGGAACCGCCGACAGGCCTGGTGTTGAGGCAGCCCTGAAGGACTTGAGTCGGATTTGAACCCGTGACCTTAGTCTCTAGCCCTGTTGAAGTGAAATGTGGAAGTCACTCACCCCGAGGTCTGGGGAGCTGTACCCTAGAAATGAAACCTCCTTTTGAGACCAGAGGCTCTCAAACATCCCAACCTCCACTCGCATCCCCGCTAGGGAGAAGCCTGCTCCACTGTGCAGTCGCCCAGGAATCTCCAGCCCTCCCCAGGGTCTGTCCAGTCCCTTGTACCCCCACTCCCCTGGCCAGCCAAGCTGCCTCCCCCGCCCCCCCCCACGCTTGGTATTTACACCTTTCACACATTTGTAAGCTATTATCCTGTCCACGCTTAGTCACCGCTGAGCCAAGCGCCACGGATTTAGCTCCTTTAATCTTTCCTCCTAAATCAATCCTCCATTTCCCCTTAATCATCCCGTGGCTCCTCTCTGAACTCTCGCTGCTGCTGCTGCTGCTGCCTCGCCTGCCTGCCGCAGCCTATGCCTATCTCTCTGGAACTGCTCCCCCCACCCGCAGCCCCAAGCGGTGTCCCAAGGGCACCGTGAACATTTAGGGGGTGGGCTGGACCGTCTGCCCTGCTACCCCCTGCTTGGGAGCCAAGGGAAGGAACGCAGTCATCCCTGCCCTTTCTGGAAGACACAACAGCGTTGGAACTTTGCTGTTCTCAGTCCGAGGCTCTCTCTGTTTTCCTGCCGACTCCCACTGCACAGGGTGGGGTCGGGGGGGGTGCTCTGAAGAGCCAAAGCCCCTGTCACGGCCCACCAAACACAAAAATAATGACAACAAAATGCATAACAAGTCTGCTAGAGGAGGGTTTCTCCCCACTGCCCAGGGAGGGGGCTGTCCCACCTCCCTGACCTGGCTGCTTAAAGGAGATGGAGTCAGGAAGAGGGTGTGGGGGGCGGGGCTGGCATCTCCCCAGCCTGAGGTGGCTGTCCTTCCCCTCCTCCGGGGACTGTCCTTAGCCTCCATCCTCACTTCTCTCCCTGTCCAGGGTTGGATCCAGCAGCTTAGAGGCTGGACTTTCTTCGAGCTCTCTAGGACCCTATGCCTCCAGGTTTGATCCTTTCTGCCCCTCCATCCAGACCCAAATCAGTCAACCTTGCTCTCCACCACCAGAGGGGGCAGGTTCCTCCTGGAAGCCCAAGGACGGGGATGGGGGTTCATGAAGGAGGCCAGGAGAGGTACAGTATGGGGGCCATTTCTTCAGATGCTAATCAGCATCTTCCAGCAGTGCGAGAAGCTGGGTTGATAATGAGCCCAGCTCCGGGCTGATTCCTGATTAATGAAGAGGCTACAGGGCTTCTTGAGTGGGGCCGGGTGGGGCATGTCTCTCACGACCCTCCCCACTGTCCTTGAAGACCAGCCCTCTGTGACTGATTTCCCCTGTTCTTCCTTTCAGGCACACTACCTTAATCTGATCCACCATCTTCACTGCCAATGCGACCAGACCGAGAGCGCCCCCTCTAGGAGGACTCGAGGAGCAGCAGCCAGTACAACGTAAGAAGTGCTTTACCTTCCTGGGTTCTGCAATCTGAGCCGCAGGCAGGCAATGGGGGGAGGGGTGCTTTTTATTGAAACAAACTGGAAGAGTACCCACATCCTCACGTGGGCAACAGTTAGTTGGAACTGAGGCGGAGACCCCACCCTTCTCCATCTATGATCTCATTAACTTTTCCCTCCTAGCTCCTCAAGGCAGGAGCAGCCTTCATCCAGATGTTCACTAAATGTGCACAAGGGTCACACCTCAGGACACAAAGGGACCATAGGGACAGAGGACTGCCTGGGGGATGCAGGCAGAGTTAATAAAGTTCATCTGGAAGGTAAGAGGCCTGGACAAACATCAGAAGAAATGTCCCCCCCAACCCCCCACTTCAAGAGCCAAGGAAAGGTCTGGAGTTGGGAAGCATGCATGGAGCAGCCCCTTCGACAGACAGTGACAGGGGGTTAGAGACCGAGCCTGTCAACATTGGCCGAACTACGCTAGGCAAGAGCAGGGACCAAGGACGAGACAAATGGAAGGAGGAGATTGCTGAAAAGCCCCAAGCTGGACATCAGGGCAACCAGAGTAGCACAGGGCTTACATGAAGTCCTCATTGCCTCAGAGCTGTCCTGGGTATCGGATGGGGAGGGCTGTGAGGGGAGGGAGAGGGCGGGGGGGGGGACTGCCCAGCTGGAAGAGGCCTTGTCTAATTGTGCCTGATTAGTAGAGAGGAAGAGAACAGGGCTAGTGATTAATAGTCACGGCAGTCACCAGCGTGTGGGGAAGGAGGACTGGGAGGGGGAGGGAAGCCTGAGGGCCAGGAGGGAATGGGGAGAGTGAGGCGCCCATGGTGCCGTGGCCTCTGCCCTTCTAGGGGTTCTCTGTACCCTTGATCTTGGGGGGGGGCTACAATGAGGAGCTGGGGCCTTCCCCCACCTCCTGAGGGAGTCCTCTGCCTTCCTGCTTCAGTTTTCAGGCAGGGGCATGAAAGAGAAGAGGGCAAGGTCATGCCTGCCTCTGGGAAAAGTAGGATCTGTGTCATTCGCGCGATGCTTTTGGACACCCCAAAGCCTCCAGCCATCCTCAGCTGAACCTGGGACCTGGGTCTGACTTTGCCATGCCCTACGGATCATCATCGTCCAGTCCTGTCTGCACCTCGAGCCCTGACTCAGGCAGGCGAGCTGAACCTTAGTCACCAGTCTGACGTGCACCAGTCACACACGCCAAGTCACACGCGTGGCTAGTGACGACCATGTTGGGAAACACAGACATGGGATGTCTCCATCTTTACAGAGGGCTTGCCGTCCGACTAGCACTGACCTCTAGACATACATGCACGTGTGCGTGCTTGCTTGGGAAGGCTGTAAGCACACAGTGGACGGCGGGGGTCTGTGGAAAGACCAGAGGATGGGGAGCACTGTTGCTCCAGAGCAGGGACTGGAAACCATCAGAGAATACTGAAGACAGTGAGATTAAAAGAAGGCCCAGAGCTGCCACGGTGGCATTTGTGACAACAACTGGCCCTTGCAGGGTGCACACTGTGTTCGTGCCAGGCAGTATACTAAACTCCTTTCAGGCATCTTACCCTCAAAACCACCCCAGAGACAATGTAATAAATTCACAAATGGATGCTCGTAAAAGCCTCTTGGTTTCCTCGAGGCCACACAATGGAACAAGTCCACACGGTCAGACAGCTCCAGAACTCACACATCGTGTCCTGTCTCCCCTCAGAGAGGAGATGCTCGGCTTTTAGCGCTGCCTGCCACCTTTGCATTTGTACAGAGCAAGCAGGAAGGCTAGGGAGAGAGCTGCTGCCTCCTACCAAGCTGACTGACTGGGAGTGAGCCACGATGGGGGAGGGAGGCCTGGGGCTCGGCACACAGTTGGGGGATCGTGGGGGTGGGGGATAGGGAGGGAGAGCCCCCCCTACAGTGTCAGGGCGAACGGGATGATGAGGAAAGTATGCCTGTAAGTGGGAGTGGGCTACTGGGAGCTGGCTGGAGGAGAGAAGGGAAGACAAGAGCTGAGGGCCTGAGGAGAGGCCAGTGGGGGTGGAAAGGCGCCTTCAGAACCCCCTGACTCTCTTTCTCTCTCTCCTCTCCAGATCCCAGTCTGTCTGCCTCATCCCTTAAGCCTCCCCAGCCCTCTTTTAGCCCAGAGTGGCCTCTCTCTCTGAACTCAGGCTCTCCCGGTCCACGCACCTCATCTGGCAATTAATCCTGGCACCTTATGACATCGCTTGCATGGCTGATTAACTCTTGCATGGTTGCTTAAGCTTTTGAGGATCCCTGTCCCCGTTCCACCATGAGACTGAAGGCATCTTGAGGGCAGGGATTGGGGACTAGGGTTTCCCTTCTTTGCTGTCCCCCCACCACAGGTCCTAGCAAGGAGCCCAGCGTGAATTGGTCCACAGACCAGCACTTTGAGTGCCTGACTAGGAGTAAATGAAGGGATATTTGGGAGTGTGTGTGTGTGTGTGTGGGGGGGGGTGAGAACCATCTCAGTGGCACCAGAAGCAAGAGCGAGCGGCGGCTTAGGGGACTGGGGGAGGGCACATTACCCAGAGTAAAAATAGGCTGGAAAATGTGACATTTATTAACTTGGATTCCGGAGGAAAGGTCACAGCAGAGTGGGGAGTGGGAAGGAGGAAACAGAGAAGGCAACAGAAAACACATAATAGTCCCTTACTGAAACCTGTCTGTCACCGTCACTGGCCGTCTCACCACCCACTCCCTGGCAGGTGCCACCTCAACCAGCTCACATTTTCATCTCCTCACCAAAAACCCTTCAAATCCCCATCATGTGTCCCACATCCTCACCGCAGAGCTGAATTACGGACTTCACGTCCTCACCCGAGGCCTCCAGTCTCAGCCGCGCAACACATCCAAATCTTGTTCAATACCGTGGGTCCCAGTCCAGTTCCTAACTGTCCCAGACTCAACCGAGTACTCTAGGTCCAGGAGGAATTATATGCAGCAGGTGGGGGGGCGGGGTATGAGCAGGAGGCTATGAGTCTAGGCTAGGGTGGGCATGGGGGAATAGATACCTCAAAAGGGGAATTCTGAGCCGGGGCCGTGGTGGTGCATGTCTGTAATCCCAGCACTTGGGAGGCAGAGGCAGGCGGATTTCTGAGTTTGAGGCCAGCCTGGTCTACAGAGTGAGTTCCAGGACAACCAGGGCTACACAGAGAAACCCTGTCTTGAAAAAACCAAAACCAAAACCAAAAGAGAGGGGAGTTCTGTCCCCCAGTGATTGTTCTGTCCCACTTGTGCTGATGTCTCTGGAATATCCCCACAGCACAGATCCATCAGCTTCCTCTCTTTCTCTCTCTCCCCCCCCCCAGGGTACTAAGGGGCCTAGAGAAAGCTATCCTTGCCCTTCCTCTTCTCCACCCATCCCCAGGATTCTGAGAACTTTGGACAAGCTTTGATCAAGGGAATCCCTGTCTCTGTATTCTCTGGACTCCTCTTATCCTACAAGAAACCCTCGGTCACCCTCTTGTCACTTCCTAAGTGCCCTCCATCTCTCCTCCATGGATGCTGTCATCTCTGCCCTTCCCCTTTCCTGCCCACCCCAACTGGAGCTAAGACACAAACTCAGGGACACAATGACCCCATTGATTTCCAGCCCAGCAGCACCTGCTGAGACCGAGTTACTCGCCACCCCCATCACAGAGGGGTGAGGCTGCAAGGCAGGAGGGCCATGGATCCCCAAAGGCCAGCCTCGCTTCACACATCACTCCCCTCTCAGCTCTGGTCTTGGAGAGCAGTGTTATATTTTCCTAGAAGACAGAGCGTGTAGCTAGTCAACAGACTGCTATTCCCTAATTCCACTCCTGGTACAATCTTCCTCCCTCCTGCCCCTCTCTTCATGTTAATTCCTCCCACCGAACCCACCCACACAACCCAAAGCAAGAGGCCCTAGACACTGCAGATGTGGTGGGGCCAGGAACCTGACAGATACATGTTTCCTGGTAACACTGAGGCAGGGAGAGAGGGAGAGAGCTTGTGGGTGAGGAGCTGGGCTCTCAGGAGGGAATGTACCCATTGCTGCTGGTGTCTGTGAGTGGGCACCTCGGTGGGACTATGCATTGGCTCATGCACCAGCCAATAGCCACAAGGATGAGACCACACACACACACACACACACACACACACACACAGATAGGTGTCAACTGGGGACTGGAGACAGACTCAAGCACACTGTGAATAATAGCTTGTGAGTGTGTGTGACAGACCTGATAGCATCCAAGACACATGCCACGCTCACTCATACACCTGAAGGCAGGAAGTGTGCAAGGCGGGCAGGCAGAGCTGGCACTCTACTCCTGGTGAGGACACATGTGTTTGTGTTCACACACATGGGGGTGATGATGCCAGTTGTGTCTTCCTGGAGAATGGTGGGCAGAAGTTGGGGTCAGGAGTTGGGATGACATCCCCAGCATGACCCCCGTCCTTGGCAGCTAGCTATGAGCCGGGGTACAGGCATGGAATGAGTAGCTCTCTGGGTGTGTGGGGGTGCAGGTGTGCCTATGAGTGTAGTGACAGGGCCACTGAACGTGCACGGCTGGGGGTATGCGAGGAAATCATGTCCCTGAGCGGTAGGAGTGTGCGTGTGCCAGCTCCAAGGATGAGTTATGCACAGAGAGGGAATGAGTGATTCCCAGTATGAGAGACAGAGCCAGGCAAGAGAGCAGCAGGAACAGGGACCGGAGGGGGTGGGGGCACTGGCAAGCGGGACCAACCAGGGGGAGCATGAAAGAGGGGTGTGTGAGCACAGCTGTGCTGGGCTGTGTGTGTGTGTGTGTGTGTGTGTGTGTGTGTGTGTGTGTGTGTGTGTGAAAGGCACAGAGACGAACGGGATTGGCATCCAGGAGACAGGATGCCCATCTCCATCCAGCTGGCTGGCCGGGCCAGCTCCCCAGAAGGCAGCCCCCCGAGTCCTTCCTTAGGCAGGGACACCTCTCCCCTCTAGCAACCCCTCTCCCTGTCCCTTTGATTTGGTGGGAAGAAGACTCCAGTAGCCCCCCATCCCACCCCACCCCACCCCACCCCGGAAGAAAAGGAAAAACGAGAACAAAG
Source organism: Apodemus sylvaticus (assembly GCF_947179515.1). Taxonomy (NCBI): domain Eukaryota; kingdom Metazoa; phylum Chordata; class Mammalia; order Rodentia; family Muridae; genus Apodemus; species Apodemus sylvaticus. The sequence goes on from NC_067480.1 coordinate 37,740,302, forward strand.
TGGACTCAGTCTGTTTGGCCTTGGGATGAAGACCAGCTTCAGGGCCCTGAGTGAGTTCCTATATCCTGAGGAATAGCCCTGGTCCCTGAACCTTGAACACTGCAGTAGCAGCAGCAGAGGAGGAGAAGCTGTACCACTGGGGTAAGCCCTTCTGAGCATCCGCTGCTTCTGGGCTGAGGAGCCAGAGGGAAACACCAGCTGAGGGAGACACGAGGCCCGCCTCTGGTGGCAGAAGGAAGGGAAGCCCTGTTGAGGACGCCCTCACGTACCACCCTCCACCCTCACATTAGCTTCTGGCCACCCCCAGGTCTAGGTGGCCCAGCTGGTAGGACTCACCACAGAGAAGTTGCTGGCGGAGCAGCGGTGCCCACTGAAGTTGCAGCTTTTGAGCATGTCGGCAAGCTGGTGGCCAGTGCGGTTGAGGATGTCTACCATGTCAGGCTCAGGGTAGCGAAGGCCGGCTGCACGGTGCCCATCCCGGTCTTTGGGGGGCAGGCCTGTCAGATTGGCCAGGTGGAAGATATCAGCGTCGCTGAGTGCCGAGTGCCGGAAGCGGTTGATGTTGCAGAGGGTGACAGCCGGAAAGCCCGCCACTGGGGCTGGGGCAGCAGGGTCCATAGCTACCAGGTGAGGCCGGGTCAGGTAGCCCCTGGCCAGGCTGGCTGCCTGGTACAGGAAGGCAGCCAGGGAGGTGAGTAGGGCCAGTGCCCACAGGGTTCTGCGCAGTCCATGGGGGCCAGGGCCACAGGCCCGGCCCAGCCCATGCAGAGTACTGGTGCTGGCAAAGGTGGCCAGGTCCCGAGGGGCTGCTGGCCCCTGAGCAGCCCCCAGGAGGCTCTGCTCATCCCCTGCCTCCTTCTCCTTGGGTTTTGCATCCTCCTCAGCAAATTTGATTTTGCACACAATCTCGATCGGCATCTGTCCCCGGCTGCTGGGACTGGCCAGAGCCTCACTGCTACTGTCCCTCCCTGGACAGCAGCCCTGGTGCCCCTTCGGAGTGGTGGCGGCGGCAGCGGCTGCTCTTCTAAACTCAGGGCAACCAGGAGGAGGATAGGGACAGGGTGGGGGCCCGAGGTGGGGGCGTCACTCCCACTCCCAGAAGCTCCGCAGCCCCGGCGCTGCTGCCTCTGCCGCTGCTGTTTCTGCTGCCGCTTGTCTCTCTCCTCGATCGTCTCCTTGTGGCTTCCCTTATCAGCACCCGCACAGCTGTCAGCCCCTGCGTGTGTCCCTGCGAGCAAGCGAGTGAGCGAGGGAGCAAGCGCTGCTCCGCCACGCCGCGCAGCCCCAGCCGCTCCGCTCAGCATGTGCTCTGGAGCCCACCCCGTGCTTAATAATTCAGGACATGTCAACAGCGTTTCACCGTCGGGCACTGGCACGGGAGGCAGGAGCCAGGCCAGGGAGGGGAAAGCCCCACCCTACCCCAACCCGGGATGGAGAGTCCAGGATCAGGGGTGCTTCTGAAACTCTCTCGCTGCACCTTAGTCAAGTGTGGGGGGCCACGGACAGCCTAGTCTCAGGCTAGCCAGGGAACGGTGCTATGCTGAGAGCTCATACCCATTCCTCGCCACTTTTTCTGGTCCACACCCCAGGAAGGGTCAATCAACCCCACTTCCTGGCTACCTTGACTCCTGACTCCAGCCTTCAGCGGATCTCACTGGGCCACTCAAAGCAGCTTCAAGCAACTCCTTGTGAGAGCCACTTGTTTGAATGAGGGAGGGAAGAAAGGGGAGGGCAGGCAAGAGAGATGAAGACAACTGTGGCTTCTTCACTCAGACTCCCCTTCCCTAGAGCCTTGCTACTGGTTTCAACATCTACCACACCCCTGTCCCCTCCAGGAGGAATGCTGGTCCCTTTTTTTCTGACTTTGCCCCAATCCCAGGTCCAGTCCTTCCTACACTGAAGCAGAGGCCACCCCGGCTGGCTTGCTGGTCTGTAACCACTTTACTAGTCCTTTAGTCTCCAAAGCCCTTGTTATCACCAGGCTTGGGGAAGAGGAGGGGAGCTGAGCCTGGCCAGGGAGCAAAGAGCTCAGGGGCAGGGGAGAAGGAAATGGTGCGCCCAGGGGGAGGTATTAGAGCTAGCGTGTGTGTGTGTGTGTGTGTGTGTGTGTGTGTGTGTGGTGGTGGTGGTGGGGGCTTCCATGGAAATGCTATGCTAAGGAAATCAGTGCCCAGAATGTCCTGTCCTCTGGCCGAGCTAGGCAGGGTTGCCCTGTAGGCTGCTCTCTTGGAGGGGAAATCAGACACATGGGTTACCCTCACGAGAGGAGGTGGAAGCCCCTCTTGGCTCACCGGGAGGGGGTATGTGGGTACCTCCCCCTTGGGGGTACCAAGAATGGTCTACTTGTGTCCCCCAGGGGGGTGTTTAAAAGTGTGAGTTCTCATGGGGGAGAGGAAGCACTTGTCCTGGGAGGCGAGGGGGGCTGATTAATCGGGGCGCTAATGAGCAGCAGGGAGAGGAAGCTGAGGGGGAGGGGGAGGCGGCTCCATCGATCCAAGCCGCGGAACCAGCAGCTGAGAAAAAAAAAGTGAGAAGGGAATCGATCTGAGGGAAACGGCAGCTGCTGGGGATTAGAGCCCGAGGTCCACGCCTGTCCACGGCCACCCCTCCCCTGCGTCAACCTGGCCTGCAGTCTCAGGCTGGTCTCGAGGGAGGGTCACAAGCGTAGCTCCCCCTTGGGGGTTCAGGTTGCTGCTCAGTCTACTCTGGCTGCAAGGCTCGGTCAGGCCCCTCGTGAGGGGCACCCTAGTGTGTCATCCACCTGCACACCTGGTCCTAGCCATGCATGGTGTGCTGACTAGATGTCCCCAGCCTTTCAGCAAAGTGGCTTCCCCGGGCCCCACAGCTGGGCTTTCCCCTCCACGCTGCTTCCCGTGAGTCTAGGTCAGCAGGTTCCCAAAGCTGGGAAGGTAAGACCCTTGGGGACAGGTTCAAGTGCTGCTTTTGGCTGGGACACAGCAGGAGCAGAGTTGGCACCAGAAGCAGGCGCTGAGTTCCTACAGAAGAGTCCAAGTGACCACAGGCAGCTCTCTCTCTACCCCTTACCCTGGCAGTCGTCTTCCATTCTCCCTCTCCCCTCCCCCTCCCCATTGACTTCCAGACCTTTCCAAAGTCCCCCACCCCCACCCCCTGCACCACATCCCCGCCATCCCTCCTTTTCTTTCTTCCCTTTTCTCCCAATATCGATTTTTCTTTACTGGGTTTTTAAAAAAGGTGATTTAATTGCTTTTTTAAGGTTACTTCAGTCTGGGACTCTGCCAAGAAAGTGGGAGCTGCCCCCCAGTCTCCCCTCAGCACTCACCACTGCCCTGAGGTCCTGTCTGAATCCCGTGCTAACTGTGGAGCGCTCAGGGTCGAGCTTTCTCCACCGCATGCTGGCCTCCATCATGTCACACACACCCCCTTTCAGGTCAGCAGGGACTCCTCCACCTCTAAAAGGAAAGACGTTGGGTGGTGACTCTGTACTGGAGGTGGGGGTGGGGTCTGTGGGGGAACTCCAGGGCATTGGAATGAAGCAGCAGTTTGTCACATGCAGACTCCCACCATTGCCCGGTGGCCAGCTGTCTCTAATCGTCCTCACGTCCCTACCACCCAGTTCCCCAGACCTCCCGGAATCCTGGCTATGTTCAGTGGGGACCCCCATCCTTCCAGCCCACCTCTTGGCTGGTTTCCACTCACTCTTGCCACCCCCAGCCCCTTCTGGGCCCCCTTCTATCCCTCCGTACCCCCTTTGCCTCTGGCCCTGTCCCCTCGCCCCCCCTTCTCCCTGCTTCCCTGCCTGCCTCCTTCTCTGCCCGGCTGCAGTTGGGTGATAATCTCCCTCATTTAGCCTCCCGGCTGCTTCCCCGGCTCATTGCCCAGCTGGTCCCTGGGGCCCGGCCCAGTTTCTTCCCCACCCCCACCCCAGCCCTGCGCCCAAGCTCCCTCAGCTTTTCCCTGTTTCTCTCACCCATTCCCTAGGGACCAGCTGCCCCCTCGGGAGTGGGAGCGGGGGGTGGGGGGGAACAGGGCTGAGGGGAGCTGGCTCAGACCTGGGCTAACTGTAAGCTAGTGGGAGGGGCTGCTAGGGACTCCGGAGTGTGGAGTGTGGGCAGGGGCTACCGTTCGGGCAGAATGTGAGTCCTACTCAGGCTCCTCTGCCCTCCAGTTGTCCCCATTTCTCAGATTTGTCCACGGCCCAGTTCTCCCCACCCTGGGAGTTGAACTAGGCTCCCTGAAACTGGGAGAGAGAAGGTTATCGAGAGAGGGAGGCAAAGGTCAGAGTACATCAGGCTAGGCAAGCCGGCAAAGGGGTGGAAGCAACAGGGAGGGCAGGACGGACCAGTCGGAGGTGTTGGGAGGATGCTTCCAAGTTTTACTTGCGCAAAATGTCTCCAAAGGGAAACCCAAGACTCCCAGGACAGAACCTGAAGGCTTCCCCAGGAACCGTGTCACAGCCCAGGGACTCCCCCAAAGGAGGCCTTTTCTGTTCTTTCCTGTCCTATGAGGGCTCCCGACTCCCCTGGCTGACTGGCTATCTTCATAAACTACACAACCTTTGAACTCCTAAGGAGCATTCTACAGCTCGAGTCCCCAGCCTCCAGATCCCAAGTGACACCTCCCTGACACCCGCCCCAGCTCAGAATTCTGGACCTGGTGCTGACCGGGGGTGGGAAGCCAGTGTAGGACAGACGTGGGTGGGAAGGGCCGAGGATGGGGATGGGGGTGGCTGAGCCTAGCCTGGCCAGGCCTGACTGGCTAGCAGCAGCAGTGACAAACGGGCTGTGCGGGGGCCGAGGGGCGGGGGGCGGACGGCGGCTGATTTATCTGGGTTATTTATGCCACGGACGAGGCAGGAGAAGCGGTTAATGAGAGTCCCGGCGAAGGGGGGGATGGGAAGGACCGGACGTGATCTGAGGCAACTGAAGAGGGTTAGCGTCCCACCGCCAGGCCCTGCCCCCACTGTCACCACTACTCCCTGCACCCCCACAGGGCCCTCCCTGGGCTATCCCAGGCAAGCATCCGCTCCCCTGTCTGGCACACACAACAACTATCAGCATTTGGGTATTCTCCAGGGGAGGCCATTGGTCACCAGGAAGGGAGAGGGTGGGGTTCAAGCTTAGGGAAATCCCGGAGGAACTAGGGAGGGGACGTGGAAAGGGAGGACAGGAAGCAGAAAGACACACATCCCAAGTGGCCAGAAACAGACGAAGTTTGAGGGGTCTATGGAGAGGGCTGAGGTAGAAGAGGGAGGGCGGGAGTAGGTGGACAACGCACAGACCCTGAGCAGACGCCAGAGAGAGGGCCAAGGGCCCTTAGGCACTAATCTGGTGTCAGACAGGGATGAGATGGGGGTCTGAGTGACAGAGAGGCTAGGCAGGAGGTGGCGCTGGTCGGAGAGCGGAGAGAGCAGGAAGGAGGGAGAGACGATCCCGAGGAGGAGGGGGAGAGGGCTTTGCAGCAGGGAAAGCTGTTGGGAGCAGATAAGGCAGCAGGCAGCAGGAGGGATTAAAGCTCCGAGGGGCGTGGGGGGGGGTGCCGAGTGGGACGATGGGAGGGGCAGGGAGGGGAGGGTTGGGGACCAGACACCCGGCCGCAGAGGCGAGCAGGGAAGGGCGATCTTTGAGGAGGCAGGTTTAATCAGGGGCTATTAACTAGGAGAGGAGAAAGAAGAAAACTCTTGATCATCCGTTGTGGGAAGGAGGACTTTCCTGCCATGAACAGTCCTACACCCCACACGTGCCCGGGGTGGCAACGCTAAGCCAAGCGATGAACTGGGGAGGGTGGAGGGCTGCCGAATAAGAGGGTTGGCCGAGGCTGGCCCCAGGAGCTGCTCAGAACGGATCTGGAGATACCGAGGGCACACAGCGCCTCCTTGCGGTGGCCAGTGGAACAAAGGCGAGTCACAGGAATCGGTCATTGATGCTCAGTCATAGACACCTCACCTGACTAGAGGTGGGCCTCCTTATGGGGAGGGGTACAGCCTTGGAAAAAGAGTAAGTCGCCACCGATGGTGGGCTCCCAAGGCGTCCCTTACCATCCCTTGACCTACTAGAAAGGTGTTCTTGGTGCCAATGAAACCCCTTGCTCCCCTAAACCTAGCCTAGGACAGTTCAGAGATGGCTTGGTGACAGAAAGCAGCCTTAGTGGGAAGAAAGGGAAGGAGAGGGGGGTGCGGGAGGGGAGCGGAGGTGGCAGGCGGGGCCGGGTAATTGCGTGTTTGCCGGTTCTCAGTCTCTGCACACAGGGAGCGCGTGCTGGTGGGTGTTGCTTCCCTTTGAGGAGTGTCTGTTGGCAGAGGTGTCAGTGTGTCTGTCTCAGGGGTCTGGGCTCTCCTTGGTTCCCACTCCCTTTTTGTTTTGGGGAGCATGGCTCTGGGCACACCCAGCTGTGCTCCGTGCTGATGCGGCAGATGTGGTGGGCCCCAGCTGTGCCTGCTTCCCAGAGAGGGGGAGGAGGCGGCAATCTGCTTCCCTATTACGGCTGCAAAGTGCAGGGGTAGGGGCTAGGCTGGAGGTAGGATGGGGACCTGGGCGCCCCCAGCAGGACTCCCCCAGCCCCACTCTGACCAGTGCCCCCAACCCTAGCCAGCGTTCTGTTCTGGGCTCTCTATCTCGCTTGCTCCTGAAGCCCATCCAATTTTTTCTCCATACTCAGTCCCTGTCCTCAGCTCTCGTCCTGTCACCCCACCCAGCTCGATGCCAGGGACCCACACCCCCTCCCGGGCCTCCAGCTCGCTCCCCTCCGCTGATTTTACCGAATAATCTTTTTATGGAAACTGGGGAGAAAAAAAAAAGCACTAATGGCAGGGAGCACACCCCTCCCCCGCATCCCCCCGCATCCCTCCCCCTGCTCCCCCCTCACTCCCCCCCCAGTTCCTTCTGGTTTCTCCCTTTCTCATACCCACCCCGGAACCAGTGCCCTCCTACACCTATATCTCCATGAGGCTAACGGTTGGGCGCAGGTCCCCGGCGCAGCAGATAAGGGGGCTCCCTGCTACCTCTCTCCAGGCAGAGGGCGCCCACTTCATGGGCTGTGAGCTGCCCCCTTAGACAGATGGGGCTTTGGTTTCTCCCGGTGCAGAGCAGTGCTCAGAAGCAGTGAGGGCATCACCCCCCCCCCAACCCCTCAAAACATTTTGCATCTGCGACCCCCTCAGCTTCCCTACCAAACCACCTTCAAACACTGACCCTTTCCCCTTCCAGAGCCTCTTGCCATCATGTCCCCCCCCCCCCACCCCCGGGTCTAAGAGGGGGGTCCCGGGGACCAGGACCTGACACAGACTTATTGGATTTCACGGTGTTTTGCTGAGAAAATAATTAAATTATCATATTTATGATGGAGCTGCCATGGCCTCTGCCAACCACTTGGAACAGAAGGGTCAGGGTGGGGGAGGGGAGCGGAGGGACCCATAGCCTGGCCTTGTGCTCCAACACTCTCCTAGCCCCTTCCTTAGGGAGGTGACCCCAGGCTGAAAGGGTCTGCATCTCTGCTGATGGCTGCAGACATGACAGGGCTGGGTGGGAGGCAGGCTGGGAAGAAACCAGGGAAAGGGGCTGCGGGACTCAGGTGACAGGTCAGGATTGCTAAGACCTTGGGCCATCTTCCCCAGCTCCCGTCCAGCCCTCAGGACATGGGAGGTCATCTCTAGGGCCGAGGCCGCAGGTCAGCCTTGGCCCACTTCCCATACATCTTTCTAACTGCCTGCCTGGGAAACCAGGAAATCCTGAGCTCTGTCCCAGTCCCTGGGGTTGACAACAAGGTCCCGACACCCTGCTGCCTGCCACCCAAGCCAGCTGCCAGGACCCCCTCCTGTCTCCCACCCAAACCCTGCCCCCCTATTCTCTTCGGGTAATTAGATTCCTCTCAATTAGCAGATTACGATCATTACCAGCTCATCTGGCAACTAAACTCAGCACCCACAGCTGTGGAAAGGGGGGTGCCAAGAGGGGCACACTGGGGTCACAGGCAAACATGGAGATGTGCAGAGATCAGGGCTATGACCTGCCAAAAGGTATCAGACTGCCAAAGGGTAAAGGGGCCTCTTCTAAATCAGACCTCTGCCAGAGGAGTGGGGGACGGATCCTGGAAGACCCCTGGGCAGGGGCAAACCCCCCCCCCAACTCCTCAAAGCCAGCTTGGGAGCAGATGGAGTTGGCAAAGCGTTAAACAGGCCAGGGCTAGGTCTTGGCACGGGGCTGAGAGCAGGCTGCGGGGCGCTGAGCCTGGGTCCCAGCCTCCCAGCAAGTGTGTCCACTTTAGCTTGCAGCGTTTTGGAAAGCCAGGCCCAGGGAGGCAGGCGGGCAGGCAGGGTCGTGGGGGCCAGCAGGCCAGGGAGCCTGGAGGGCCTTCCTCCAAAGCGGCAGGCTCGTGCAGAAGGCCGAGGCAGTGGGAGGGGGAGAGCTACCAAGACTCCGAATTCATTATTCATGAGCCAGCAGCAATGACTCCAATTTAAATGCTAATGTGGGGGGGCCTGACTCAGCTGCCCCTCTAGTCCCTCCACCCCCAGCCCAGGCGCGAGCGGAGGAGTCCACGCTGGCTCCCAGGTTCACAGGGGTTTATTTGGGAGTGGGGAGGGAGGCCAGGTGTCCCTGGCCACACACATGGCTCCCTACAAGGTGGCTTCCTCCCAGGTCTTTTCTGTACTGAGCTGGCCAGGCAGGCAGTGGCCCAAAGGAGAGTGGGCGGGCGGAGTCCGGGGCCCTTTTGGCAGCACACCCTCACAGGATGATTTGGTTGGTGAAGCTCCGGCTCAGCTCCTTATGTGGCAGGACAATCGAGTTCAAGATGAGCACCTCAGCAGGGATCCGGACGCGGCAGCCTGGAGAGTGGACAGGGGAACAGGTCATGAGAGGTGATGTGAAGGAGGGCTGGGGCCATGGCTAGGCCACCAGGCCCCTCCCCCAATGATTTACTCAGGCTGGGCCCATGGCAGGATCTTGGTAAATGTTTGCTTACAGAATACACACACACACACTCATGCATGCTCGCGCGTGCATGCAAGAAGGAATGTTCCTGCAGACTCGAGCCATCACCTATGGGGTTTCCCAACCCTCACCCCCAGCCCCCAACAAACCATACCCAGGATAGTGATGGCAGGAAGCAGCTTCCCATCCTTGAAGAGGCTCTCACTGTCCATGCGAGCTCGGGGGTCATTGGGATTGGGGTCATTGGGCGTGCCCTCTACGCGGGCCCAGCGTCCCACTGTGCTCCCCCAGCCCACGATGCTGTGAAGGACACAGGTGTGTTCCTGTGAAACAGAATGGCTCAGGGTGAGTGGGTGGGGGGGAGGCGTGGAAAGGAGATACAGAGCCTGGGGTGGGCCCGTCATGCTCTGGAAGGCATGCCCGAGTCCACCCCCCTCAACCTCTTGGGTGCCACGCACTACTGTGTGCCTGGTTCCTACCTGCAAAGTCGCTCCGTGGAGTACAATGCTTTCTCGCAGACGCACACCCTCACCTATGGTCACCCCCTTCCCAATGGAGACATTGGGGCCCAGCTGTGGAGAAGATCACCATACTTTGAGAGTGGAGGGACTTGGGGACACAACAGGTTTTCCAAGGCAGGGAGACAGTCCGGCCCCTGAGCTTAGTCCCTAGGAATCCCCACAGCCTCTCCCTGAAGTTGAGGCCGCAGCTTGCTTACCACGGCTGACGGGGCCACTTTAGCAGTTGGATGGATGTAAACATTTCCTAGAAGCAGAAGAAACAACCTGGGGGAAGATGCCCCAAAACACATCTGGATAGGGAGGGGGGGAGACTGAGCCTTCACTTCTACACCTGAGGTGAAGAGTGTAGGCCCGAGGGCGTGGGAGAGTAAAGGGTGGTAATGGGTCGGACAGGGTGGGTACCTCTGATGCGTGGGCCCCCTGGAGTGTGTCTGGCTAGCCGTTCTGGGTGAGTGACCTGGTATCGCCCCAGGTAGAGGCGGGAGGCGTAAAGGGCTGAGCTAGGTAACAAAAGGGGGAGGGGCACTCAGGGTCCAGCAGGGCCTGTGCCCACCACCCAATGCCACACTCTTAAGAATCTCAAGATTCGTGGCACAGGCTCTTCCCCGGCCCCCACATACCCTGCAGACTTGATCTGGCTCCAGATGCCATCTGTGAGGTGCACGTAGATTTGGCCTTGCCCAGCCAGGGCGGAGAACACATCCTGTTCCAGTCGGATGGTCCCTGCGCCAGGCCACGAGCCTGGAGACTCCTCCCTGGCCGGGGAAGGAGGAGACATCAGTCCCCTAGGTGAGTCTGAATGTGGAGTGTCTCCAGGAAGGAGTAGAAGGGGCTTTTGCCACTCCTCCAGCTTGGCTCCTTCACCAAAGTCCATTCAAATCCTAGGCACCTCTTCTACTCCCCTAGACTGACTGCTTTCCCTGGGGAGCCCCAGGTCTAGACCCCGCTCCTCCCATCCTTGCTTACGCCCACCCTCCCCCCATTCACCCATCTAATTCCCCTCCCTCACTGGATGGCACAAAAAAAAAAAAAAAAAACAAAGAACCAAACTCACCCCAGAGCAAGGCAGCTGGTGAGGGCAGAGACAGTCACAGAGAGAGGGGGGGAAAGAGATGGTAGAGATGCCAGCTCAGCGGAAACAGAGATAGAGAGGCCAGGAGAGATGGAGAGAAGCAGAGACATGGTGGGGTGAGAAATGTGGCCAGCAGATGAATGAGGGGTGAGATGGGAGCTGGGGGGAGGGGGGACCTAGTACACAGCTTTCAGGCTTGGGAGGGACAAACCTGACATTAGCCTGCAAGGCTCTGGGCAGCCCGAGCGAGCGTGTGTGCGTGTGTGTGCCTGTGCGTGTCTGCACTTGAGCACATGTGCAGCCAAGTGTGTGTTGCCTTCTGTTCTCAAAGATGTCTGTGGGACAACCAGGGCTGGAGAGAAATGGACCAGAAGCGGAATGGGCAGGCGGTGACAGAGAGGGCTGGGGTGTATAGGGAAGAGGGACAGAATGAGGTTAGGAGGGGAGGGGCGTAGGGAGGCAGGTTACAGATGACAGTGGGGAAGGGCGAAGGGAGAAAGCATGAGACTGGAACCTGCAGAGCCTGGCAGGGGGCACGGGTCTGGGACTGGGATGCTTGGGGTTGGGTCCCAGGGTCATGGAGCCTGCCTCACAGTTGCCCATCCTGCTGATTACGCTGGAAAACATCCCGGAGAGGCTTCAGGGCTTCTGGGGAGAAGAGGTAGATGCCACAGTTGATGATGTCACTGATAAAGGTGCTGGGTTTCTCCACATAGTGCAGGACCTAAGGCAGTGAAGGCAGAGTTCACAGCGGAGGGCGGACCTCCACACCACCACCTTATACTACATCAGCCCAGACCCCGCTACTGCCAAGAGGAACTCCTGAATGGGGTAGTTCACACCCTGGCCCTACCTGGCGTCACATCCCCAGGAGGCTAACCAGTGCTCCATCCTCCCTAACTACTGGCATTCCAGGAAAATAACTGGGAAATAACTGGCCACTGGGATACCCTTCTCTGCCTCCTCCTCTGGAAAGCCCTCCGTTTGGACCCCCAGTTGACATTGTTATTCCTTGTCACCTTGCTGTCAACGCCACTCAGCCCTACGGATGGATGTGACACCCCTAACCTCTGGTCATACCTCACTGTCTTTCCTACTAGACTGAGGTTTCCTGAGAGGCGGAGAACGTGTTCTGTGGTTGTTTTTCTTTCAGGTCTAGCTGGTGCCTGCCACAAAGCTGCATAGGTATGTAAGCACACGCACGCACACTCCGTGTGGATTTTATAGATATTAAACTGTGAACAAGTAAACTGGTTTGTGTGTCAGAGTCCACGAGATTCGTGGCAGGGATTTTCACAGACAGGGACTAGGCTCTTCTAGCCTCAGCGACTATGCTCCCACCTCAGGGATTGTGGGTCACCATGGACTTCCTGCCTGTCTTTGCACAAACTGTTCTCTCTGCCTGCAGTCTCCTTCTTCTCTACCTGTTTCCTGAAGGAAGCCCTGCCCCCTCCTGTCAGGCTCTTGCTGGGCCTCTCTCTGTGTTCCGGTAGTGCGGTAGTGCCGGTGCACACATTCATTAAAACATCACTCCTACAGAAACGAGCTGGCTACAAGATGATTTCTGAGGGAGGGGAGGGGGATGGCACACTAACTGTCCTACCTGTTTGATATGATCGGCCCCTCGTCAGCATCCCCTAGAGGTGCGGGCTATGGGGTAGATTTTACAGAGGCACCCAGCCCGGTTCCGCTCTCACCTCATGCGTCTGTGGATTCTCAACGATGCAGCCGTAGTTGAGAGATTGTGTCCTGTTAGCCTGAGAGACAGACACATCCAAGTCGGTGACCTGTCTCCTCCAGGGCGGGCAAGGCTGTTTTCTCTCCCTTTCTTGCCTTCCCCTTTAGCACCTGGCACGCAGCTCTGACACTGACAGGCCTTCAGCAGAGTGGAGAGCTGACAGCTGCCCCTCCCTCCCCCTACTTCCCAGCAACCAAAGGGCTCAGGGTTGCCAATGACACCTCCGTAACTGCTGGCATAGAACATCTCCCTCCCAACACCATCCCCACTCCAAGACCCAGAGTGGCCCCAGTCTCTACAGCCTGCAGCGCTCCCAGCCTTCTCACCGTGGTGCCAAGGAGTAGGAAAGGGTGACGCTGGCGCCTGTGAGCATCCAACATGGCGCTCAACGGGAAGTCAGAACAGACATCAGCATTGAGCACGAAGAAGGCCTCGGGTGCCCCAGCCAGGATCTGGTCCCGAAAATGGTAGAGGCCACCCCCTGTGCCAAGGGGAGCAAACTCCTGCAGGTACCTGTCCCCAGGAACCCCAGCCAGTTCAGTGAGACACTATGAGCGAGGGTACCTGACACACCCTCCCCCGATCCCCCTACCCTTGTCAGGAGTACTGCTGGCCTAGGCCTGCAAGGAAACCTCGTGTTAAGTAATTCTGATGCCCAAAATAAGTACCTTTTGGGCATGGGGTGAACCCTGGTGACTCAACCCATTCCCAAGAACTTTGAGACTCAGACACACACACACACACACACAAACGCACACACAATGTTCAAACACCTGACTGGAAGGTTAAACTCCTGCTGGGCAGCTTCTAGGAACTGGGTGAGAGCCTCATCGGGCTGGTAGAAGCCAATAAGAAGAATCTCCTGCATCCCAGGGACCTAGGACAAAGGAAGAGGTTGGCAGAGAAACTTCTGATGGGAACGGGGGAGATCTGAGTACTGATCCAGACAGTCTAGAGGATAAAGGTTCAGCTCCAGTGGGTATCTGGGTAATCGGCCATTCTGCCCTGCTTTTCCTTGAGACAGTGAGGAAGTTAGAACTCTCAGCTCCAGTCTTCCCATTTGGTTTACAGTCTCCCATGCACCTGGACTGGAACGCCCTTGTCCACCAAGCCACAGTAATGTCTAATCCAGTCATCTTTTCTGCCTTTCCTTCTTTGTACCCTCCTCCCACCTCAACACTGGGAATTGAACCCAAGACCTCACACATACTAGACCTGGGCTCTGTCTCTGAGTTGTATCATGTATGTGTGTCCATGCATATGTGGGGGCACACATGCCCTTGTGTAAACATCCACATGGAGGCCAAAGGTTGATCTTGGATCTCCATATGGATCTGTCCTCAGGAATAGCCCACCTTGGGTTTTTTTTTTTAAGTCTGGGTTTCTCACTGGGGTCTGGGACCTAAAGATTAGGCTAGACTGGCTGGCCGGTGAGCCCCAGTGATCTACCTTCTCTACCTTCTCAGTGCTGAGATTAAAAATCAGTCACCAAGACTGGCTCTTTAAAAGGGTGACAACGGGGATCAAACTCATGGTCATGTCACATTTGTGCAAGCAAGCCCTTCCCAACGGAACCATCTCCCATTTTATATATTATTCTAAGTTTGATTCCAGTATAAGGCGGCAGGGTCATTTATCAAGGGTCTGCATTGAATTAGACGTTTCACAGCTTTAACAGCGCTCTACGTGGGAGGTTTAATCTCCTTTACAGATAAGAAAGCTGGAGCTGAAGGAAGTTGAAATCTTGCTTGCTCCAGGTCTCAAACTCAAACCTAGCCTGTCCCGATAAGAGATCAATAAAGGAAGGGCGCAGCAGTAAGGGCCGCACTTTATCACTGATGCCCTCTGCCATGGCTCTGACTTATCCTTTAGGATCCCTGCCTGGCTTCACACTCCACACTGTAGAACTAGCAAGAGGCAGGGAAGTCAGCAGGGCGGGCTGCGTGCAGAACCCAAAGCAGCACCACTCCTGCAGACACTATGAAGGGCGGCTGCTGCGGAGTTACAGTTGGTGGGAAAAGATGGTGGCTGGGAAATGGGAGATAGACACACAGCCTGAAGGAGAGGGGCAGGAAGTGCGGAGTGAGGGGAAGACCTCCCGGGTTACCTGGGCACAGGCTTCTATATGGTGCTGGATCATAGGGACTCCTGCTACAGGAAACAGCGGTTTGGGCACCTCAAAAGACAAAGGCCTGAAGCGAGTCCCTGAGGGAGGACAGGAAAACATTCCAACTTCCGATTTCCTTCTGTTCCGACCCCACCGACCACTCCAGCCTACCCTCTCCCCTATTCCCCATCTCCTCACCCTTCTGGGGGCCTCCAATGAGGATCACAGCTTTGAGCATGATGATAGCTGTTCCCTAAACCTCAAATCACAACAGAAGAATCACAATCAGATCTCATACCCCAAATTACAACACAGTCCTTTCCTAGGATGTAAATGCAAAGATTCAGTATAGTCCCTCCGTGGGCACACCGCCACAAAGTTCATCCTGATCCAGAACTTAGTTGGCTTCAAACACCTGCACCCCTCGCTTTTATCTCCAATGATTTCTCTTTGGACATGAACAAACTGTAAACTCGGGTACTCAACGGAGCCCCTTCTCGGACCCCAAATCTCAAAAACCTGAAACCTTCAGTCCCAATGCCTTGCATTGGACTGCTTCCTCTTTCTAGATGTTCAGCTCCGAATCCCAGCGGTGAATCCCACAAACCTTAAGTGAGCTCTGGGCATTTAATTTCAATCCTATGAATAAACCCCAAGTACTGAACTAACACTAATTTGCATTTGATGAACACCAACCCTAACACCTCTAGGTGCTGAATGTGAATCCTAGAACTACCTACATGTGCTCGAGTCAAAAGACAGGTTCCCTTGACATGTCAAACGCGGAGCCTACTACTCCAGCAGTGCGCATACTGACCACTGGTGCCGAATCTCTGGATTCCAAAGATTGATTGCTGACCTTCTGGACCCCACAACTGAGTCTGTCCAATAGACGTCAGTTTCTCGTAGCCAACTGGTTATGGAACCAATACAAGCGTGGGCATGAGGAGAGCAAGATAGGCACTGCGAGCCCTCCCTACGTCTAGGGTCCGACCGCTACCCCTACCGTGCCCACCACCCCCTCCACCACGTAGGTACTTTTACCACTAGCTCCCTTTACGCCAGCTCTGCCGCCTGTCAGTACTAGCTCCTTCCGCGTACGTGTCTCCTTAAAACACGCGAGAGCCCCTTCGCAGGGGCTGCTGGGAATTGTAGTTTTGAAAACGTTCTCTCTCCAACGCCAAAAGTTGGGAAGCATGCTGGAAACCTGGAGTTCGAGTTCGGTCAAGGCATCGTGGGGCAAGGCATAAATGTGGAGAGAGAGGAGTGAGGATGGGGGCTATGAAGTTAGGCCTGGAAACTAAGATTTAGACCTAATCTTTTCCAGTATGGGCTCCGGGACAGCGGAGAACTAAGTCACATTTCGAAGAATCCTCTGGGTGGCCAGCTTTGGAAGGGGCAGGGGCTGGGGTGCAAACAGCCTGGAGGGGCCACGCCTAGACTGAGCAAAAGAAAAGAAGGAGGAGTCATAGCTCCAAAGTTTGTGCAGTTGAAAGGTTTGACACTGAGAAAAATCCTATTCCGGATTACTACTGTTTGTGAAATGAAGCATTTCAGACTAGGTGCGCTTTCTAGATTTCCTAGTGACTCCAACATTCTGTGACCTTGGCCTGTGGGTTTTGGAAATAAATATGGGGCAAGGGCAGGGAGAGTAAATGGCAATGGAAAACAACAACAACTACAACAACAACCCGCAGAGGGTCAGAAGGAAAGCAGTTTTATTAAGCAAGGCAGAAGAGGGTTTGGATCCCACCAGCAGCACCTGGGCTTGCAACCAGGGCTAAAGGTCTGATGGTCCCTTTCAAATCACTTCCACCTCAACGAAGCACTGGACCATGCCCAGTGCAATAGTCCTGGGGAATCGTAAGGCACCGGTGCTGTTGGTACCAATCTGAACACCCTGGGGAAGGTGTGGAGAGCTAGAGGGTGGATCTGTGGGTCAGTTTATCTAAGTAATGAGCTTAGTTAATTATAAAGCTCTGCTCTTTGCAGTCCAGCAACCCTCATCTTTCTGCAATGTTTCTGGGAACAATACCACACAGGTTCCAGTCTCGGGCCCTGCCTTTGCTGCAGATCCCAGACCTCCTTGTCGTAGTCCTTGATGCCCTATCTGTGCTTGGTCTGGCAGACGTGGAGTGGGCAGTCAGTGCTACCATGGTGTCTTTGAGGTCCCTTTTGTACCTTAGCACGGACTCAATGAAGGGCAGGGGATCCCACCAGGGACAAGAGCATCGCCTCCCCAGGGAATATCTGGCCCTAAATCCACAAGATGAGTTTGAATTCACAGTATGGTACTGGACAGATGACTGGCCTTTTTAAATTCTGTCTCTTTAGCTATTAAACAGGACTTAGCCAGGTCCCTTTTCATCTGGGTCAAGAAGAAGATCAAAGGAGATACAGCTCTCAAGAGGCCTTCGGAGACAGCTTTGTGTAAGGGAAGTGCCCAGGGTTGGGAGCCAGAAAACCAGACTTTAAATCTTGGCTCACGCTGTGACCTTGGGCCCTAGAATGCAGGATGGGAGCCCAGGGCAGACTTCTCAGTCTAGGTGGGATCAGGTCCCGAAGTAAGGAGGAAATTGCTAGGCTTGTCCTGCCCCCCAACGCTGGGCTCCTCATCATTCGGTCTGGACAGGCCCAGCTACAAATGCACTCCCACCTGGACTACTGCAGATGCCCATAGTGTGGTGCTGTTTTGAGCAGAGGGCACATAAGCCTTCCACAAGGATGCCCATGGAATCTGGGCACCGGCAGGAACGATCGTCTAGGTTGATGTTCTATACTGGTCCAGGTGGCCAGTTCAGTATCTTGTACTACCAGAGGCGCTGCTACATCAGGGTCCTTGGAGACACAGTACTACTAGGCCTATAGCACAGCTCCTTGCATCCTTACTCCAGCAGATAAACAGGCCCAGGAAAGTTGTTTATCACATCAGCTTGGCTGCACTGCCTTAGCCAGAACTATGTCCTTCAGAGGTCCTGAAGCCAGGGCAGGCCCTTCTCTCTCTGTTCCTTCGGAAGCAACCCATCGTTCCAGGCTGGGTCAGCATCCGGAGCTCTCCTAATAGAACTGAGGCCTGCTCGTGGCCCAGTCTGCAACACACCATCTCTGCCCCTTTGCCTTACCCCACTAGAGACCTAACCTGGAAATTGGGAGACTGAACTGTTATCCCCAGTTGCCTCTCTTTCATCTTGTGACAGGACAGGGTCTGGATGGTCGTTAGCATCCTTGAAGCATTATAATTGACTCCCCAACCCCTAGGTCTGCTGAAGTCTTTTGGGACCATACACTTGTACGTAGGGGGCACAAGACTGCCTGTGGTGAAGATCATCTCTCTGGGGCGTGGGTGGAGTGTGGACTAGGGCACCAGGTGGAGCGCTGTAGGTACTGGCTTAGAGTATAGGAACTTGCCACCTTTTGATCAGCACAATTTTGATACCACTCTGCTGACATAAATTACCTTGGCTTCTCCGTGTTTGGAATAAGCAGTTCATATGCCATTTCCAATGGAGATGGGAAGGAAACTGCAGATCAAAGGGGGACGGGAGAGGAATTTTTTACCATTTATCAAGATATGAGTCCAGGCACCTGAGTTTTATATGAACGCGTTTTCAATGTGTGAGGGACTGGAGATCCTCGCAGGCCAACTGTATATCTTCATAACTGAGATGATGGGTGGGCAAGTATCTCTCTCTGCTTTTAACATCTTGTTATTCTATGATGATGAGCCTGCCTCCTTCCTGAGGGCTCCTGGAAGCCAGAATGATCGAGTCAAGGGGTCCTCAAACCGGTGCCAAAGCTCTCTGCTTATAGTTAGAAGTTTGTTCCTTCCATTTTGCCAAGGGTAGAGCTTCAAGGTAGAACACAGGAAACCTAGCTCCTTCTTTCCTCTACCTGGGACCTCGTGACCATTCTTCTGTGTGTCCAGTCATTCATGGGTGTGTCCAGCCTTTGTCCAGGCAGCAGACTCTCCCCCCATCTCAAATTTTATTTATTTAATGTATGACTGCTCTGCTCCATATATATATATATATCCTCCTGCCTGAAGAGGGCACCAGATTCCCCTATAGATGGTTGGGAGCCACCATATAGTTGCTGGGAATTGAACTCATGACCTCTGGAGGAGCAGCCAGTGCTCTTAACCACTGAGCCATCAGTAGACTCTTAGCTTGCCATGCAGACAAGAAGGTCTAGCGTGATGTGTCCCTCAACCCTAGGAAAATGCTGGGCACGGCTGCCCTGGGCACTCACAGCTGCTCCATACATTCAGATCTGTGTTTAAATCCTGAAAACCTGAGGCCAGGGCCCTTCCTAGTTCCTTCTCCAGTTCTTCACGCTGTCTCTTCTTACCTAATTACTGAGATGAAATCTATCTCTCCCTAGATAGGGCAAGAGTAAAGGAGGCTGATCTAGGCCTGGGATGTGGCCATTCTAGAGCCCAGCATTCTTCACGTTACTGAGAGGGAGGAGATGAGCAGAGGGGGGTTCCTAGGGTGGAGAGAAATGGTGGTCATGGGAATTCAATATGCCTCCCAACGTCCTAGAAACTGCGAAGTGACTACGGTCTCCCTTCATCTAGTGATACAAGGGGGTGAGAGGCAAGGGAGGGATTGGAAGACCCCAAGGAGCTCAGTGGTGTAGATGGTAGACCCCTGAACACATTGCCATTGCCTAGAGAAGGTGACACTCCACCCAGGACTCACCCCAAGCTACCCAGCCTCCTCCTCTTCCTCAACCCAACCAGAGACCACACACAGGTCCTGCCGCTTGCTGTTTTTTTTTATTTTTCTTGTGACAGACAGACAGAGAGCTGCACAGACAGCTGGGTGGCTGAGGGCGGGGTGGGAGGGAGATGGTTGGGACAACATAGGCAATAGGGACTGGATAGAAAGGAATCTCCACAAAAGGCAATAAATAAATAAATACAAACGGGAAGGAGGGCAGAGGCCATGGAGGAGCAGTGAGGGCAGCCCTGGGCCGGTGGAGAGTGCCCAGAACTGCATCGGCTGGGACAGGAGAGCAGCCGGAGCGACCTTAGGCACACAGCTCTTAGCCTTTGTCCTTTCTCTTTCTGAAGGCGCAGCTGCTGGCCTGCCCTGCCCGCCCTGAGCCCACTCCTGTTGCCCGCACCTTTCTGTCCTTTCTGCCTTCATGTCTCTGCTCTGGCTCCTGGCCCGGTCTCTATGTCCTCCTCCTCTCCAACATACTCCCACATCACAGGGTCTTTCTTCCTCTTCTGCCACATCTTCTCCCTGAGATACAGCACTTCCACTCCAGCCCAGAACCTTCCTCAAGCTCCTCCCTCCCCACTCTCCGTCTCGGTTCTTCCTTTCCCAACTCCCTCCTTGCCTCTTTCTGCTCTCACCCTTGCCCAGCCTGGCCAGTGGGTCTCCTGCTCTGGTTGTAGCCGGGGCGACATCCGGCTGAAGCCCCAGGGCCTTGTCCTCTAAGGTCCATGAGGTAATAGCCCAGCCAGATGTTGCTGCTGCCGCCGCCTCCACCACCGCCGCCGCTGCTGCTGCTGCTGCCGCTGCTGCTGCTGGTATCTGAAGCCCCCGCCCATCCAGCTCAGCATGGGCTCTGGAATGTCCCTTGGCAGCTTGTTTGAGAACAGGAGTTGAAGCCCGTGGCCGCCGGGCTGCGGTCCACGCCACCTAGGGGCTGCCAGGGTAGGAGCGGAGCAGCACCTTGTGACGGGTGGCAGCCTCGGCCCGCCGCCGCCGCTGGTCGCCCAGGAATTCCTTGAGCCTGTTGGTGGTGAAGGTGAGCGTCTGGCGGCGTAACTTCATCAGGTACGCGTCTTGCAGCCACGGGTGGGCCAAGCAGTCCTGCAGCGAGGGCCGGCTCCTGCCGGGCAAGCCAGAGATCATGAACCAGGAAAGAAGCTCTTGGAGAAGGCAGGCTGTTCCCTCCATCCGGCCCTCCACCAATCCCGATTCTGACATTGGGAGGCTCATGGGCTCAGTTTCCCAGTGTCTGCAATAGGGACTGATTCTGCCTGTCCCAGGGCTGTTATGGGCTTTATATGGAAGGCAGCGGAAGGCGGCGGCACAGCTCCTGCTGCTGTGGCTGCTCTCTGTGGAGGAGTTGGGAGTCTTTGGCCAAGTGAAGCCATGATGGTCGGCATTTAGAGGTGGGTACCACTGGAGGGTTGGCAGGGAGGGGCCTACTCACCAGGGATGTACTGAGAGGACCTTTCTCAAGAAGAGGGTGGCACTCTGGGATGTGTTAGGGTACAACTGGAAGGCATCAAAGCGACCCCCAACAATCCGAGCCTCTGTTTCCTGGGGGTCTGGCTCATAGAATGGGGAGTACCCACTAAGCCTGTTGTGGAAGAAAGGTGAGTTGGCACCTCCCATTCCCCTCTCGCTGCCTCTACCTTAGAATGATGTTCAGCTGCAAGGCCTAAGAGTCATTCATGTAGGGCATCTGGGAGGGGCACAATAATCAAGGGCAATGCCACTCACTCTGCTATTGGTTGTGTGCTGGGGAGACAGGGCATGGGGGATGAGGAGTGGGCAGAAGTGGGCTGAGATCTGGAACAGGTAGAGGGAGGGATCATGGGCAGAAGAAGCACGGGGCTGGGCCTGGGCCAGGCTACTCACATGATGTAGGTGAGCACACCTGCTCCCCAGATGTCCGTGGCAGAGCCAATGGGGTCTCCCTTCACCATCTCAGGAGCTGACAAGAGACAGAGGCCAAGTTGGCTTAGGTTCCCTGAGGCAGGGGACCAGGGAGAGGCAGGCTCGGTTGCCGGGAGGGTTCTGGGGCCTTAAAAAGCAGGACCATGGCCGAGTTACCAAAAGCATGATTAAAACCAGGAGAGCAGGCCTTAGAGGTCAGCAGGCAGGACAAAAGTCAGGGTGACGTGGGCCACCCGCGCTGAAGAACGGAGATCGCAGAAGACCCGAGATGCAGCTTTGCAAGCTGTCCTGGATCAGCTCGGAAGGAGCAGTGCTCTCGTCCCCACAGAGCGCAGCCAACACCAAGATCAAGAGCCTTGGAAATCAGCCCGGCTGGTTCGAATCCCAAGTCTGCCCCTTCTAACTATGGGATCTTGGGCAATTTACTAAACCAGCCCGGTTCTCCATTGTCTCATCTCTAAAGCGCGGCTTGTAGAATAATTCTAAGGAATAGCGGTAATAAGGATCAGTTAGCAGGTAGCTAAATGAGTGGCTTTCCCTGTTCTGTGCAGTTGTAATTGATTCTCTCGTCTTTCCAGCTTTTGCAAATCCCATTGCAGTTATTTGTTAACTGTCTAATTGGACAAATACTTAACGTCAGGGAGCTTCTCTTTCCTCATCTGTAAAAAGGGAGTACTATTATGCCCAACTCTGGGGCTATTGTAAAGATCAATGGAAAAAAACCCTGTTCGTTATTTACATAGCAGGTAATGTGTATGAATGGCGCATGTGTGGCTGGGTGAAGGGGATGAGCCTGGCATGCCCCTTGTGGTAATCCCCCAGCCCTCTACCATGACCCGGCTGCTGGCCCTCTTACCCATGAACTCCAGAGTGCCTGTGCGGTGGCCAAGCGGCTTCAGGGCCTGAGGGTTATAGGGCTGAGCACTCCCGAAGTCCACAATCTTAAGGGCATTGTCGGCGGCCAACAGTAGATTGTCCGGCTTGATGTCCAGGTGTAGCACATGGTGACCATGGAGATAGTCCAAGCCTTGTAACAACTGCACCACATAGGTGGCCACATCATCTTCTGAATACCGGAATCTAGGGTGGGGTGAGGCGTCACCAGAGGCAGAATAGGTAATCTTCCAGTCAGCCTTCGCCCCATCCCGGATCCTCGCTCCCCCACCCCACTCCCACCCCCGCAGCCCAGGAACACTCAGTTACCTGTCACTGAGCCCACAGAGAAGTTCCCGGTTGCCGCAGCTCTCGGCGATAAGCACAAGGTACCGAGGGGTGATGTAGGCCTCGTGCAGGGACATGAGCCTCTCGTGGTGCAGTGTACGCAGCACCTCATATTCCTGCAGCACGCGCCGCTTGCCCTCCGCGGCATACGGCACGATCTTGGCGACAAACGTGCGGCCCGTAGCATTCTCCCGGCACGACCGCACAACACCAAAGCGGCCCCTGTGTGTGTAGGAAGGACGCCACAGACTCAGGGTGGACACTATCATTGTGAGAGCTAACTTAGGAGGCGGGGGACCATGGGAACAACGCAGTGGGCAGGCTGGAGAGGCGGTTCAGCGGTTAAGAGCACTGACTGCTCTTCCAGAGGTCTAAGTTCAATTCCCAGCAACCACACGGTGGTTCACAACCATCTGTAATGGGACTTGATGCCCTCTTCTGGTGTATCTGAAGACAGGGACAGTGTACTCACATATGTATAAAATAAATAAATCTTTCAAAAAAAATAAAACCAAAAAACCCGCAGTGGGCTTCAGCACCTAGGAACATATTAGATTCCAGCTCTCTTGGCATCTCTACTTTTGGAAGAGCACATAACCTCAGTTTCCTCATCTGTGAAAGGGGTGATGGTGACAAGGCTGTGCCTTCCTCTCACAGTTGCGAAAAGCACTTGGCTCGAGCTCAGATTGAACTCAAATGGTCCTGAAGACCCACATCTTAGCGTCTTCCTCCACGTCTACCCAGGGCAGTCTGATCTGCTCTCTGAAACCAAACCATGAACCTTGTTCCCTGTGTCCCGCCCACTCTCCCACCTTCCCCTCCCTGTCCCTGCTTGCCTGGCCTTCTCCTCAAGGAAGGTATAGGGTTTCTGAGGAGGACCCTGTCGAAGAGCGGTACTCTCAGGTGTTGGGGAGCTGACAGTCTCCTTGGCTGGGCTGAGGCTCCGCACAGTCACCTTGGTGGGCTCAGGAGGGGGCTCGGGGGCTGGGGGCTGGGGGGCTGGAGGTGCAGACACGAAGGAAGTCACCATATATAAGGGAGTTGAGGAAGGAGCTGGTTTAACCCCTTGAGGACTAGAGGTAGGGGCCAGGGTTCCAGTGTCAGGGGCAAAAGACTTGGGTTCGCTTGGGGTGACCAGGATACTGGGTGGGGGTGGCTCTGCTTGCTGGGAGGCCTGAAGCCCCCTGTGCTTTCGTGGAGGGGTTGCGGGTGGTGGACCCACAGCCTTGAGTGAGGACAAGGCCTGGTTGGCAGACATGGAGGAAGCTGAGGGGCTGAGAGTGGATGCCTGGGTGGCTGGGGGAGCAAGAGCTGGGGTGAGGGCCAGTGAGGTAGGAGAGTCAGGAGGTGGGGCCCTGATTGGCCCTGAGGTAACAGGGGCATCTCGGGGAGCAGCAGCTGGCTGAGCTGGAGAATCTAAGAGGAGACAAAGAAAATCATCACAGAGAGTTTTGGGAGCAAAGCTGTGATACCCCAAGGAGCAGAGAGGTCCTGGGTTCTGACACGACCACCCTACGCCTCCCGCTGACCTGGAGTGCCTCGGATGAAGACCTTCTCAGAAGGGTTGCTGAAGGGCCCTTGCCCAGCGCGATTGGAACAGGCCACGCGGAACCTCACAGTCACACCAACAGGCAGCTGAGTCACATTGTAGTAACAGTCGGGGATGCCTGAGCTCACAGGATGCCAGACAGATTCCCCTGCAGGGAGCACAGCGGAGGGTTAAGGCCGTAAAATGATGGCCCCAGCTCTCTATGCTATCTATAAAGATCTCAGAAAAGATACCTCTATCTAGAGAGGACTCTGGCCTTCCCAAGCAGCACCTCCCCCACGTCTGCCACATGCTGCCTCCCTCGTCCCTCCACCCCGCCTTGCCCTCACCATCTACCCGCCGCTCCAGGGTGTACGTGCAAGGTGCCCGACTGTCCCCTGGCTTCCACAGTACCAGCGCTGTGTCATGGTAGGTCTGGGGCACCTCTGGAGGAGCTAGCTTTCCTGGGATGCCTGGACGGAGAAGAAGAGTCCCCAGCTGAGAGATCATCAAGCCCTAACCCGCTTCCTCATCCCTGCTCCGTCGGCCCTGCCCCCCACTAACTCACGGGCCACAGCCACAGTACAGGAGCTGGTAATGCTGCCCAGGACATTGGTCGCGGAACACTCATAGAGCCCAGCGTGTCGCTTGCCAGCCCGGGGTATGCTCAGCAACTGCCTTCCATCTTTGCAGGACACGATGACCACCGAGGGCTCTGACCGCAGGGACTGCTTATCTGGGGACAAGAAGGCATAGCAGGAGCAGCTGAGTAAAGCCAGGCTTCCCTCACTCACCCTCTGTTTCCTTCTGCCTCCCTGGGGCCCAGCCTCCCCCTCCCCCACCCCCACCCCCCACCCGTGCCCTTTATTAGGAGCTGCATGTTGCCGCCTGCCCTCTCTATGGAAGATACAATCTATTTACCTTTCATCCAGGAGATGCGGGGTGCTGGGCAGGCTGCCGGTAGGCAGAGCAGCGTGGCTGCCTCCCCCTCCAACAGCACCTGGTCCTTGAGTTTGATGTGGAAGACTGGGGGGAAATCTGAAGGAGAAGAGAGACAGCTCAGGACCCTGGCTGCTCGCTGCTGGGGAGAGGCAGATGAGCCCTGGTAGGACATGGGCAGCAGGGAGTAAGTACAGTGAATGGTTCTCTCCTCCACGCCTAACTTAGGGGAGTTGAATCTCATGCTGTGTGTGTGTGTGTGTGTGTGTGTGTGTGTGTGTGTGTGTGTGTGACTGTGTGAGTGTGTTAGTATATAAGTGTGTGTGTGTGTGATTGTGTGTGTGTATATGTCTGAGTGTGAGTCTGTGTGTGACTGTGTGTGTGAGTGTGTGTGCATGTGTGTATGTATGTGTGTGTGTGGTGTGTGTATGTATGTGTGAGTGAGTCTGTGTATGTGACTGTGTGACTGTGTGTGTGACTGTGTGTGTGAGAGTATATGAGTGTGTGTGTGTATGTGTGAGTGTGAGTCTGTGTGAGAGTATGTGAGTGTGTTGTGTGTGACTGTGTATGTATGTGTGAGTGTGAGTCTGTGTGTGTGACTGTGAGTGTATGTGTGAGAGTATATGTGTGTAAGAGAGAGTCTGTGTGTGTGAGACTGTGTGTGTGTATGTGTGTGTGTATGTGTGTGTGTATGTGTGTGCCTTCAAGGATTTTCTTGTGGTAAGCATCACCTTCTCCAGGCCCTTAGCATATGCAGAACCATCTTCCCCCTGACTGAACATTCTGGGTGCTTACCTCGTGTGTAAATCACTTAGAGCTGAAACCAGTACTAAATAAGTGCTCTATGTGAGTTTGTTAAAATTAAAACAAACACAGTCTGAAAGATGATAACAGTTAAGACTCTGCAATTTAAATTCCCTCTGGGCCACTGCAGGGCAAAAGAGAAGAGAAAGGGGAGGAAGCAGTGGCCAGAGCTAACGTGGGCTGTGCACAGTATCTGTGATCAGAATGTGCAGTGTTGGGGCCAGCATGACAGTTCAGCAGGTAAAGGCACCTGCCGAGCCACTGAGCCCCATGACCTGAGTTCCATTCAACAAATCCACATGATGGAAGGGGAAAAGTAGACTTCCGGAAGCTGTTTTCTGTCATCCACGCACGTGGAACGGCATTCACACAATGCATAAATGTTAAAAAAAATTAATTTCACGATGACACACACCTTAATTCCAACGCTTGGCTGGAGGCAGGATCTCTTGAGTTTGAGGCAAGCCTGGTTTACATAGTGAGTTCCTTTTTCTTTTCTCTTTTTTTTTAAATTTAATTTTTTTTAATTTCGTTTTTTTGAGACAGGGTTTCTCTGTGTAGCCTTGGCTGTCCCGGAACTCTATAGACCAGGCAGGCCTCAAACTCAGAAATCTGCCTGCCTCTGCCTCCCAAGTGCTGGGATTAAAGGTGCCACCACTGCCTGACTTTTTAAAATTTTTTTCTTTTCCTTTTATCTTTTTTCTTTTGCTTTCTTTTTTCTTTCTTTCCTTCCTTCTTTCCTTCCTTCTTTCCTTTCTTTCTTTCTTTCTTTCTTTCTTTCTTTCTTTCTTTCTTTCTTTCTTTCTTTCTTTCTTTCTTTCTTTCTTTCTTTCTTTCTTTCTTTCTTTCACATAGCGAGTTCAGGACAGCCAGAGCTACACAGAAAAACCCTGTCTCGAAAAACAAAAAAAATACTGTGCAGTCTCAAGAGAGCTGAAGCCAGCGCCCCCCTATGGACAGCCCCTGGAAGCGTGCCTCCCTGTCTCTGTCTCCTTGGGGTGTAGGGGAGGCTCCTGACATTCTGCAGACTCCTCCAGTCAGCTATAAAGAGCAAGAGAGAAGAATAGAAATTCCAGGACCCCACACAGGTCGCCTGCCCATTCTGAAGCTGCCTTTTTCTTTCTTTCTTTCTTTCTTTCTTTCTTTCTTTCTTTCTTTCTTTCTTTCTTTCTTTCTTTCTTTCTTTCTTCCTTCCTTCCTTCCTTCCTTCCTTCCTTCCTTCCTTCCTTTCTTTTTCTAGACAGGGTTTCTCTGTATAGCCCTGGCTGTCCTAGAACTCACTCTGTAGACTAGGCTGGCCTCAAACTCAGAAATCCACCTGCCTCTGCCTCCCAAATGCTGGGATTTAAGGCGTGTGCCACCACTGCTGGCCTGAAGCTGCATTTCTAATCCGTGAATTGGGAGTCTGCCATGGGTCAAGCTTGGGTGGGGGAGGGTCTGCTATGAACACGAAAGGAGACACAGAGTCCACGAAGGAAGTGTTCGCACACATTAGCCTTTCTTGAGGTCATTACTAAGATCTCTTTGATATTCCCAGCAGAGAAGGCAGGAGCTGAACCTGAGGAAAGGGATTGTTTGAGCAAAGGGGGCTTGGAGTTCTATGCCAGTCCACCAGGGCTGGAGCTCCTCAGAGGCACAGTGATTTGAATTTGTGGTCCCTGGATTGTTCCTTAAGAAAAAAAAATCCAATCTGGTTTAGGACACAGGGAGTGGGGCATGTCTTCTTCACCTGGGTAGAGAGAGCTAAAGACCCCTAGGAAACCAGGAGGGAACCGTATTCAGCTGAAGTACGTGACCTATGTGTCTCCTCTCCCTGTACCCTACTGTTCCCCAAGGTGGGTCCTCAGTCTTATCCTCCACTGTACTGGGAACAGTCTCAGTTGCTGTCCGCAGTCCTAGTGGGGGTGCTGGGGAGGGAACAATGCAGGCCGGCATAAGAGGTAAAAGATGTCCTACTGTCATTAGCCCAGGCCCAGCCCCAGTTGATAAAGAGGACGTGGGAGGGGCTCCTTCCTGCAGGGGGAGGATGGGGTCAAAGGGCACTCACTGCTCAGCAGGGAACCAGCTGCACGGAAAAAATGGAGGCCCCAGGTGGGAAGGGCTTAGCAACCCTGCATTTCCCTGCTGATGCTCTCTCCACCACCCCGCCCCCATCCACCCTCGTCCAGCCAGCTTGTCCCTTACCCGCCTGCCACCAGTCGTCCAGCCCCACAGCCCTGACCAGGCCTTAGAAACAGTCCTCTCAAGCCCAGCGGAGGTAAAGCAAGTTTAGATCCATTCCACCCCAAAGGGAGCCAGCATAGAGTAGCCAGGGTGGCTTCTAAAGATCATGTGCCCACCCTGGCTTGGTGGCCTCCTCCTAAACATCCCGCTGGCGTAGAAACCTGGCAGCCTTCAATAATGCTTCTTTTCCAGGTGGGTGGACACCAGGTGGAATGCCTCCTTCCCTGCAGCCCCAGGACATTTGAACAAGAAACAGACTGTGGGATATTGTAGGCCTCCACCCAAGCAAAACAAACAAACAAACAAACAAACAAAAAAACCCGCTGCCCATTTTTCTCTGAAGACATGCCTTGTGGGTGATGGGGTCGGAGTTAGGGGCGCAACCAGAAGTTCAGAGCTGTACAGAGCTGAGTGTGCTGTCCAAGCTGGGATACAAGTTGTGTCTTTGAATGCACGTGGTCTGAGACCCTGGGTGCACAGGGCAGGATTTTAAGCAGCTTTCGAACTACACCCAGATGCAGAAATCTTCCAAGAGACACGCTCCAGCCAAACAAAGACCTCAGTAGAGTGGCCTGGAGATGCTTCCAGACTCTGGCTGCTCCCCTTATTAGCCCTGGGATTTGGACAAGCTATCCAGCATCGCTTCGCTAAGCTGTCTCCCCAACGGTAAAATAGGATGCGGAGGATCATCCTTCTAAAGAATGCTGTGGTGTTAAACAAGACAGCGTTTGTGACATGCTTAATAGGACACTTGCCTTCGCTAATTAATGGCAGCTGCTACGGTAATTATCATTGTTGTTTTCCTAACTCGAGGCCTCTTCCATGGCTGCCCCAGGTCCTCACGGTGGTCCATTTTCACCCAGCCTCGAGAGCAACCTAAGGCTTCTTACCTGACTCACTGGGCACATACTGGTGACCCAAGTCCTCTTGGACACTGCGGGAGAGGTTTGGCTGTGATGAGCCCTTGTCCTTGCGCAGCCTGGAAAGGCCCCACCGGTGCCGGCTTCGGCTTTCTCCTGGAGCTGTACACACCCAGACCCGTGAACTCTTGTGTAGCCATTCCCACACAGCACCCACATCCCTGTAGCTCTTAAAGTAGCACCCCCCAAAAGCCCCAAACCCAACCAAACCAAACCAGCAAAAAACCTTGTTCCTCCTCTTCCTAGCCTCAGCCTCTCCACCTCTCTCTCTACCCCTGCCAGTGCCTCTCTTCCGGCTTCTGCAGCCCCTGCCCCCACCTTTCTCTTTTCAGAGCCTGTCTCTAGTAGCACATCACCCCCATTGGTCCCTCCTTACCTGAGGAACCCGATGTGCCGCTGGCCTCTGAGCCCAGAGACTCAGCGGAAGGTGTGGTGGCACCAGTCTGAGAGGCCAGCTGATTGTGCGGAACACCGAGGCGTCGCAGGCTCTCCCCTTCGGAAGTAGCCCTGCGCAGCCGTCCAAACAGCGGCGTGCTGCGCCCCGAGGCGCCCCCGGAGTCCTCGCTGCTGCCGCTGCGCTGCAAACGGCTGGACAGACGCTCCAGCGTGGAGCTGAGTCTCCTGCGCACCGCCAGCACCGGGGAACCCCGAGCTGAGCTGCCGCCCTCGGAGCTCTCCCCGTCTCCACTGCGGGACTCCCAGGCAGGGTGTCGCTGCCCGGGCGGTGTCCGTCGCAGCTTCTGCGACAGAGACAGCGAAAGACGCCGCACAAGGCCCGGCTCTCCGGCTACCCTGAGGTCCTGCACGGAACGCGAGCGCTCCGGCCGTCGCACCAGCTCCAGCGGCGTTCCCGCCGGGCTGGGCCGGTATATGCCATCGTCCTCCGCCCCACGGAAGGGACCGCGCTCCTCCGAGCGCGAGCGGCTCAGTAGCCTCAGGCCCCGCGACAGTGGCGATTCGCGGCTGCGTTTGAACTTAGCCTCGAACACAGCCTCTGATTCGAGGTTTTCGATGCTGCCGCTGAGGCTGCTGCCTGGCCTGGGGGGCACCGTGGGGACTCGGGCTTTCTCGGCTAACACTGGGGGAGTTCTGGCCGAAGGCACGCGCTTCTCAGAGGCTCCGGGCGGCGGGGAAGCCACCCTGGCAAACACAGCCGCGTGGGGCTTGGGCTCTGATGGAGGCACAGCAGGGTCCTGTGGGGACAGGGTGGGACTGGACAGCTGGAGCGACTGCATGATCTGGGCATAGGGGGTGAGAGGCTGCGCTGGCATTTGCAGAGCCAAAGGGGGTTGTGCTGGTTTGGCAGCTCGGGCTGGTTCTGGTTTGGGCTCTGGGACCTTTTCTGGGAGCGGCTGAGGTGCTGGGGGTTGGGGAGAGTCTCTGGACGTGGCAGCGGAAGGTTCCGGGGACTTGGTGACACTGGGTTTGGGGACGCTGGCCCTCGCAGGGCTCGGTGGCTGGGCCTCGCTAAGGGCAGATAAGGATGGAGATTCCTGCAGCCTGCGAGCCCCAAGCCTAGCTACGGGGATTTCGAGGGGTGCCCCCGCGCGGCGGTGCCGACCCCGGGGTTCTGCCTCACCCTGAGAGAAGCTGCTGCTCTTTTGCAAGCCCCGGGATTCGGGAGGGGGCTGGTGATGGGGGGCAGCCTCGCTGGAGGCAGCCCGCGCCATCCTGGGATCCCGTGCACGGCCACCCAGGCTCTCCAGCAGGGGTCCCCTGAGGCCGCTGACCTTGCCATCCTCGGGACCTCCCCTCAACAGCCTCTGGCGCAGGGCCTGCAGCCTCTGGGCATACTCGCCCTCACCCAGGCCTCCCCGAGTCAGGCGGGTGGCACCCGGGCTGGGGCTCCTGCGCTGCGGCAGCTCCACGGATGCTGCCTTGTGCAGACTCCGGCCCGGCTCCCGCGACCCGACTCGGGGCAGGGCGCTCTCAGCAGAGCTGCCCCTACGGAGCTCTGGCCGCCTGGGGCTTGGCCCATCAGGGGACTCCTGGCCTGGAGAGGGGAGTGCCTCGGGGCTGGGGGCCTCCTGGTCCTTAGAGGGAGCCCGTCCCTGCTCTTGCCAGTCCATGGGGGTGGCAGCCCCAGCTTCCGGGGTCCCCAGAGCCTCATCTTCGGTGGGGATGTCGGTGAGGGATACCCGAGAACCTGAGAACTCAGGCTGCAGGGGGCGGGGTACTGAGGGAAGTTCCTCCAACTCTTCCTCTTCTGAGTCTGAAGAGGATGAGAGTCCCCCGCTCGGGGGCTGTCTTCTAGGCATGGCCACCCACACCCGCTCCGGGGGAGCCCGTAGCAGTTCCGGAATGGGGCGCAGCACCAGGTGGCACTTGTAGCTGATCTGAGAGCGCTGTAAACAAGGTGCTACAGTCAGACCAGAGCGACCCAGAGGCTTAACTGGATCCCCAGGCCCCTTTCAACTCTGGAGAAAGATATGGCAATGGGAGGGCAGCTCAGGCAGGAATGGGGAGAGGGGTTTCGCCATTGAAAAGAAATATTGTGGGAGGGAATTAGCGTGAAAAGGACAGAGAGGCAGGGACCGGACAAACTCACCTGCCACCTCCTCCGTGACAGAAAGAGCTTCAGGTGATCTGTGCTCACCTCTGCCCCCTTTGCTTCAGTCTGCAAACCCAGAAAAGAGGCCCTGAGGAACTCTGTCAACTCAGACTTTTGTGAGAGACAAAGTCCTCTGTGGGATTTGGAGCAAGGGGTACTGATTCCGGAGGGTCTGTCTTGTCCCCACAAACTGTCTGGCAGGCCTGAGACAAATTCTTTGACTACAGGAGAAGAGGCAGGTCACAGGCAACGCCCGAGGGTGGCTTTCCCTGGCATATTGGGTATCCCCAGCTCCCCTCTGTCTCTGTACGACCAGCATCCCAGACCACCATCCCAGACCAGCATCGCAGACATCTGAAGTCCTGGTGGTCCAGACTGACAGATACCGCCTGCAGCAGCCCTCCCAGGCTCCCTCTGATGCTACTTGTTTCTGATCCAGGGAAGGAAACTCTTCAGGAATTGCTAGCAGCATGGCTTGTCTTTAGCTGACCCAGCAGTGTTCAGTGACAAGGATTTTGTTTTGTAGGATGAAGTGCCTTGTGCTCAGGGCCTTGTGTGCTAGGCAAGCAGTCTGCCGCTGAGCTCTGTGGCATCATCCAATAGCAAGTGGATTCCCATGCCTTCTCTGGACTCACTGGCTGGCCACCTCCTTACCAGTGCCTGACACCGTGTCCCGGGATGCTGGGACGTGAAAATGATGAAGTCATTCACATGGAGTTCATCAGTGAGTGAGGCAGGCCACCCAGTCACCAGTGTGTAGAACCAACCCAGGACGGAGATGGCCGCACAAAAGGGAGGGAATTAGGCCAGGACTGGTCTTGTGCACTAGTAGGAACAATAAAGAGAACCCCGCTCCCTTCCCAAGGACAGGAAAAGGAATCCAGGCTTATGCTTAGAGTCTACACTACTCTAACTTGATCACTGACTTGGGCCTCAGTTTCCTTATCAACAAAATGGGAGTAGTACCACAATCCTTTACAAATGTGCTGGGAGGCTAATGGGTCACACGTATATAAAATGCATCACAGTTAACATGCGTAATGCTCGGTGAATGGAGCTGTTTGGACTCTACTCACTTTGAACCAAGGATGTTCCAGTGTCTCTTCTGCAGTAGGTCTCCTGTAAAGGAATAAGAAGTACTAATTTATCATTCATTCATTCATTCATTCATGAACAGCTGACACAATAGGACCTCTTAAGAACTGGGGATTTGATGCTAGAGAGATGGCTCAGTGGTTAGGAGCAAATGACACGTTGCCAAAGGACCGATCGGGTAGATTACAGCTGTCTGTAAATCCATCTCCAGGGGTTCTGATGCTTCTGGCCTCCAGAATACCACCACTCACGTGCACACAACACACTCGTGTGCAGACACACACATACACATAATTAAACACGATAAAAATTAGTTAGGCAGTGGTGGTACACGCCTTTAATCCCAGTATTTCCAAGGCAGAGAGGCAGGTGGATGTCTGTGAGTTCAAGGCCAGCCTGGTCAACAGAGCGAGTTCCAGGACAGCCAAGGCTATACAGAGAAACTCTGTCTTGAAAATAATCAATGCATCAATCAATAAAAATAAATCTTTGAATTTTTTTTTTTAAGGAGCCAGGGATTGCATCCTAAGGGCAGGGCTTTGGTAGGAGTAGGCAGGTGGTCTGAGGGGGTTCTCTGTAGTGAAGGGCTCTTGTACTTACAGTCGATCCTGCACCAGCACTTTGATAAGGAAGCCCCGGGCCTCCCTGCTCAGACTCAGGAACGTACTCTCCTCAAATGCCACGTTGTAGTTTCGGATATTCATGAGTGTTGTCCGGTCATTCTCTCCAACAAACGGGGAGATGCCCGTCAAACTGCAGGGGCAGAGTGGGCAGGGTAAGAGGTAAGAGGCAGGCAAGACCCTGAGGTGAAGTACAGTGCCTGTGGGGTGGGGCCAGGAACAAATGGAGACTCATGGTCCTAGGGACACCAGAGGCTGGGCAAATCTGGACAGGAAGGCAGGATTTTCATAGTCTTGTCCTGATCCCACTTGAGGTCCTGGGATAGGCAGAGAGGCAGCGGTGCCTTGGGAGCTGATTGCCTGTGCTTTGGAGAATAAGTCCTGCCCCTCCCCCAGTGTGGCTTTCCCATGAGGAGATGCATTCCCCATCTGGTCCGTGCTCTGGATCCTCTAGGATCAGGTCATTCCCTGCCAAGATGACGCTCAACCTGCACTGGCCTTCGGATGCAGTGTGCCCACCTCTGATGGAGCTGTGGCGTGCCACCCGGGGTAGCCAGACTGGTACGTGGGAAACCCCTCAAGTGTGGAGGAGAAGGGAGAGGGAAGTGGCCCTTGCAAATGTTAGGGGTGGGCCAATCAGGAGACGGCAGAGAAGTCCTTACCAGAGGAAGGCAACGACGCCCACGGGCCTGTGGGAAACCAGAAATAGGCGTGAGAGGCTAGCCCAGGCAGAAGTGAGTAGCTCTTCCCACCACCATTCTGATAAGGATGAGTCCTCCCTGGGAAAACTGCATAGGAGTGTCTACTTCCGGTAGAAACTCAGTCCAGAGTGAGGGCCATGGCAGGGTTGGCTGAGGAAGTCCAGAAGTCTGAGGACCAGTAAGCTTATACCACCAAGGCCCAGAAGGACTGGGGTAGCCCCAAGTGATGAAAGACGAAAATCACTTGGGCAGAAGGGAAACCCTAGGAGCCATGCTACACACTGCCTGTCAGAAGAGGAATCCCAGGTTCCCCGCCGGTGAGCAAGTCCCCAGTGTGACCAGCATGTTAGCATTACCAGATGTCAGTGACTCCAGACACAGGGCTCTGGTTGACAATCTCAGGTGCTACAAACTCTGGTGTGCCATACTGACAGTACTGAGGCTCCCCCGGAGTGAGTTCCTGGGCATTCCCGAAGTCACAGATGCGCACCTGTTCTTCACCTCCTGCACCATCCCATACTAGCAGGTTCTCTGGCTGTAACCAAGGCACGGGCACAGGAGCTGATTAAGGAAGAACACCCTATATGGTAGTCCCACCTCCTGCATGCTTGCCACGCCCCTCCTCACCTTGACATCCAGGTGCAGCACATGGCTCTGATGCAGGTAGCATATTCCCTCTAGCACTTGCCGTATATAGGTCCGAGTCTGTGGAAATAGGAGGACCAGAGTCCGTGGAGGTGAGGGAACAGACTGCTTGATCATCACCAGAGATGTGCCAAGAGGTCACGCCCAGGCAGTGGCCTTCGGACGGTTCATGAAAACTCCTCTGTGGCTCAGCACACAGGATGAAGGATGCTAAGACTCAGGGTTACCATGTGCCGTTGCACACATTGTGCACAGTACACACACAGAGAATAGTGATTTGTATTATACTAAATAGAACTTTGCAATATACAGCTTGTATAGCCATGCAGTGAGATCAAAGTCTAGGTGGTTTTTATAGAATGCTTATGTTAGGAAAACTGGGAAGCGATGGAGTTAGAGGATGGAATGTGGTTGCTGTTGTTAACAGAAACAGAGCATGTCTTGTGGAGTGGGAAGTTGTGCTGTCTGGTGTTGCTTCCCAGCACCAACCCTAGCTTCCTTGTGGGCACAAATGGCGTATAAGAGACCCACCCATCATTCTTAGAGCTCACACAGGTGGTACATAACCCTTGCCCCTTCCACCCACTGCCCTCACCTCAGACTCACACACGGTGGGCTTCCTGGCCATGCGTTCTAGAAGCTCTTCCGTGCAGCTGTGTCATAGGTCAAGGAGTAAGGGTCAAGCACAAACTGCCCTGCTCCACCCCAGAACTGACCAGCCAGTGTTCAGAGCTCCTAGGGCCCTGGTTCCCCACAAATCACATCTGACACGGTCAGACAGGTCAGATCCTGTGTTCCACTTTCCTGGCAGCAGATTCCATAGATAAGAAGACCTGCTTGAATTTGAACTCTCAGGCAAGTTCCTTACCCATTCTGAGCATAGATTTCTTCCTCAAGGAGTGAAATGAAGGCAGCAGAGTCTCTTCTGGCTTATGAAGCATTTTATAGGGCTCACATCCTATTGACTACAGATGGAACCTCTTGGCAATATTTGAGAGTAACCCAGAGGCCCTCTTAATGAAATCATCTGTCATTTTGCTGAGGTCTGGACTTGAATAGTACAGACTGTGAGGCTGGCGGGCAGGTCAGAGTCACCCTGCTCCAGGAAGGTCAAGCCAACTGCCAGTGTCGCCAGCTCAGAGTGTCTTTGTTGAGCCAACGGTTTTGTACAAGAGGAAAGGTCTGGCTTTATGAAGAGTCCTGGTAAGCAGAGCAAGGTCTGGGGTCTCATCTGGAGCAGGGTCCTGTCAGATGTGCAGATACAGCACGCTGCATGCCGTGGTGCAATATGGTGCTTGCTAGCTGTAGGACCTTAGACTACACTAGTACCTCTCTCATCAGCCACAAAACAAGGATAAAGTTCTACAGGGAAGATACACATGGGGGCTGAGCATGGAGTAATTATAAACCACATGCTGCATTGCCAAGCACACACTAAATTCAAGGTTTCTGATGTAGCCCCTCCCTGTCCAAGAACTCTCTGTACACTAGGCTGGTCTTGAACTCACAGAGACCTATTGGTTACTTTCTTGTGATAACTGGAATTAAAGGCATATGCTACCAAACCTGGTATGAACTTAAGTTTTGTTTTTTTGTTTTGTTTTTGGTTTTTTTTTTTGTTGTTGTTGTTGTTTTGGTTTTGTTGTTGTTGCTGTTTAAGACAAAAGATCTCGAAATGCTTTGCACTCCAACTATGAGAAGGCCCACCTTTTTATAAGGGGTTGACATAGCCCGGATTAGGTTATGAAGACAAGCTTCCCATCTATCTCCCCAGGACTGGGGTCAGAGGCGAGTGTCTCCACATGCATTTTTATGCTGTGCTGTAAACTGGGCTCTGAGCTGGGCTCTGCGCATGCTCAGTGAGCTAGATCCCCACCCCAGTTACAGCCCTAGCTCAAAGGACCACTTTGCAAAGGGTAAAACATGTTCCAAATTTGCCTTTACAAAAAACAGTCTTTCATCCCCCTCTCGTCCCAGGATACAGCTCCGTGACAATGACAAGTCCCCTGCGCCTCTCGAAGGCCTCGTGGAAGTAGAGAACACAGTCATGCTGGAGTCGGGCCAGCAGGCGGGCCTCACGTCTCGCTGATGCTTTAGGCTTAGCCCGGCTGGGGATGAACTTGGCTGCAAACTCCAGGCCAGAGCTCCGCTCCACTACACGCCGCAGGTAGGAGAAGGCACCCCTGGATGACACAGAGAAGGTAACAAGACACTGCTGTTACGACAGTGCCAACCCTCCATCCTTCCTGGCCCTCATGCCCAGCAGCCCCTCTTAGTCCTTGAAGTCAGCTCTTCCTTGCCCCACACCTGCCAATCTCTTGGTGGATGTCGTAGTAGTCGCTGAGTCTTCTTCCTCGGTGTTCCTCATCCTCTCCAACCCCCTCGACCTCCATGGCTGTCTGAGCTGGGGAGGAGAGAGATGTCCCCATGTTGGGAGGACAAGAAGGAGACAAGGGCAGAGAGGGGCAATGTGGGACAGACTCAAAAGGCACAGGGCAGAAGCTGGCACAGGCAGGAGACCGCCTGCCTCTTCTCCCCGGAAGACCAACCCACCTGAAAGCACAGACAGTTCTGCCTTGCAGGAGACTTCGCCTGCCAGGTTCCGAGCTGTACAGGTATAGACGCCTCCATCCTGGCTTCCTGCACTGAGCACCACCAGGGAACACTCGTTCTCCTCATACACGAAGCTCACATGATTGCTCTCGGCCAGCAGCACCTCATCCTGCAGAGGTGGGAGTCACTTGCAGCCTGGGTCTGGCTTTATTGACATGTGGGCCTAGCTATTCCTCCATACCAGACAGCTTCCTTCATTTGTCTCTACTTAGTTCTTCTGACCCAGGGACCAGAATCAGCTTCTTCAATTATCTCTTGTTACTAGCCCCTGACCCGTGCCAGGTGGTGGTGGCACACACCTTTAATCCCAGCACTCACTCGGGAGGCAGAGGCAGGCAGATCACTGAGTATGAGGCCAGCCTCATCTACAGAGCAAATTCCAGGACAGCCAGGGCTACACAGAGAAACTGTCTTGAAAAACCCAAAAACTCAGTCCAAACCAAGCCAGCCAACCAAACAAGACCCCTAACCCTTCAGTTAGCCCCAAGAATCCAACTTCCTCCTCCTCCTCCTCTTTGTAACCACACTTCTGCCCAGACACTTTGAAGGCCTTCCAGGACTCCACAAACCCCCAGGTCCTCTCCAGCTACCACAGTCTGCATTACCCACTGACCTTGTACCACATTATGTCCGGCAGTGGTTTCCCCTCAACTACCACAGCAAAGCGAGCGGTTTCTCCAGGCCCCACCTCCACATCTTCCATGATAGACTCAAACCGAGGCGCCTCTGCAGCAAACAGGGACAGGAGAGGAACAGATGTCATCCCCACAGGGCCTGCCTCCTCAAGCCCTGTCCTGGATGCAACTGGATGGTGAGAATGAATACCAGGCCCTGCCTTCGCCTGGGGACACCAGAGTTCCTGACTTGGCTCTCACTGTAAATCCTAGCAAGGCGCTTTCCAAGGCTCTGAAGCACGGTCACTGGGACAGGTTGCTTTGTGCAACCCTTAGGATTTGTTGGGTAGCTTTGAAATGAGGACATTTTCATACACAAAAGAAATCTGGATGTTCTGTCTCTCTGGTCTGGCTATTCAGCCCTTCCTTTCTGCAATAACGATGAGGAAGGCTCAGTGCGGCTCAGAGCTGCCCCCTATGGGTGACAGCTCTTCTCAACACCCCACCTGGTGGCTTTAGACCGCCAGTGCTTGGCCCCCCGCAGGAGGAAGCTGGGTCTGTGACCTAGAATTCAGCTCCTGAAGGGCAAAGCCTCTATCTTCTCTCTCCGGTTCCTATTTAAATCGTCTAGGAAGCCTTCTACCTTCTGGGAGAAGGCAGAGAAAAAGCACCGCCCGAATATTAACCAGACAGTTGGACAGTCTCGAGTGAAGTCTCCAATTACTACTCCCCCAAACCACACAGCCAATCGTCCCCTGCAAAGCAGCCCACAGTTCTCATAGTAGAGTTAAGCACACTTTGCAGTGTGCCTTGGGAAGACTGTGAATCCCAGGCCCTGGGTTCTGAGTGCATCTCGAGGATCCCAGAGGAATGAGAGTAATACGGCCCCAAAGGGGAAAAATAGAGCAGCTGGGTATAGATTGCCACCACCGTAGGGACCTGCCTGGCTTTATATAGACAACAGGAGAGGCTATTACAGGGCTAGGGAAGAGGCTGTTATATGGCAGTCAAGAGAAGGGGCTGCCTTTCTACCTACCCTGCCTGACTCATGGTGAAGCAGGGCATTGCAGAACACAGTACTGCTATAAGAGCCACGCCCCCTTTTTTTAAATCAAATATTTTCTTTATTTACATTTCTTTTTTTATTCGATATATTTTTTATTTACATTTCAAATGATTTCCCCTTTCCTAGCCCCCCCACTCCCAGAAAGTCCCGTAAGCCCCCGAGCCACGCCCCTTTTATCTCCCTCCATCACCATCCACGTCAGGCTAGGATGCAGGGCTTGTAAGCCTCTCCAAGCCCCAAATCTGGCTACTCCTGAAAGGGTGGACAAGTCTAGCAGATACTACAGTCTGGAGACAGAGTAGTGACTGAGTCAGAAATGCAGGGTAGGAACTGGACAGGAGTAATACCCAGGAACTGGGAAATCCATCCACACAGGGCCAGGAGGGCCCCAACTCCCTCCCCCGCTCCCCCATAGCTGTTCCTTCCCTCTAGGAACTCGGTCCCCTGTTGGCTGAGGGAGGAAACAATTTGTCAAGGTCAAAACTCTGGAGGTTTTTAAGTGAGCTTCAATGATTTTTTTTTTAAAGCAACAGAAAATGTCCATTTGTGCATAGATTGTCTGTGCTAACTAAAATGTCACTTTGTTTGCTTTTGGCTGGAATTGTATTTACTCAGCATGCAACAATATCCAGTTCAGGTGGATCTGAAGTTTTAAGTGGTGGTTATAGATGCTGGACTTAATTAGCAGTCCAAAACAGTGGCCACTTTAGTGCACACTAGAGCCCCAGAAGCTCTGACTTTAAAGGAGAAATTCCCCCCCAAAAGGGAGGAATTTGGTTCTGGACCTCCACATGCTTAAGGTGACAGCGGTGAAGTCAAACGTGGCTGTGCTGGGGGCGGCTGGGAGCCTCAGAGCTGGGCGCAGGCGACAGGCTGTGCTGGAGGGCGTTTGTTTTTCAATCGGCGTCCCCTTTCATACCGTTTCAGCTAAGATGGTTTCCTTGCCCACA
The DNA here is from genome assembly GCF_947179515.1 of Apodemus sylvaticus. Classification (NCBI taxonomy): domain Eukaryota; kingdom Metazoa; phylum Chordata; class Mammalia; order Rodentia; family Muridae; genus Apodemus; species Apodemus sylvaticus. Next base: position 37,779,780 of record NC_067480.1, read on the forward strand.
AACTGATAGTACTCAGAGCTTTGCAGTCTGCCATGGGGACTTGAACCTAGCTCCTGTACTTAGAGTCTGTGACCTTGGGCCAGGTTACTAAACACTCTGATCTTGTCTTCTCATCTGCAAAATGGGAATGACAACTAGCCCCATCTCACAAGGTCGAGGCGTTAAATAAGGTATGTGAAGTACTTCACAGTGATCCTGGCACTTACCTGACAGTAAATACTATATATAACATTATACACGATAATGATGATGATGATGATGATGATGATGATGATGATGATGATGATGTGTGTGTGTGTGTGTACTAGGGATCCTACCTAGGCCTTGTGCTGGACAAGTACTCTATAGTAAGTTACATTCAAGACCCTCTTTTTTTCGAGTCTAGACCTTGCGGGGCAGTGGTGACCCATGCCTTTAATCCCAGCACTTGGGAGGCAGAAGCAGGAAGATCTCTGTAAGTTTGAGGCCAGTCTGGTCTACAAAGCAAGTTCCAGGATAGCCAGGGCTACACAAAGAAGCCCTGCCTCTGCTAGACCTCCTTCACTTGTAGCCCAGGTTGGCTCAAACTCACAATCCTCCTGCCTCAGGTCCCTGAATGCAGTTATAGAACATGTCACCACGCATGATCAATAAATATTAACATTATTACTGCTATTATCACTAATACTGGCATTGCTACTAGAAGGACAGGCCTGAGTGGGCAGACAGGGGTTTGACTCTCCAGCATGCAGCATGCCTCAAAAAGATGAAGAAGTTGTCACTTACCCGCCAGCTCCAGGGTGACCGAGCAGGCCTTTGTACCATGGCGGTTACGGGCACTGCACGTAACGGGCCCCAGGTCTCGTCGGCTCACCCGGCAGATCCGCAGACAATATTGGTCGTCATCTGGCTGACTCAGTTCATACACACCTGTGCGCGCCTCAAGGAGGGCTCCCCGGCAGCTAAAATAGGAGGTATGAGGCATGGTCTGGCCGGGTGGGGCCGGGGCTGGATGATCCCAGGTAGGGGGCGATAGTGAGCAAGGACTCCTACCTCCTCCAGACAACCTGGGCCTCCACATGGTTAAAAGTGACTGTGACACAGGCAGGCTGGCCCTCTACCACATACACAACGTCCTGCTTGTCCAGCACAGCGGGCGCCTCTTCCAGGGGTGGGCCTGGGGGAGGAGAACACAGGCTCTGTGCTGGGCTGGCACTGGGGCCATGGTACCCTTTGCACCGTCATCCCCTGACCCTCCCCCTCTGTACTTCTTCAGAGCTCCAGGTTTTACAGGTGGAGAAGCTGAGCTTCAGAGAAATAGAGCACAGCCAGGAAGCACTGGTGGGTACACTGGTGGGACACCAATGATGAGATGGGGTCCTGCCAAGCAACATGGTCCGCACTATGGTCCGCGCTACCGTTACCAAGTCCAGGTAGCCTTTGACTCTCTGCTGCTGACCCCACCCACACCCACACCCCACCCACACGACTCTCTGCTGCTGACCCCACCCCCACCCCCACCCCACCCACACAGCATTGGGCTCACCATGCTCTAACAGCTGTACGGGCTCCGACGGAGCTGAGGGCTTGCTGCTACTCTTGCCACTGGAGCTGAGGACCCGGAAGACGTGCTGGAGCCCCTTCTTCAGCCCTGTGGCTGCCCACTCAGGCTCCCGCAGGCCCGTGACCAGTGCTGTCCACTGGTCCGATCCCAACACCTGGTGCTGCACCGTGTATGTCAGGGAATCTGGGTCTGGCGGAGAAACAGCAGAGATGTTCCTGATCGCACTTCTAGAGTACTACCCACTCCTGTCCCCCACTGCAGGCTCAAAGCCTGGGTCTTTTACTACCCCTGCCTGAGCCTTCTCTGTTCATACCTCATCCCCACCCTCAGGAGGTACGCCCCTCACCTACCAATAGCCATGTCCAGACTCCTGGGCGGGTTCCAGGATAGTGTGATCATCCTTCCTGTCACAGCCACTACTTGCGGAGCGCCATCTGGAGGGCCCGGAACCACATCTGAAAGCCATGGGTGGGAGGTGGGAGGTGGGAGGTGGGAGGTAGGAGGTTGCTTTAGAGCCTCACCACTCCACAGGATCACCAACCCTTAGAGAGCAGGCCTGAGGCTCGGCCACAGGCACAGGGCCAAAGCCAGCTGCTCCCTGGGAGTGGAGAGGGAGCTGGTGTAGACCACCCCTCCCCCAGCCTCGCCCTTAGTTGGCGCCAGTGGACACAGCTACTAGACAAGAAGCTTGCCTCACCTGTGACATAGAGATGGGCGTAGCAGGCCGCTTTGCCTAGCTTGTTGGCGATGACACTCTTATAGACACCAGCGTGCTGAGGCCCCACCGCTGGGAACACCAGGCGATGTATGTCCCTGTCTGTGGGGGAGGGACAGCGACACGTGGCTGATCAGGATGATGCTTTATGGAGTAAGTTCATGGCAGCTCAAGCCCGACCATACAGATATTACCCAGTGCAGAGAGAGGGCGAAGAGGAGCAGCCCTTCCCCCCCCCCCCAGAGGCGTGTGCTTCCTGAAGCCAAAGCGAGTCCGTGTTGCCTCAGTGTTTCAAGCCTAGCCACTTGGCACCTTCTTCTCACACAGTGTTAGCTCCCTCATTCCTGTACCGCCAAGGGGTTACAGCTTCCAGGTCAACGTTCTGACACAGGTCTGTTAGGAGACCCCCCTCAGTCTCTTCTTGGCCTAATAGCCATTGCTTGACCCTCATCTCCAGAGGAGACGGAGGAAAGCCCACCAGAGCTCAGCTAGAGCAGAAACTCCAATATCCATCCCACCATCTGACTACCATTCCTTCCCGACTATCTGGACAGGCCACCTCGGAGTGTTCGCCTGCCATGCTCCTCCCTTTCAGAATGTTCTCAACTCATACCGGACTCTTCCTCCTCCTCCTCCTCCTTCTTCTTCTTTTTTTGGTTTTTTGAGACAGGGTTTCTCTGTGTAGCCCTGGCTGGAACTCACTCTGTAGACCAGGCTGGCCTCAAACTCAGAAATTCACCTGCCTCTGCCTCCCAAGTGCTGGGATTAAAGGTGTGAGCCACCACCGCCCCGGTTCTTTAAGACACAGTTCAGGTGTATGGCCATGAAGCCCACCCTACCGTGGCCCCACCCCCTCCTTCCAGTGCCCTGATGTCCTCCCCGGGTCTCGAGCCCTCTTGAAGCTCATCGCTGGGGACCGGGTCCCAGTGACTTTAGAGATTTCTCCCTCTCGCTTCCATGAGCTGCAGCTCCTGTCCAGCTCTGTTCGTTCCGCCTACAGTGCAATGCTTTGCATGCAGTAAGTGCCAAATATGTGTCACATTATGAATTATAATAAAAGCTGCCTGTTCTGTGTCCATCCGATGCCAGGTACCTGACGTGCCTCTCTCAACCGTAATCCTTTCAACAACTCCACAGAATGATCCCCATTTACCCAGGAGGTCAGAGACATTAATTGACTTGTCCAAGGTTACACAGCTGGTAAATGATGAAGCAATGGTTTGAACTTGAGTTCCATTTCATTCCAAAGCTCTCTCTTTTGCACTCTGCTCCATCAATAATAAGGATGCTGTCGTCTGGCGGGACATGAAGAAGTGGTGGCCTGTGCTGTTCTCCTTCGCACCAGGGATGTCCCCGGACACTCCTGCCCTCCTCCAGCACTTATCTCACTGGGAATGGCCACCCACTCATCTATCTCTGCCTACATTATTTAAAGGGAAAGAGACACCAAGGCTGCCAGTGACCCCAGACACAGGCACAGCGGAGACACCAACTCTGATCCCGAGACAGACATTTACCAAGGGCCTCCAATGGGGACACGGGAAGGTCTGTGACTAAGTAATGACAGCTTCAGCTGCTGCGCTGGACTAGGGATGAGGTGAGGGTGGAGTTGGGAGAATGGGGTGTGAACGATTAAAACCAATCTAGTTCTCTTCTCTTCCTTCTTCCTCTCTCCCACCCTTCCCACCCTTCCCTTCCCTTCCTCTCCTTCCCTTCCCTTCCCTTCCCTTCCCTTCCCTTCCCTTCCCTTCCCTTCCCTTCCTTCTCCTTTCCTGACAGGGTTTCACGTAATCCAGAGCAGCCCAGAAATCACTGTGTGGTTGAGAATGACCTTGAACTTCTGACCCCCCTTTCCATACCTCCCAAATGCTGGCACTACAGGTGCATGCCACCGTGCCTGGCTTAGACAGCAGTAGAGATCACACTCTGGCCCCTGAGAATGCTGGGTAAGCACTTTACCAACTGAGGTACTTCCCCAGTCAGGAGTCAAGAGTCCTTAAGAGGTGGGCTTGGGTCAGAAGGTCCTTGCTTACCTTTGAGGAAGTGTCTAGACCACTCTAAGCCTCAGTTTCCTCATCTGTAGACAGGCATAAGAGTACCTGCCTCACAGGCCTATGGCAAGGTAAGATTGTCCCTGCCAGGTTTCCAGGACTTGGGTGCATCATATAGAAAGTACCTATTAAGGGGCTCTTAGGGGCAGCGCTAGAAGAAAACCATCATGAATGGAGGCAGGAGGAGCTCACATGAGATTCGTGCTGCTTCAACAATAGAACACAAGTGTTACCTTGGGAAAATAACCAGGAGAGAGGACTCCAACCGAGTCCTGACTCTCTTTTCTCTTTCCTATTTGTCAGCAACCCTGGATCGGCTTCCCTTCAGCAAGACCCTGCACATGCCAGCCAGCCCCTCCACTGAGGTTTCTCAGGCTTGGGGAAGTTCTGCTTTATCATCACTGAGAATAGTGGCGATAAAAACTGTAATAAGATTTATCATTTGCTGACTGCTTGCAATCTACCAGGCCCTGCTTTGGGGTGGTGGCGGTGGTGTGTGTGTGTAGTGTGTGTGTGTGTGTGTGTGTGTGTATTGAGCTGATTGAGCTGATTTCATTCACAGCACGGTTGCAAATGAGGAAAGGTACACTGGATTCTGCAACCTGCTTGCAGTCCCCATGTTGGGCAGCAGCAGACTGTACTGCCTGCCCAGTAAATGCTAACACAGCCACTCGGGGGTGACTTAGCAGATGGCACTGTGTGGACCCAAGGAGGGACAGACTGACCTCAGAGCCCCAAAAGGCTTTGTTCCCCAGGCCCTTCCATCTCAAACCAGACTACAAAGAGAAGAACCTGAGGGGACCTGGGGGGAAGATTCAAAAAGCCAAGAGGTTGCTGGGTCTCTTCCTGGTCACATACACTGTGTCATGCGCCGGTCGTCACTGCTTTGAATGCGGTGGCCATTGTGGAACCAGCTGATGGTGGGATAGGGCAGGCCGGTCACTTGGCACTCCAGCATGGCCTCCTTAGCTAGTCCCACTTCCAGATCTTGCAGTGGCCGCAGGAAGTCGGGAATAGACAGCCTCTCTAGATCTCCATGCTCCGGCTCCTCAGGGATAGACGGCATCTTCTCCAGCTTTGAGCTGTAAGAACCACATGGCTACCCAGACGTGTACAGATATACCCTCCTGGCTCAGGGTAAGGGTCCCTCAGAGGCACAGCAGGCAGCGCCTGGGGTCCTAGGTGGTACCTGGGGCCAGAGGCGGCTGTCCGAGGCTCCTCCACATACAGCTGGGCAGAGCAGTGGGCCTGGCCATGAGTGTTGGTGGCACTGACTTCATAGAGTCCCTCGTCCTCACTGCCCACCCGGGCAATGTGCAGTGAGTGTAGACCCCCATCCTGTCGAAGCCGCAAGTTGTCACCCTCATTCACTGGGTGGCCTGGGGGCATAAATCACAGATGCAAATCTACTCAGGCAGAGGGATCTGTCCTCCAGGCACACCCTATCTCACCCATGAGGTTTTCTCAGTATATTCAGAGTAGGGAACCATACCAAAATGAGTCCAGGTAACGGAGGGAGGCGGGGTTCCGCTGATCTTGCAATCCAAGCGGGCAGCTCGGCCTTCTAACACCTCCACATCTTCCAGCAGCCGGGTGAAGAGAGGCGCCAGCGATGGCCGGACCGTCAGCCGGGCACTGCAGGTCAGTTCATCTGGGAGGGAGTGGATAGCACTAGGTCAACGAAGGCGGTGGAGGCCCAGACACCTAATCTCACAGGTCTATTCCGGCCTCGTGAGCTTGAGTCTACAAAGGCTCAGCATGAGGACTGAAGCAGCGGGCCAAGGTTCACAGATCGGGCCTTCTTCCTAGGAGGCAGGAGGGTCAACAAGAATGGGCAGCAGTGTGCCAAGGTGGGCCGGGGACATTATAGCACGGGACCTGATTAAGCTCTTACCTTACCGTGTTTGTTCAAGAAGAAACTTAGCTTGACTCTGAGAAGGTTCGTGAAGATAAGCCCCCTGCCCAGACTTTTCTCTGTGTCTGGTTCATGCCCACACTCTGTCCCACCTGCCACACACCCAGAGCAGATGCCTCTTGGTCCCACTCTAAACCCCACCCCAGAAGGGTGCCCTCATCTCTGCTCTTCACAGAGAACAGGATCAGGCCAGTGATGCCATTGATAGTAACAGCAGTTGGCATCCCGAGTTGCCAGCCTTTGACTGGCACAGGGCTTTGTTCTCTGTAGAGGTGATCTCGCTAATCCTGCCAATCCCCCCTGCCCGGTAGGTATTAGCACCACCCCCTTTCTCAGAGGGATACAATAAAGCTCACACAGAGGAAGTGACTTGTCCAAAGACGCGTGCTCGCCGGCTCGCAAGGCAAGAACAGAGATGCCCGAGTCGGGTTTGTTTGCTACAGCTTGGTGGACCTGCTCTGTCTGGGGAGCACGGAATGTGGGAGCATTTCCGTCCCAGGTATCCTTCTAAGTCAGAGGTTCTCAACCTGTGGACTGCAACCCCCTTGGGGTCCAATGTCCCTTTCAGAAGGTGGAGACTATGCCACATGAGACAGTCTGAATATCAGATATCTACATTACAATTCATAATAGTAGCAAAGTTACAGTTATGAGGTAGCGATGAGACACATTTATGGTTGGGGGTCACTACAACTTGAGGAACTGTACTAAAGGGTCCCAGCATTGGGAAGGCTGAGAACCAGTATTCTTAGGTGCTCATTGTTTGGGGGCACCCATACTATCTCCTGGCTCTAGCCGTTAGCATTCCATTTCCTGGACACCTCTTCTGTCCCAGCTCCTTCAGTCCCCTCCCCAGCCCTGGGGACTACAGTGGCCCCAGCACCGGAGTGAGTAGTTACCTTTGGCTGTGCTCAGTTTGCAGGTGTAGACACCACTGTCATCCTCGTGCACAGAGGTGAGCAGAAGCTTGCACTTGCGACCATCAAAATGCATCTTGCATTTGAGCAGCGCAGGCTGCAGCAGGCGGCCCCGGCACAGCCAGTCCACCTCGACGTCAGCTGGACCTGCGACCAGGCACTCAAACAGCGCCATCTCCCCGGCCCCCACGTCCACGTCCTGCAGGGGGGCCAGCACGGCCAGGGACCGGCTTTCAGGGTGTGCTGGGGGGAAGGCAGCCATGGGGGTGGGCACAGACGGAGCAGAGACACACAGGGTGAGGAAGACACACGCATACGCACACACAGAGAGACAGACAGATACAGAGAGAGAGATGCATTTGGTTCCTCTGGAGACTGGGAAAGCCCATCCGCCCCAGGCAAGACAGCAAGGAGCCCCTAGACCTGGCTCTGAGATGGGAACCCATGTGGGACCCCTGGGAGGGAAAAATGATGAGAAGCAAGTCGGAATTGAGGGAGGGGACTCGGAACTATGGTAGCAACAACGGCGGCGGTGGTGGCGGTGGCGGCGGCGGCAAAGAAGACACAGCACACTAGCTAGGTACAAACTGGACTTTATTTGAGCTACGAAATAGTGTTTCCAAACCTCCACCCCCTCTATAACCCTGCTCCTGTGCTCAATCTGGCTACCTCTCTCATTCCCAGACAGAACATGTCCGATGTGTCTGTGAAGAAGGGTACCCCGCTTGGTCCTAAGCATGCCAGCGCCAGGGCTTACGCCCGGACCTCTAGCTTTTGGTCTCTTGTGGAATAAAAAAAAATGTTGTGCCATTTAAAACCCATTTCTGAAATGGTCAGTGCCTCGCCCCTTCCCAGAGAGATTCCTGTCCACTGTACCTACCCCTCTGGGCCCCTGCATCTCATGGGTGCTGTGTTCTGTCATCTTATTGTGTCTTATTCCACCTCCACTCAAAGGCTTTCTTCCCTGACTGTCACAGACACACAGACAGACAAACAGATAGACAGACAGTGGCCTGTAGCAGCATAGCACATGCACTCGCTGGGTGTTCCCTACAGGGAGACCGGGGGAGCTTGGCACCCCTCATGGCCGTCCCTGCCCAACACTCAGTCCTTCTGGGGGGCCTCCTGGTCTGCACAACCATGTATCCACTTGGGGAGGGAGGATCCACAGGGGCCCGGTGGGTTCCCCCAGGGTGTTCTACGGGCTGGGGAGGGAAAGGGAACAGGGGCTAAGTCCGGGCCGGCGAGCCGGCTGGGTCTGTGGGCAGGAGGCAGTGAAACACAGCGAGGTCCAAGAGGTGCCTGAGACAGGGGTGCAGCTCGGAGGGTAGCGGGGGCAGCGCAGGTGGCCCCCTGAGCTCACTCGCCTGTGTACAGACAAAAACCTCAGTCAGCAAGCGGCAGGTTAGTGCGGCACACGTACATACACACGTGTACACACACACACACACACACACACACACACACATACACATACACACACACACCCGCACACGCACCACGTGCACACACACCACAGACCTTGCTAGGACCCCTTTGGATATGAAGTTGCCTCTACAGTGGTCACTTCTGGCTCCCCATAGGGGTCAGCACTGGGATAATAAAAGGGCCAGTGATTAGCCTGGTCCCTGGGGTTCCTCAGGCAAAGACCCTGAGTAACAAAGGGGAGAAGTGCTCATGGCCATCAGGAGCGCCCCAAAGCCTATGGAATGCTGGAAGGAATCCCAAAGAGAGAGAAGCACCAAGACACAGGTTAACACAGAGAAGCGAGGCAGAACCCCACCCCAGAGAAGGAAGAGGGCGGAGCCTTAAGAATTCAGAGCTCCAAGAGGTGGCACCCACAACAACAAGAGGAATGGGGGACAGTGAGGCAGGCAAAACCAGGCAGAGGAACTAGGGCTGTAGTTCTGGGCTCTGACAGGAGCTTAGCCGTGCCTTTGGGAAGCCCCCAGAGCTGGCCTTTACCAGGTATGAAGGAACGGTGTCCAGTGAGGGGCAGGGAAGGGCAGTGGTGGGATAAAGGGCCGAGGAGATGTTCCTAACCCTATGACATCACACGGAAGGGAAAGTCAAACAGAGGGCTGGCTCTGAAGGGGTAGCCTGCTCCAATGGGGCAGCCTAGATGGATCCTGCTATTCCTGCTGCCTGGGAGTCCGCTGTATGTCCCCACCATCCCTCAGGGCTCTGTAAACCCTGGCATCCTTGATGTCCTTCCAGTGTTTCATGATGATGGTACCCTAAGCATCCCTCCAAACGAACGGGTCCAGCCACCAGCCACTCCCACTGCTACCCCAACCACAACAGTTTTGCACAACAATCAAATGTGTAGGGAGAGTGGGGAAGGGGTGGGGCACAAGCGGAGGGTAAGAGAGTCTGAAGAATGAACAGGCGGCCCAGAGCAGGTGGTAAAGGCTGTTGGGTGTGCGGAGAGGGTTACTGGCTGTAGGATGCAGGACTTCCAGCTACTGCCGGGAGTTATCATGATGCAGCGTGGGGAAAGTAAGTCGGGGACCCAGCTGAGCATAGAATTATGTTGTGTGATCTTGGGCAAGTCACTTCCTTTCTCTGGGATTTCTTCAATTTAGCCAACTACAATATAAGCATGGAGATCAGGGGACCTCTATGGCCCTTTCAGTGTGACCTCCTATAACTGAGGTTGTATGTGAGCTGTCAGTAAGGGAAGGATGGAGAGGGGTGGGGAGGCATCTCATGAGCATACGGCCTCTCACCTCGGACTTCCAGGCGGGCTTCGCACTGCCGGGCGCCATATTCGTTGACCGCCTTGCAAGTGTAGAAACCAGCATCACCCCGCTCAGCAGCCAGAATCCTCAACCGGCAGAGCCCACCCTCGGCCTCCTCTGCAAAGCGCCGCTGGTCTGGGCGCACAGGCTGCCGATTCCTCAGCCTGTCAGAGACAAAGCCAGAACCTGAAGCCCTAACCTGCATTCACAGCCACGGGGGTGGGAGTGGGATGGGGGGGGAGGTAGGCTGTGGGGTACCGCCTCCCCTCCCAACTGGCTTCCTAAATCTATAGGCCTGATCAATGCACCCCAGGGATCCAAAGCCAGGTTTACCCTGACTATACTTGGATCTCTCTCATCTCAGAACCTGGTTCACCTCTAAATAGTTCTTAAATGTCTCTGTATCTTACTTCCACTTATTTGTGACAGAAACATAGATTCCTACCCCCTAAAAGGTCATAAAGAACAATCTTTAAAAAAATTATGATTACATTGGAGATCACATAATCAACTAAAAGTGAAAACTAGAACCCAAACAGTGAGGAGGCGGGGACAATGACATTCTGAGGAATGGTCCAGCTCAGGAACAGCGTGGGGACAGCATCTACCACAGGCTGGTTACAGAATGGCTTGGCTTCAAAAATCACCCTGCATCCACCGATGGTGTGAGGATGACCAGCCTACTACAGGGCAAGAGGTGTCATTCAAAGCTGATAGACATGAAACCACTCATCCTCCAGCTCGTCCCCAACAGAAGAAGGCCCGACAGGCAGGGTGATGCTGCTATAGCTGAGATGGGATCCCAAGGGAATGTCCCTAAAGTTCTGCTCCCTTCTACCAAAGCCGGCTTAGCCTGTGGGGCAGGACTGGAGCATCACTGGTGGGTGGTGTAGGTGGTTGTTACTTACCAGGAGACCACAGGCTTGGGCTCCCCCTGCACGCGGATGCTCATGATGACATCTTGACCTTCTCTTACCGATTGGTCCATGAGAGAGACCTGAAGGAGAATCCCAAAGCGTCAGGGGTGACAGAGCATAGCCCCGGCTGCTGCGAGCTGGGGGACCTGGGGCAGAGGTCTCTTCCACACCAGTCTGTGGCTGTCTCTGGGTAACAAGGGTTAACGGGGCAAGGTTCTGTTACGTGTAATGCTTAAGAGTGCCCACAAGAATAAGGGGTACACATAGGAATAAGGGGTCCACAGAAGGCTGCATACAGGCCTCAGGGGTCTGACCTTGAAGGTTGGGGGTGCCTTGGAAGAAGAGTCAGAGGAATCTCGATCCTGGCTGGCGCTGAGCTTCATGGTAGGGGTTCGAGGCCAGGTCTCCCCGGGCTCTGGGAACTCCTCTGGGGGGCTCAGGTACTCCTCATCAGAGGTGATGGGGCTACTGAAAGGAGATGTGGACCCGCCTGGAAGAGAGGGAGAGGGTGTCAAGGAAAAGGTGAGGCGGCTCCTGCAGGCCCAGCTCTGATGTCGCCCGCTGGGGAAGTTCACCTCCTGGTGACCATGAAAACTTCCTCTCCCCCAGTCTGATCTCTTCCCTGTCAAGGCCTGCCGACCCTGACCCTGCTGATGGGTACAGAGAACAGCCTGGAGCAAACGGTTTGGCCAGGAGAAGGGCCACTGATGGCTTTAGGGACGATCCTGATTCTGCTCCAGCAGTTAATTCATGTTACTAGCATGAAGCTCCAAAGGAGGTCATAGAAACCTCTGGGACCCCCACGACAGCAGGGCCAAGCACTGGTTTCCTAGGTGAGCTGGGCCTGGCACCGGAAGGGCAGCACACACCTCAGACAAGCCCCATCCTGACCTCTGTCCTGGGCCAATGGGCGGCAGTGTCCAGGCAGCCCTTCCCCCTCTCCCTTCTCAGCTTCCCCAGGGGCACCTGCTGGCCCCACCCCTACAGCAGGAACCTCAGAATCTCGGGGAAATCAGAGTCAGATTATCCATAGAAATGAGCAGTTCAGCCTAGGAAAAGAGGAGGGGGACACCTGAGTCTGCTTTGGGGGAGGGGTGTCCCCAGGGCCCTGAAGCTCTCCCCTACAACTGGCCAGGGGCCCAGCTTCGCTGAGCTGGCGCTTATCCGACTGCCAAATACAGACATGAATCTGCCACAGCCCCCTGGCCCCTCCTCCTGGTTCCCCAACCCCAAACCCCCAGCAGTATGGCACCCCAACTCACCCTGAGGCCTTGCACACGGACCCCGGCCTGCACCTTCCTTAAGTCTCTGCCCTGGCACCGGGCCCTCTTGTCCACTGCCCACTGGCCTTAGCTCCCCGGGGAACAGGCGATCAGCCTGCCCAGCCCCACTCACTCGCTGACCCAGCTGAGGCCCCGCACTGAGCCAGCCCTGGGGGAGGGGAAGTGAGCCTAGGATGGGGGGGGTGAAGGAGGAGGTAGGGGTGGCCAGCAAGAGGCTGGGCAGCAGACAACAGGCGCTGGCTGGGAAGGTGGTGCCTGCTGAGACCACAGGGTGCAGCCCCTGGAGTGGTGGACTAGGCGCGGGGGGAGGGGCGGAGCCCAGATCAGCTGAATTTAGACACTGATCGTTCCAAGCAGCCGGCCATCTGCTTTTCCTCTCCTTACAGCTTGGGACACTGACAAGAGCTGAGCCCATCAGTAGGGCCTGGACTCCAGGTGTGGGGCCCCCAGTCCTCAGAGGGGCACAGGGTAGGGTGGCACTGCGCTATTTAATACCCTTGTTGAGCGACGCAGCATAGGACGCGCCAAGCTTTGCCCAAACCAACAGGACTCCTGACCTGGGAATACATAAGTAGCCAGCCTTAAACCCTGGAGCAAACCACAACCAGCTTTTCAGATACAGAGAACCAAAGAACTACCGGGCCTCTGACCCTCCTTCCCAGATTTGTCCCCTGCTAAGTTAAGGAAACTTGGTAAGTGGCTGCAGTTTCCCAGGTCCTGCACTAGGCAAGTCCAGGAGAGCAGGTACTTCAGGACCCAGGCCTGCACCTAGCCTAAGCATGGATTCTACTGGATCTCTGCTGGCAAACTGCCCCACACCCATCATCCCACTAGGGCTCAAAACTAGGAAAGTCTGGGCCACTCCTCACCAACAACTGCCCCTCACCAGCAGCCATTTGTACCCAGTGGGTGGGGAAGGGGCTTGGAAAGGCTAACAGAGGCAGAGGTGTTGAGCAGAGGCTACAAGTCCCTCTGCCTCCTCTATCCCCCCCCCACTCCACCCAGGGCCACATTCCCAAGCTATGACCTGTGTTCCCCAGCACTGCCAGTGATGAAGAGGTATGGGGGCCAAGAGGACAGCCCATTTTCAGGCTGTCTGTCTCAAGGTTGGGGAGGAGAAATCAGAATGGCATGTGTGGCTGGAGGCGTGGCCGCCAGCTGATACTGAGGTCATAGGCACAACCCTTGGAAGAGGGGATTCCTATCCCTCTACAGAGTTTAGATTCCTGGCTCCAGGGTCACCTCCAGGCTGGACAGTGCTGAGGCAGCTCCCAGGCTAAGGAAAGGAGGGCGGGGCAAAGATTTAACTCTGATTGTCAAAGGTCTATGCGTGTTTCAGAGACCCCTGGTGGCCAGCAGGGGAATAGCACCTAGGTGCTCGCCAGCCAATCAGCAGCAAGTCTAGGTCAAGTTTCTAGACCAGATTGCTTGCCTGGCTGCAGGCTCAGGCTCCAATGGAGTGCAATGAGTGCTCTCTGGGAAAAAGAAGTGGCCTCTGTGCCACCATGACCCCAAAGTACACCACCAAGCTATAGAATCCCAAGCTCTGCTGATCTCATGAGCTAAAGCAACTTTGTCGCCATTTTTGTAACATTCCAAGCCTGATCCATTTACAAACCCAGATTTAAGGTGGGAGACAATGCCAGCAAGGGCACAGCGTGCTTTTTCTCCCAAATTTTCCCTTTAAAGAAGCACGTCTTCACATTTGACCCAGCTCTCCATGAGCTGACTCTATTCATACAGCTGCCTTTTGAACAGTTCTTTCAGGCCAGTATCATTCAAAAAGAGCTGGCATTAGAAAGCCCACAAGCAGGAATTCCCCCAGGCCAGGACATCCAGTCAGGCCTGACATCCCAGCTGCCTGAAGTCTCTTCAGACACAGCTTCTGCTGCCATCTAGTATCTAGCACACGAACGGCATCACCCAAGGGCCTCTGCACCAGGACCGTGTGAATGATGCTTCAACCACCCACATGGGTACCACTTGGGGCTTATTTTGAAACACAGATTCTTAGGCCTTATCCAGCCTACAGAATTGATTTTCTGAAGTGAGGAGTCAAAAACTGTAATTTTTTTTTCAAAAGCGCTCTAGAGATTCCTAAGCACATGAACATTTTGAGACCTAGGCAAATCCTCATGGGAGGATGGGAATTCTAAGAGGTGATTTCACTGAATCTCATAGCTCTTGGCCATACAACTTCAGAGCAGGACTGTAAACCCATAAGTCTGGTTCTACAGCCCTTGTGTTTCCAATTACAGCGGCCAGCTTCTCAATTTGAGCCAGATCTTTATCTCCATGCCAGGGATTTCAAACATTGGTTTTTTCAAAATGCTTCTTATGTGGTCGGGTTTTTTTGTTGTTTGTTTTGGGGGGGTTGTTTTGTTTTTGCTTGTTAGTTTTTTGAGACAGAGTATCTCTGTGTAGCCATGGAGGTTCTGGAACTTAATCTGTAGACCAGGCTGGACTTGAACTCAGAGATCTGCCTGCCTCCGCCTCCTGAGTGCCACCACTCCCCAGCTCAGTTAGTTGGTTTTCAAAGTTTTCTGAGCACTGGAATCACCTGGAGAGTTCCTTGGACTAAGGCCATCTGGGCCCATCCCCTGGGGTCTCTGATTTATAGTCTGGACTTGGGCTGTTTATTTATTTGTTTCTCGGTACTGGGGATTGAATTTAGGGCCTATGAAAACATTCCACTAAACTAGGCCTCTTTTTCTTATTTTGAAACAAGGTCTCCTTATGTCGCCCAGGGTGGCCTTGAACTCACTCTCTATCCCAGGCAAGTTATGATGTCAGCCTCCACAGTAGCTAGGATTAGTTTGGGTCACCAGGCACAGCAGCAGTCTGTGTATCTAGCACATTCTCTGGGGGCGCTGATGCTTTTGAGGGCTCAGGGGACCACAGCTCTATGGTTTCTGCCGCTGTCTCACCCTCCCCTCTCACACAGAGCCTTATTACTCTGTGTGTCCTCCCCAGCGCCCACAGGCTACTCAGGGACAATGCTTGAACTCCTGGACAATGCTTCTCTCGTTCCTCTCCACTCATTCCCAAGTCCCGTGGTCCACACAGCCCCTAATCTACCTAGCAGTGTCCCCAGGCATGGCTGCGAGGGCCGGGGTGTGAAAAGACAATTGTGTAGCCAAGGGACTTTGGCTTGATAAGAAAGACTAGCCAGGTACACTTGGGTAGAATCGGGGGCAGGACAGAGGACAAGTGGCAAGGGAGAAGCCAATAAAGGCCATATATAGAGGTGGCCCTTGGCTCTGGGAATGAGGGAAGACGTGGTATTTAAATTAGAGCTTGTTTTAGAGAAACTAAGGCAAACAAACTATGTGAGGTATCAAGTGTAGGCTCAGAGGCCTGCAGACAGTTTAGGAACGGACATGGCAAATTAAGAAAGTGGCAACTGGGCCATGGTGGCACACGCCTTTAAGCCCAGTGCTTGAGAGGCAGAGGCAGGCAGATTCCTATGAGTTCGAGTCTAGCTTAGTCTATGTGTGAGTTCTAGGACAGCCAGGGCTACACAGAGAAGCCCTGTCTCAGAGAGAGAGAGAGAGAGAGAGAGAGAGAGAGAGAGGGAGAGAACACCATGTGAGAGCAGGAACCTCTTGTCACCAGCCACCCCCAGAAAGACCTATGCTCTATTTGTCTAGAAGGTAGAGGCCCACTGAAGGACTGGCCTTTGCTCTGAAGGCCAAAGGGCGCCCTGTATGGTTTGTGGGGAAGGAAGAGTGGGCTGGGGAATAGGCAGCACTTCATGTGGCCATGCCTTCGCCTTCGCCCTCCATATGTGCTGCCTTGGTACGTCCCACACAGGCCTGTTTGAAATGGCTGCCACGGTGATGACCAGAGAAGTGGGGGGGGGGACAGGGGGAAGGGCTGGGCTTGGAGGTGGGACTTGTCTCAGTGCGTTGGTGTGACCATCTCCCCAGAACTCCCTGGAGCAAGAAGAAACACTGCTAAGAACATTTCAAGTTTAGTTCTAAATGTATGACACGCTGGTGAGAATTTCACTTGGTCAGCCTGACCCAGCTGGGCAAGTGTTGCATTTCTCACATATGACTATGTTGGATTGCTCTGGGTCAGGTACGCTGTTTGTATCCATACTAAATTAGGTGACATTCCTCTGGGAGACAGATAAGCTGCATTCTAAGTGGCAGCTTTGGGGAGTCAGCCCACAGCTTCCCCTGATGCTGACAGCCTGGAACGGGGGGGGGGGGGTAGGAGGGGAGGGGGGAGTCTGGTTGAGAAGACCATGGCACCTGCTTTCTCAGATGTCCAGATACCGGTGAAATGGGTAACGGGGGCTGTGTGGTGTTCCATCAGCGGTCACTGTCATTGCTAGGGAGGAACCTGAAACCATGCATTTGGTGGCCTAGGACCCAGAGCAAGAGAAGAGGGTAGAGGTTGGTGACACATTTTTCTTCTTTTCCTTTTGCATTCATGTTGCCCAATAAATAGTCTCTCTTCTAACAAGGTAATGGAGATCTCAAATAAAATACTAAGATAAGTCATGATGAATGCACTCTCCTGGTCCAAATATCGGAGGGCAATTCTCCATCCTCTTAGAACCTCACCAATCTTATCTTAAGCTCATCCATTAGATGATGCTTACATGACAGATTGAAAGAAGGAGGAAGAGGAGAAGAAGAAGAAGAAGAGAGAGAGAACAAAAACAAAAAGGAAATGAGACCAGCTAAGGGCCAAGGTCATGGCTGGTCCAAATACATGAGGCGTGCAGCAGTGGGATGGAGAATGAAGTCTGAGCCTCCTTCCTCCTCCTCCTCCTCCTCCTCCTCCTCCTCCTCCTCCTCCTCCTCCTCCTCCTCTTCCTCCTCCTCCTGCCAAAGTTTACAATGGAAAGGACCCAAGAGCATCAGGAAACAGGATTAGGGCAGCACAGGACAGAGATGGAGACTCAGGAGGGGAGACCCCTCCTCCCCAAATCTTGCTATTCATAGAGTCCTGGGCAATCTCCTCCCCATAATCTCAGGGGATACCTTAGCCCCAATCTCTTCAGAGTAGCAGGGAAGGGGACTGTGCAGTGCAGTTGTTAGGGATATGCAGCCACCAGTCACCCTGGCTCAGCATCCTAACTGAGGTGAGGGGAACCAGCAGCTGACACCACTAACACATACGACAAATAAAGTGACATTATACAAACACTGACGTTCCTAATGGGACTAGCCATGGAAGCACTTTGCTAGTACTTCCTAGTCTCTGTCACCTCATGAGTGACATGAAGCTACTTCAGAGAGCTGGGTTAGATGTACTTCCATGATCAGTGGTGGGCCTAGTTCACAGGAAGCACTCAGCAAAAACTAAAGAGTTGTTACTTTTATCCCAGACTCACACTAATTTGTTATTGAATAAGCCATTTTCATTACTATATCGCTTATTGCTAATAACATTCCCAGGCAGATTCCTAGGCCTGGCTATGAATCATATTCTTTTTGGTTTTTTCCATCTGTAAGATAGGAACATCACATGCATGTGCAACACACACATATATCTCCATCCATCCAGACACACGCACCATGCACACATACAGGACTCAACAGAGCCTGAGGAAAGAGACATGATTTGGGGGAGAAAAAAAAAGAGAGTACACGGCACTCTGCAAACAGAAGCATGCTCAGAGATAGGGCGCCTGGCATTAGTACTCAACGGAGGCTTGTGGGACAGATGTGGCCGCTATCAGGATCTTCACTTTGGTTAGGCCCTCACCTCCCACTCCAGAGACCCCCTCCATCCATACCCCACTCAGAGACCCCCTCCATCCATACCCCACTCAGAGACCCCCTCCATCCATACCCCACTCAGAAACCCCCTCCATGTATACCACACTCAGAGACCCCCTCCATCCATGGAGTAGATGTTATTCAGTGGTGAGACTGACTCAGGGTTCAGGTAAGGCTGCATTTCCAGACCAATGGCCATATTCTCTAGTGGCCTGGGTCCTGGTTCCTGTTGTTCCCAACCAAGAATCAACACCCGTGGGTGTTCTAAAGCAGGCCCAGATGGAATGGGGTGGTACCCCTGAAACACTGGGCATCCGGCCTGGTCCCCATGGCTTAAAGGTTGGGAGCTAGTAAGAAAGATCAGTGGCTTTTCCCTCCACATAATCCCTGTAGCCCCGCAGCCAGACAACCCATCATCACTACCTATGGGCACCTGGTCTAGGACCCACCCCCCCCATCTTGCCAGTGTCTTTGCCACCACTCTTCCTGCCTGTTCCAGCTGCTCTCTGGGCCCTATGGCCTCCATCCAACCACTCTAGACCAAACAGTGCCTTGTAGGGTAAGAAAGTCAGCTTGCCCCACAACCCGTGCAGACTCTGGACCTGCCTGCCAGCCTCTTGGGCCCTGGAGCCAGTGTGACTTATGGGGCCTGCGGTGATGCTTGGTATAGTCTAATGACATAATGAAAGTTTTCTGGCTGCCCAGGATGAAGCAGGCACAGAGATGCTATGATGAATTGAGGACCCAGGGGCTGGAGGCCTCAGATGGTCTAAACGGAGGGCTCTGCAAGAACAGGATTGGAATCCCCAAGGCACAGAGAGTATGACAAAAAGGGCAGGGAAGGACACGGCACTTTCCCGATCCTCCCGGAAAGCTGAGCTCATGTGCACAACATCACCCTCAAACGCTAACAACTAACATTTGTCTACAGCTTTACAGTTCATAAAGCTCGTTCGCACATTCCCTTCCATCCGTGAGGACGGTATAATTATCTCTGGTTTACAAACGAGAGAATGGAAGCTCGGGAGGCTCAACGTGGCAAACACAGGACTCGCAGTCAAGTGCTGACAGCTGCCGTGCCCCGAGCTGCTTTCCAAACCTTAAATGGCTCCCAGGTGGCCACCAGCCAGGACTGGGGCACCTCATACCCCGCCCCTTGCCAGCTCTCAGCCCAAGCCAGGTATTGACTGGAGTTCTGGAGCCAGGCCTGGGGCCCCTAGGAGAGCTGGGAGCTGAGTCAGAGGCCAGATCCCAGAGGTGATGGAAAGATGGAAGCAGGAAGTGGCCGGGTGGGCATGATTCAGCGTAGTGGGAGGGTGAGGAGCGAGGAGAAAGCCTCAGACAGCCCAGAGAGGGATGTGGAATGAAGGAAAAAGACCACAAGCTAGACACGCTGCCAAAGGAGCTAACACAGCCCAAAGGCTGCTGCCAGAGCCCACCAAGAACTCCCAAATTGGGAATGCGTTAAGGGTTGAAGCTCTGACATGTGCATCCATGGGCTCCAAGCTTGTCTCTGCAACACTGAATGAAAGAGAGGCAGAACACGAGATGTAGTGACTCTCAGCCTCCTCCAGGGCCCTGAAGCTTCAGATCAAGCACCCCAGAACACTGTTCTCTGAGCTCTGGCCTCCTGGAGAGTTTGGACACCCATTGGAAACATCCATTTGGTACCATCTGTGGGTTTCACCATTGTCTTCGCCTGCTGTAATGCCCTGGCCATTTCCATCCACCCCACCACCAAAGATCAGCACACTGTTAGACTAACCACCTAGATGAGGAGACCTGCCAGGCACTTAGACATGGGTCCAGCCCTGCCTGAACCAGTGGGATACTGGGTTGAGACTCAAAGGAAGTAATCGGGCACCAAGTGAGGGCCTTCGTAAAGAATAGACAGGACAGCGCCAGCATGGAGGACACTGAGACACTGAGTGACTTCAGTTCTCAGTGCTTCCTCTGTAGACCCAGAGCACTTGAGTTCTTTGTTTCTTTCTATTTTCTTCTTGTCCTGGGAAGAAATGGCTCTCAGAAGCTCTTAGTGCCTCTCAAATCCTTTGAAATAACTCACTCTTTTTCTCAGAGACTCAAAGGCCTTTCCACCAGACCCCATTCAGAGATACCATTATAGCAGTGGTTCTCAACCTGTGGGTCTCAACCTTTTTGGGGTCTAAATGGCCCTTTTACAGGGTCACCTAAGACCATCGGAAAAACAGATGTTTACATTATGATTCCTAACAGTAGCAAATCACAGTTATGAGGTAGCAACAAAAATAATATTGGGGGCATCACCACATCATGAAGAGTATTTAAAGGGTGTCAACATCAGGAAGGCTGAGAACCACTGCTCTTTAGGATGTTCAAAGATGAATTTGGATTTTTCTGGATGCGAGTACCCCTGTCCTGAGACTAGGGTCACTGAAACGCTTCCTCCAGAGGGTCGGACCCAGCACAAGGGAGGATTGTGTACACTGGGAAGCCGAGACCCAGAACAACACCCTCATGTTCAGCAGGAAGAATCCACAGCCCACCCCAGCCAGGACCCCTCTGGAAGGCTCCCTACCAGGTCTCACGGCCAGTGACGAGGCGCAGCTAGCCTGGCCCAGTTCGTTGGTGGCAGTGGCTGTGTAGTTGCCAGCGTCGGTAGCCTGGGCCTCTCTGAGCAGCAGCGTGTGCCGCTCGCCTTCAGCCCGGATGAGAAGACGGCCCTCGCTGTACAGCATGGACCCATCCTTTCTCCAGGACACTGTGGGGAAGGAAGAACCAGCTTGCTGTGGCCACAAAGGGTTTGCCCAGAACTCTCATCCTTGCCCCCACCCACAGGGGCCCAGCTTCTTTGTTGTTTTTCCATTCATCATATGTGTGTGTGTATATATACATATACATATACATATACATATACATATACATATACATATACATATAAAATAATTCTTTAAGTGAGACATGTAGCCCAGGCTCACTATGTATCTGGGATCAAGGATGCTCCACCATATCATGCAATGCTCTAGGGCCAACTGAGAACTGTGTATGGGCTCGGCAAGCACCCCACCAACCAAGTACATCTCCTGCCTTCTTCCCTTGGGGGAGTTTTGAGGGATCTTCCCTCACTCCAGAAGTTCAGGCTGTCTTACCCCTGAGCTGGAGGGGTAAGGGACAATCTTCCAGAATACACTAGAGCCAGGACAGCCCCATGGACTGACAATTCCCTCTTTCCCCACCATGCGGTAAGAGGATTCCAGGAAACCTATTCCATCCCCATACCCCATGCTCCCCACCACAACCTGCCAGCCTCCAGCCCTCCCTGCCACTCACCTTGGGGTGGGGGGTTGGCGGTGATGATACACTTGAGTAGCACATCAGCTCCTGGCGCCACCACCATGTTCTGCAGGGGTATCTCAAACACCGGGGCCTCCAGGGGCTCTTCCCCAGCAGATACATAGGAGTCGTCCGAGGACTCTACCAGACACAGGAGCACAGGTAGACAAGGTGAGGGGATATGACACGTGTGGGGCAGAGGTAGACAGGATAAGGGGATATGAGACATGTGGGGTAGAGGTAGACAGGGCGAGGGGATGAGACTTGTGGGGGCATTGGGGGGACATTTGTGGGGAGAGGGGATATTGATGGTACAGAAACCAAAACCCAGTATGAGAGGGGTCTCTGGAAGGCAGGGTCTGAGGGAAGCAAAGGCCTCTCTATCTCTCTTAAAGCCACAACAAACGCTCTTAATCAGAGACCACACTTTACACCCAATTACTGCTGGCACTGGAGGTCAACGGTATTATGCAGTGGGTGTCTTCACATGAACTGGCCATTTTGTATGTCCTAGCAGATCTTTGAAAGCACTCTAGGGGCCACGAGACTGTCTAACGCAGCACCAGTGGACAGAGAACAAGCTACTAGCGACCTAAGACCTAAACAGCAATGCTAGGTTCACAGGGAAATGGGGGCGGGGTGGGGGTGGGGAAGATAGTCAAAGGTGTAATGCCACCAGTTTCCCTGAAGAGGCACTGCTAGAGAGATCAGACAGTGTAGGAAACTCAGCTTTGATTCTTTCCCCTCAGCAGACAGTAAGACTATCCTGTACTGAGCACAAGAGTACCACCAAAACAACAGGAAATAAGATATGGTGCTTGCTTATAGGATACTACAGATAAAGACCACACTGTTGTGGATCTCGCTAGGTATCTTCTGATATGTTAGAGGTTGAGCCCAGAGCCTGGTGCATGCTGGGCAAATGCTTTCCCACTGAGCTCCGCCCCCTCCCCCCAGCTTCCCCCCTCCCCCCTGTATTGTCTACCTCTCACATTCTATCAGCTACATAATGGACAGAGGAGGCAGCCACAAGGGCAGTGAGGACCCCAGGATGGCTGTCTTCTTAACTGTCTCGCCCTCAACCAATGAGATCCTATCTCCGAGTCTCAGCTTTGTTATGGGGAAGATGGCAGGGGAGCATCCGGTGCTTTGTTCAGCTGGTATGCAGGCAGAGGGAGGTGACATCTCTATGGGTCTGTCTGACACGACTGGGGTGGGTACACCGTGATTGTGGTATGCACAACGGAGGGCGCCTATACATAGATGGAAAATAATTCTGATGGAGCACATTACAAGGCAGAAAGTGCAACAGTGCAGGTCCTAGAAGGACCTGGGACACACTGGGGGAGGCAGCAGGGGGTTGGGGACAGTAGGATTCTGTCGGTGATGTTGCCCATCATCCGTAGGAATCAGTGAGGCAGGATGCAAGGATGGGCCAGGGGAAGCCAGACGGTGAGGGTGGCTCAGAGTGCTGCCATGGAGGGGTAAGGAAACCATGCTGGAATCGGGGCGTGGGGGCGACGGCGTAAAGGGTTAGGGAAGCTTCCGGGTTTTTGTTTTTCAAGAATTTTAGACCGCCTAACCGCCTGTTCCCACAAATGGACGGGGAGCCATGAGAACTCCTTAGGTTCCAGCAGGCGCCTCCTCCAGCTCTTGGTCCTCGGCTGCACTGCCTAGAGCAGTCCACTGGACCCGGGAGGACCCACAGCAGAACCCGGGCTACTGAGCACACGCACACTGCACCTCGTCACTAGCTGATCCTAGCATGGGAGGCACCTTTACTCCAGTCCTTGCCTGTGTCAAAGCTAGAAGCCGCAGCAAAAGCGGCTTCTGCCTCCTAGCAGTCTTGCTGTTCCCTGAGTTCTCTCAAACGGGTGTCAGGGGAAATTCTCAACCCTCTCTGTGCTCTTACCGAGCTCAGGGGAAGTAGGCCGTGCACGGCGACCTTTGCCTTGACTGCGGGTCCCTCTGCGGTCCCAGGGCCCCCAGGGACCATCCTCCTCAGGTCCTCTGCGAAGCCTCTTCTCTGCCTCAGGTCCTGCTCTGTTCTTCTCCAAGGTTTGGGGCAGAACAGAGTCCTCCACTCCCGGAGTGGCCCAGGGCAGAAAGCGAACGGCTTGTGCAGGGGGTTCCCGCTTGCGACCGGAAGGGGCTTTTGTCCTGCTCTCCGGGGCATCCGCGGTGAAGGGCACAGGGCTCCTGCACTCCTGGATGGCTCTGCTCCTGGTTAGCGGGAATTGGTCCCGACGCTTGATTTCCTGCTGAGGGCCTTCCCCAGGTTCAGTCCTGCCCACCGGCCCTCTGCTTCGGGGCCTCCCAGGCTCGTCCCCAGATTTGCCCGCGCCACTGGGAGGAGGCGGTTGGGTGGCAGCCGGACTCACAGCCCGTGAGGTCTTGGGTGTGGAGGGCCGGGAGAAGAGTGGGGGCTCGCCGGGCTCCCGAGGGGATGGGGCGCGCTGCAGCGTGGCACGCAGGGACTCGTGCGAACGCACCAGCTCCTCCCGCGACGTAGATCGGCGGATACGACCCAGCTCCTGGGCGAAGCGGAGCTCGAGGTCCGAGGTTGCACTGCGTTGTCGCGTGCGTTCATCCAGCGAGGCCGCCTTTTGCTGGAACAGGCGACGCCGCTCTGCCACACTGCCCCGAGGTGACCGCAGCTCCTCCTGAGAGGCCCCGGGTGTGCCCCACGCCGCGCCGTCCTCGGACTTCGGCTGCTCCAGCGAGCGAGCCTTGCGCAGGGGCACCCAGGGCCGCAGAGGCGCTGGCGGCGAGTCGCTGCGCTCCAGGCTGCGACGCCGCTCCTCAAAGAACTGCAGCTTGTCCAGGATGCGGGAGCCCGCGCGCACCAGCCGGGGCGAGCGGCCCAGTACTGACAGGCGACCCGAAGCCTCGCTCAATGGCGTCTGGGGCCGGGACTCCACTGTGCCTGCCAACGACGGCCCCGATGACTTAGGCTTTTTCCCTCGCTTCTCCTCGGTGGTGGTGATGTCCTCAGGCAGCGAGGGCTCCTGAGCACGCCGATGGGGCGAAGTGGGAGTAGCTGGGGGCTGGGCACTAGGTCCGGGCAGAGCCCTCTTTCCCACCCGAGGAGATGGTGGGGGAAGCAGAGCGGATTTGGAGGGAGGTGGAAGGGCAGGGCGTGGACGAAGGGCATCACTGGCTGGTTGAGGCTGAAGGTCAGGCTCCTCTCTGCGCAATCCACTCGGAGGAATGCTGCTGCAGAACCAAGGCCGAGAGGGATGGAGGACTCAGGGGGCCTTCCCTCCTAGACCCCCTAGCTTGTGAGACGGATTGAGCAGCGGTGCATGCTGGGCAGGTTTGGGGTGACAAGGGCCAGATTTTCCTGCCCCACCCCCTCGAGGGCACAGCCAGAGCAGGTGCTGGGGAGAGGCCAGCGGCTAATGTCCCAGAAGACTTGGGCTATTGGCTGGGTCCAAATACAGACTCAGCCCCAGGGGTTCTGGCCAGCCCCCTCCCCCCAGCCCTGGAAGCTGGGACACAGCAAAAACTGAGCTTGAGAGGGAGAAAGGGATGGCGCTGAGGAGGACCCAGAGATGAGATGACAAAACACAAGGGCTGGATGGGGAGGGGCTCCTCTCAGGAATGTGCCTCCTACTCATTCCTGTCCCAAGCTGGTCCCCACAGGAGCCCTACCCAGTCTGGACAAGTTACTTGTCCCTCATAGTGAGCCACTGCCTCCTCACTAGGCAGAGTCTTTAGGGAGCGGTATCTTATCCCTGTGGTGACCCGAGTCCGTCCTTAAGACCAACATCCATAGGTTCTCGCTGGATACTGCATATGGCATCTGGGGTCTCTGGGAATGGAATATCTAGACTCTCATACCTCTTGACCAGTTTCCTTGTAGTATAGGCTTCAGTCTAAACCTCTCATGGGGAAAAAAATCTGAGTCCTTGGAAACCCTTCTGAGAAGCACAGAAGTCCTCCCTCAGAATTAGCCCTGCTCAGAAATAGCTACCAAGTGGGATTGAACAAAGACTGGGGAAGATAAGGAGAGAGGAAACCTGTCAACCTTCTCACCAAACAGGGTTTTGATGCCCAGGAGCTAGGCCTCGGTTCCCCTATCTGGATGGGGAAAGGGCAAGCTATGCAGGAAGACTGGAAGAAAAGCTATCTGAGGGCTATTATCACACCTGACATATTAGAAAGAGCTGAGAACTTAGGAGCATGCTCATTGAATATTTAGTGTGTGCCAGGCGTGAATTAAGGTTTCATTTGCACTGAGTTAAAAAAAAAAAATCCTTACAGAAGTCCCTCAGCAGAACGATTGATACTGTCCCATTTACAGATAAATAAACTTGAGGTTGGTTCAAGGAGGTCCAGTGCCTTCCCAAGGTGGCAGCTAGGACTTGGTGCTAGGGACAGAACGCAGATAGCCTGATCCCTAAGCCTTTGCTCCCGTCCAACTGTCTCGGTTTCTGGGAACACAGGAAGGAGAAGAAACGGTACGGTGCCATCCAGGAGTCTAAGTTCTTTGGCTGCTTCAATGTAAGGATATTTTAGACTACCTGAGTCACCACCCACTCTATAGACCCACCCCTGCCTGGAAGAGGGGCAGGGAAATGCCAGCAAGGAGGCAGTCTGGGGGGAGGGGGGACAAGAGCCCTTAAGGAATGAGCTCTGGGAACTGGGTGAGGCCTGAAGAGAAATTGGGGACAGCAGAGGAGACCTCTTGCCGGCAGCTCCTAGCTCCAGGCCAGACTCTGTAGCATAGATATCACTAGGGAAATGGTTTCCTCGGAAGTTGCCATAGCAACTCGGGGCTCAGGCTGGGGCCTGGGAAAGAAAGGCAGGGAAGGAGTGTCTGATAAAGGCACTAAGATAAGCAAAGGAGCTCCCAAGGCCCCTGCCCTGCCCTGGGCCTCTCTCCTGCCCTTCACTAACCACTCCAAACACCCTTTCAAACAACCCATGAGGGCACCTTGCTTAACCAGGGGGACGGCCACCTGACACCCACGCCCATCACAAACCAAGCCCCCTTTCAGTTCCCCAAATACCCCATTATGTCTACCATCAGCCACTCCCCACTTTTGACATAGCAACTCCCCTCCCCCGGTTCTGCCATCCCCCAAATCTCCAAAAATGGCTTCAACACCTCACTTCAACGCCTCCACGTGTCATCCATCCCCTTACCACATCGGCCACGGACCCATCCTCAGGTGTGGTCCCTGAGATCATCACACACACACCCCCACCACTGCTAGTCCAACCCTCCCCCTCCACCCCAGCTCCCTATCTCCACCCCCTCTTGGTCTCTCAGGTCCCTGCCTCCCCACAGCCCACGCGGAGCTCTGCAGGCCCCTTGTCCCAGCTGCCCCTGACCACCTCACTCTCTTCTCTCTCCTGGGTGCTGTCTCGGTCCCCTGCTCTCTCCTGCTCTCCCGGGAGCTGCCGTGCAGAAAGGTTCTGTTCCTCCCAGAAAAAGGCCCACAAGGGAACAGGAATGTGCCGGGAGAGGAAAGGCGGCAGCTGCTGAGACAGCAGGCACGGAGGGGGCCTCTGGGGAGGGGGGGGGCGATCCTAGGACAACTGGAGCCTACATGGGCGAGGCAGGAGAGGGGCCCTGGCAAACCGGAGCTCTTAGAGGAGATGTGGAAGGGACAGAGGGGGTCCACAAGACCACGAAGACGGCACTGTGAGCCAGTACAGGTGGGAGCAGGAGGCCGTGGGTGGGAGTGGTGTGGGAATGAGCGCGTAGCCAAGGCTAGGCGTGGAAGCAGTAGGGAATGGAAGGCAGAGATGGAGGAGGCAGAGAAGACTGGGATGGAGGCTGGTGGAGCAGTGATGGGGCCGCACAGGACAGCATGGTGAGATGAGACAGTGTGGACCCAGGCGAGGCCGTTACTTACACGTGGATCGAGAGCGCCCGTCCTCTGTACAGACTGAACGCGCTGCCATACAGGTCACTGGCCACCGAAAGGCTATCCTCTGACCCCCAGCTTGCGCCCACCAGATTAGCTCGCGATGCCCGCACCAGCGGCTCCACCCCCAGGTGCCGTGGCCCGGCCCCGGTTGTCTGTGCTTGCCTTGGGCTGCCGGGGAGGGGGCGGGTGCCACCCCCGCTGCCCGCTTCCTGCTCCAGGACCGTCTGCCCGCTGCCCCACCAGCTCACTTGCTCCTCTGAGGTGCCTGTCACGGAGGTCGGGGGGGTATCCAGAGAGGTGCCCACCAGGGTGTCAGAGCCCCCTAAAGAAAGGAGCACAGTGAGGCAGAGGCACCCTTTGCAGGAAGCCAGTCTGCTTGCTCTGGGAGCACCCAGAAAGCTCACCCGTGGGGGTGCTGAAGGCCCTGTCATCCCGAAGCTCCAGGCGCTGGGTCCCCGGCACATCGCTGATGTCATCCTCAGCAGTCTCCGAGTCTGGATAAGAAGGGGTCTGTGTGGGCAGGGACCTCCTCCATATGCCTCCAACTCTTCCCTAGTCGCCTCCTGCCTCCCCCACAGCAAGTTCCATCTTAACCACAGGGAGAGTTCCAGGACCTGATCTATCTAGTCTGTTTCGCTCCTGACACCCCCCCTTGTCCAGCCTGGAATGCTGAAGGAAGCCCCTCCCAGGCTGGTGCCCTGGGTCCATCGCTGGACCACTCGTCCCCGGATGCTCACCCTTATTTCCAC
The DNA here is from genome assembly GCF_947179515.1 of Apodemus sylvaticus. Lineage (NCBI taxonomy): Eukaryota > Metazoa > Chordata > Mammalia > Rodentia > Muridae > Apodemus > Apodemus sylvaticus. Next base: position 37,807,543 of record NC_067480.1, read on the forward strand.
AGACCTCTTCAAATAAGCTACCCCCCACCCACTTGAAGGCTTACCAGGGACCTCATCCACCCTCACCACGTCCACAACAGCTTAAGGTCTTGAGCAGCAACACCCCTCATAACAAGGCCCTAACTCGCAGGGCTCAAAAGTCTAGCTTTCAGAATCCCGGGAACAAAGAGGAGTCACCTCAGAGATGTACTGTCAAGGCACGCAACCAACAGCAGGACCAGGCTGTCCTGAACCCCAAACCAGCCGGAAGGCATCAGGGTGTAACTGAGGCAGTATGAGGAGAAGCCCAGACTGGGTTGGGGGAAGGGAGTGAGGGGCCAGGGCAGGAGCCAGCTTCCTACCGTAACTTTGCTTTCTGCAGGAGCGGAAAACTTCGCTTCCATAGGAGCAGCAGGAGAGAGACGTGGACAGACAGTTATCAGAGTGTTTGTGGGATGGGGCATGGAAGGCAGGCAGAGCATAGGGAGGCATGAGGGTCCCTGCTGCTGTCCAGGGACACCAGAGATGTTCTGTGGGATGCGGAGGAGAGGGAGACCCCCCAGAATGTACCGACACTGGGGAGCTATACACTTGGATTGCCATCTCAACTGTCTGCCCAGTGTTTCTGATACTCTCACTAACCACACACACACACACACACACACACACACACTTGTGCCCAGCCTCAGACTCACTGTATTTTGGCCCTTCCTTACAAATGCATTCCCATCTGTTTGCACTGGACTGTGGCAGCCATCTTCCTCCAAGGGATTTCTCTACAACTGAATGGTCCTCAAAAAAAGGCTGTGGTTAGGTTAGGAGTAAAGGTCCCTGGGCATTTTTCAACATCCTAGAGTCTATCATGTTCTGTGCCTCAGTTTCCCTTTGAGTACCCAAACAAGCAGTGGCCGTGTCATCATTACCAGACATGGCACTTGGTCCCACAGATGGACACCAGAGAGCCCAGGCCCATGGTGGGTGTGCTAAGGAGTCCCTTCCCAAATACTAGGGCTTTCTCTGCTGCAGAGAATAATGGTCCTTCTTGGGGGTTGGGTAGATGGAGAGGGGGTTCCACATCTCATGGGCTATCTTCAGGGCCTTAATGCCTCATGAAGGGACATGAACCAAGAAGAGAAGCGGGCATGCGCTACAGCAGCCAGAAGTCCACGCACCATGGGTAATTCGGCCAAAGGCCCGGCGGGAATGGCCGGTTTTCTGAAAGAGAAAAGCCAGAATGAGTTGGTGAGGGGGGAGGTTTGTTCCTCAGCCCATACACCTCTCATTCCAATCTGCTATTATCAAACCGGAACTCTATCAGGGGCCAGGGCACGGAGACCAGAGCCACTAGGTTGTCCTAATCATAAAAGGCTCAGCTCTCCTTCCTCTAGGGTATCCAGCTGGGCTCTGGGGAGGAGCCGGGGAGGGAAGCCGAGGCGGTAGAGCAAACCCTAGTACTTCCTAAGGGACAGAGACTCAGCCTGGGGTCAGAGCAGCGCCCCAGAGATACAGGGGAGGAGACAAGGAAGTCAGCGTGACTGAGGGAAGATGGTGTGGGGGCGCTAAGAATTAATAGAGATGGAGGACCGAGGACACAGATTTCTGCTGCGGGGAAGGGCAGATACCTGGGGTACGTGTCAAGCAAGGCAGGATAGGGGCTGGCAAAGGGTAAAGTTATCTCTCAAAAGCCAGCGTCTCCCTAATGCAGGAAGGAGGCCCCAGCACGTAGAGGACAGAGCTCGGGGAAATTTATGGAGCTCAGCGCGGATCCAAGCGCTGTGCTTTCAGGATCTCCGGAATACCGAAGGCTGCAGAGTGGGGGGCCCAGAAAAAGCCGGGCGGGGACTGAGGCTAGGGCTGGATGTGGGTGAGATGGCAAAGCAGCCAGTGGGCGCTACATGCTGAGGCTGCAACCGGGGCCTCCAGGGGTCAAGGGGCTTGGGGATGATGGGGGCTTCTGCCCTTGAGCGCGGGGAGGGGCCTGCGTTTTTCAGTCGCCTGCCAGGGCGCCCCCTCCCCAGGAACGTGCCGGGCCCGTCGTCCCCACTCCGCAGGGCTGGGGTGGGGCCAGCGCTACTCCATCGCCCCCTCCCCTGGGCCCAGCCGCGGTGACCCGCCCTCCCTCGGGGCGCCCAGCCCTTCCTGCCCCCACCCGGAGCCGCCCGCCCCCGGAGCCCTCACCTGGAAACGCTTCTTCACCCACAGCTTCTTCATGGCGGGGGAGGGGGCCGGGCCGGCGGCCGGGCGAGGAGGGGACAGGCGGGGGCGGGGCGGAGTCGGAGGCGGGGCCGGGGGCGAGTTGGGGAGCGGGCAGGAGCCGGCGCGGGTAGCGGAAGGAGCCGCCGGGCCTCGGGAACCAGGGTGGGGGTAAGATGAAGGCGGCGGCGCCCAGAGCCCGCCCTTCCTCCGCCGGCCTGCGCCCCACCTGGCGACCCTTCCCTTCCCAGTCCTTCTGCCCACCCTGGGACAGCACTCGCCTGCTTTCCAGCACTCCCACGAAACACCTCCCGACGCTGAGAGCCCGCACCCCCACCCCACATCTGCCTTTCGGGCCCCAGGCACATGGGGAAACTGAGGCACAGAAAGGGGTGCTGTAGCCTTTAGTTCAGGCCACTTTCGTAGGCAGCGAGGGGAAGGAAGCCTCCTTGCCGCATTCCCTTTCCTCCTGCAGGCTGGCTAGGGAAGGTCAGCAGCATCTTCGCTGGCGTACTCCGCAAACATGCGCACAGGCACACTGTCAGACAGCACCCAACTCACCTCAGGGTACAGCACCGGGTGGGGGCGCCTAGGTCATGCTTGGGTCCTTGGGTTGGAACTACGGGCTGTCTTGGACCCAGGAGCCTCAAAAAAGGGCTGGCCTCTTTTGGCTCTAATATCTGTATGTTCCTATGATGTCCCCTCCCATCCATCCATCGGTCTGTCCATCGGTCCATCCATCCATCCATCCATCCACACACACACACCAGAGCAGACAAAGGTTGCTCATAGATATTCCTAATAATTAAAGTCATCTCATGTTCTCACAAGTGAGCTACTTACAAGATTTTTGGTGTGTTCCCCCCACCGCACCCCGACTGCCCAACCCACCTTATTCAGCACCACGCACACACACACACACACACACACACACACACACACACACACACTGTGTCTAAACAAAGTTCCAGCTTCCTTTCCTAATAATGCAGCTAGGTTTCCTTAGCGTTGCCAAGGGCCTGGCACTTTACAAATGCCAGCTCATTCAAAACAAAGGCAGGGGCCTGAAACTCATAGACCTATTCCCGTCCCTGTTTAACTGAAAAATGGCCGAGGCTACGAGAACGTGTATCACTTCAGGTCTCATCCCAGCAGGCACTGGGTGGTGTCAGTCCTAGCTATGACTACAGGAATAAGGACGACAGCCTTCTTGGTCTAAACTGGGCTAAGTAGTGCTGAGGACTTTGTGTGAGTAACTCATTAACCCCATAAACAATTACTTGTCCCACAAAGCCATTACATTCCCCCAGGTCACAGAGCTAATAAATTGAGGGAACCTGGATTCTCTGACTAGGTTATTGACCATTGTGTCCTAAAGAACCACATGCTAGTTCTTTGGTATGTTGTTTTAAAACCTTGGCAGTGAAATAAATACAGACCCAGACCCAGTGACTTTAGGTCGGGTTTAGGATGAGACAACATACTTACATTCAGTTGCTGGCAGCAATTCCTGTCTCTTTTTTATTTGTTTGTTTTTTGTTTGTTTCTACATAGCTCCTGTGGTTGCTTTTATTTGAGACCCCCCCCCTTTTTAATTATCATTATTTTGTTTTGTTTTGAGACAGACTCTCATTTTATAGCCCTGGCAGGCCTGAAGCTCATTATGTAGACCGGATTGGTCTCAAATTCAGCCTCTCTGTGCTGGGATTAAAGACATGTGCCACCATATCTGAGAGACTTAAGGTCCCATCTTCTACATCCTGGCTGCATGCAGGTGTTCGTGTCTCTCAGCCCACCAGTGGCCAGTGGAACACATGGAGACACGTGTTTAAGGATGTGCATGGACATAGGACACTTGTCCACCCATGCTGGTTCCAGCCGGAGGACCCTAGGCACCCCCCCCCCAAACACAGCAGCTCACAGATGGAGGAGCTGAGTGGACAGGGAGGGTAACATGAGCCCCTGTTCCCCAGGAGAATCCGAGGGGCTGGCACATTCCACAGCAAAAATAACCAATGGGCAGCGGGCGTGAGTGATGGGACAGCTGGGCTTCAAGAGTGACTGGCAGGATCTTGTGTTCCTGTCCTGAGTCTGCGCAGCAGCCTGAAGGACTGAGGAGGAGGTGCTCACTCACAGCTTCAACCCCTCGCCTGTAGTAGTCTACCACTTTCTCATGTCAGCCCTGCTAGCATTTCTTTTAGCCAGAAAGCACGCTAAAGGATCCTGCCTGTCCCGCCCTCTTGGCTGATGGTCCTCTGAGCCACACATATGATTATTCTTCTTTTCTCTGCCCCTCGTGGTCAGCTTCTCTTTCCCGTTCCCACAGCTCCATTACTCTCATATTGTGCAGGGGATAGTGTCTGTCTCTCTTTGCTAGAAACTCCAGGACATCATAGTTTTTGATTCTCCCCATCCCCACCCCCGGGTCATGTACCCCAAGCACCTAAAATGGCCGATAACTGGTACATAAGAGACACTTGATAAACACAGGGTTGCGTCACAGAGCTGCATGCGAGCAATAGGTAGGGAGCGGTAAGAAACCAGTGGTGAGTCTTCTAGCATAGCTCCTTTTGTCCGGCCTTTCCTCCTCTGTTTTGCCCCAGCTCGTTCCCAAGAAACTGTTGGAGAAGCCACTATCCCCCATTCCACCCAGATCTTCAAGGAGGCCTTGCTTTGATCTGCAAAGGGAGGGAGGCCTCTCTGCTCCTCTCTTGTCCCTCCCAGCTCCTCTATGGTTGCACTCTGGCCCCTCCTCCTCTCTTTGATTGGCACTTGCTGTGCTATGCACACGTGGCTGATGACACTGTTGCCATTTCCAATCCTTCTTATACTATGTAGTACTTATACTTAGTAGCTTCTTATACTATGTAGCTTCTTATACAGACATGCCAAGTCCAGGTGGGGAAGATGATAACTACAGGCCAGTTCTTCCTGGGGGTTCCGGTTCCGGAGTACGCCTCTTCTTTCCTGGCATAAATTTCTATCTAACTCTAACCTTCTCCCTTCCATGCCTTCAAGTATCCGGGATGGTTCATTGCTATCTGTTGAATGTTAGCCTTTCTGATAAACACTCTTCAGGCCCTGGCTGTAAAGCTTCAACTAATACACACCGGCTTCCCCTGCTTGCCCCTTCTCTCAGCTGCTTCATACCCACTGCTTCCTCTTAAGCCACACAGGCTCATGATCTGAGGAGCCTGTTCACTCGTTCCGGTCCCTCGCTGATGAGCCACGTAAGGATGGGAGTCAGATGCTTGCAAAGAGAATGCCTACCTGTGCCAGAGGCAGGGGAGGAAGACTGGTATATTGGCATACTGGGATAATGGCAGGAGAGAGGTGGGCAGGAGGGGTCCTCGGCTTACTCCTCCTGCACCTTTCTCTCTGTGGACAGGCAATGAGAACCCAGACCCTGCCCTGCTGTCTCCCAAGCCACTCAACCTTGGGCAAATTAGAATCCCAGCTGTCTTATACATCAATAAGTCCAAACAGTAATCAGGAAAGGTTAAATCATTAAACAAGATAGCACATCTTAACACATTTAAGGATTTCACTAGCATCCTGGATTTCTGCCATTTTCCCTCCTTTCCTATTTCCTATTTCAATGACCTAAACCCTTTACCACCCGAATTTTCCCATCTTACAAAACTCCCATCCAGCAGCAGACTTATTTCCCGGTGTCTTGCCAACACCCTTCCATCCTGAACAAACATCCCAAGCTTGTAAAGTGCCAGAAACCTTTCTATCACCCTGTCTCTCCCAGCCAGAAAGCATTCATGGCCAGGAAACTGTTCCTTCCTTCTGTAGCCAGGTCCTCTCTGGCTTCCTCGAGTTCCCTGCACCTTTGTGCTGTTGATTCCAAACAAGAGTGTTTTCTATGAAGTCTGAGCAAAGCTATTGGCTCAACTTCCCTGGACCCAGAGCTGTCACTGAGCAGGGACAGGAAGGATGGGCAATAGACAGGGCAGAAGCCAGACTCCTCTAGTTAACCCTCCAATATCACCAAAGCCACCGCTGCCTCTCACCCCCTGGCAGAACCGTTCTACCACCTTGTATTTGCCCAATCAGACATGCTCTCAAAGGTGACCTGCTTCCACTCAGTCCTCTCTTCCTATCTAAAGTGAATGTCAGAGACTTTAAACCCAGCCCCACAGCCCTCAAGGCCTTTTTTCACTCTGAGCCCTTCACCCCTGATCACCAAACCCCACCCAGCCAGGAGACTGCACCCCTATGTCTGGGTGCATCCAGTCCACACTTCTCTACACCCAGCATACCACCCTGATTCAAGAGCAGCAAGGAAACAGCCCTGCTGGGGGTGGGGAGGATGCCTGCATCTTCACAGAGGTCAAGCCAGGCCAACTGATCAGTAGCTATCTATGACACCACTTTCCCCTTCCCCCCCTCCATCTCTCCCTCACTTACAACACCTTGAATAGTACAAAGGCCCAAGATCACCAACCAAACTGGATGCTCGGTCCTGACGTGCCATAACCAGCCCTTACTTCAGACAGACCTCCCTCCTCTCTGGTCTACACTGTTCTCACCTGCACAGGGAAGCCCTCGGAACTGCAGTTCTCTGTGGACCTGTCCAACAGCTAACAAGCACCATGACCACCATTTTCTTCCTCTGTCCCTTCCTCTCCTGACCTCCTCTCTCCTTCCTCTCAGTTGTAGTCTTACTAATTTATCTACCTTTAAGTTACCGTTATCTATTTTTAAGTTATAGTTGGTTTTCAGCTTCTTTAACTCCAGATTACAGGTAGATGAAAAACTATGAGAATCTGCTCCTTCAGTTCAGAATTTTTCTAGAACATGCTCGAGCCCCTGGGCCCAGGTTAGAGTAGTCTGTACTGGCAGCTTCTAGGCCAATTGGAAGCTGCCCTTGGGCATCTGTAGGCCAGGCCTGGGCCCTGGGGCCACAAGAATACTCTAGGAAACGGGCAGGGTGTCCCTGGGGAGAAGACACGGCTAGAGACAACGCCTGGCTTTCCTCTCCTATTGCACCAATGCACCCTCCTTCCCCACCACCTGCCAAGGTCTTTTATCCCTGGACTTCCTCTCCAGCTCCCAAAGATGGACCCTTATATTGTACCATGGAATAGAATGAGACATCTGTCTAGAAAATAACCAAGGGCTGGAGAGATGGCCTAACAGTTAAAAGTACTGACAGCTCTTCCAGAGGTCCTGTGTTCAATTCCCAGCAACCACATGGTGGCTCATAACCATCTGACACACTTTTCTGGTGTGTGTCTGAAGACAGCTGCAGTATACTCATATAAATACAAATAAATAAAAAATAGAAAATGACCCAAAACAGCAACACCCCTCCTGCCCCCAGCCCTTTGCCATCTCCCCCAAATGAAACCTACTCCCTCAGAATTCCATTTCTTTCAAAGTTTGGTAGGTCTAAGACTGGTTTTTTGGTTTAGAGAACCATTTGGCTCAGAATTGTGAACCAAACCCCCACATTGACCCAAGGACAATCAGCTGGTCTGACATCCCCACAGGACCATCTACAAGATGGAGGCTCCTGTCCCTCTTCCTCTGCCTCAGAACATCAGTCTCGAATGCCATCTTCACAGGAGCCAGGGCACCAGCCCAGAGCATCCCCTTCAGTGTCCTCACATGGAAACCTCAGTAAGGTTTTGTCTCATAGGCTTTCAACACCATCCACATCTATCCTGGAGCAGCGTGTTTGTATTAACACTACAAGAGTCCAGAGCCTCCACAACTCAGAATGCCTCACACACACACACACACACTGGATCCTTACATAGCCACGTCTCATGCCTAGCCTCAGTTTCATCTGCTGATACCCTGAGTCCTGTTCATACACATCTGATCCCTTCTGCTTTGCCTCGTCCTGACCACACCATTCTTGCCCTAGTGTTGACCATGAAGAGAGAAGGTCTGGCCATCCTCCTCCCACCCCACGTGGTCTGTAAAAGGAGACCTGGCCTGTCTTTTAGACACATCTGAGAGGGGCTGGTCAGACTGGTCACTAGGTCTCAAGTCTGTCATTGGAACAGAGGAGGGGCAACTCTCTCCAGAGGGCTTCTCTCTAATTAATTAGAAGAGCTTTTGCACTATTGTCTGAGAGGTCTGTGTGGGTCTCAGGGTAGACCCACCAACTGCTGACCCTTGACCTCTGACGTTCACGTGGGAAGCATCTCTCCCTTGATACACTTTCCTTGCCTTTCCCTGTTGATCTGCCCTTCAGAGGGAGCCCAGCTGGGAAAACGGGGCACCTGGGAAGATGGTGAGGGACTGCAACCTGCATCGCATGGCCTGGGCAGCTGTCACTACCCCTGTGCCCCCAGCCCTGCCAGGCAGGCCCCACCCTCCGCATTACCTCTGACCTCCAGCACTGTGAGCACAGCCTCACAGGAGGCCTGGCCCCGCTCATTCTGGGCGCTGCAGCTGTACACGCCGGCGTCCTGGGCCCCGCAGCTCCGCAGCCACAGGCAGCTGGGCTCTGGGGCCGGTGTAGGCAGGAGCTGCCCATCCCGGAACCAGCTGAGGCTAGGCTGGGGGGTCCCGCTCACTACCACCCGCAGCCGCACATCACTGCCCGCACACACCGCCGCGTTCTTCAGGGGCCGCAGGAAGACCGGCGCCCCGGCCCCGGCCCCTGCCCCGGTGACGAGGACCCCTCTGCCGGCCCCCACCTTGGCTCTCTTCGGGGGCACCCCGGGGCTGGGAGGTGCCCTCGTGCCGGCGTCCTCGCCTCGCGTGCCCCGGGCTTTCTGCATGGCCTCTGTGAGCTGGACTGGAGGGGCAGGGGATGTTAGAATTGGGAGGCCAGGGGGGACGCCTTAGGGGTTATGGTGCCTTAAGAGAGGAGTCCTGTGGGGCCGGCGGCCGGCCTTCCTGCTGCCCGCCCGCTTTCGGCCCGTGCTACCCAGAAGGTCACCAGGGCGGCCGGTGATTGCGCCTCGGGGACTATTTTTAGGGCCCCCGGCTCGGGTTGCGAATGAGCAGTGGAGGGAGGGGGCAGCAGAGGAGGGGATTTGGACTCCATGTGGCTCCTTCTCTCTCTCCCAGTGCCCCCATCGCCAGAGCTGGCCTAAAAGAATCTCCTCCCCCACGGTGTGTCGGTCGCCTCCCCCGCCCCCATCCCCAACTTGTGAAATCTGGGGAGTCGAATTACCCCTGGGCTTAGACCCGCTTCCTTTCTTCAGGCCCCAGAGCCCCAGCCTCACTAGGCTGGTGCAGAGGAAGAGGAAAGGTTCAGAGGAGATGCCTGAGAGGCCATGGAGAGACAGGCCCCAGTGGAGGAGAGCAGATGGGACCAATGGCCTCTCCCAGCACCTCCATAACAGCTGGTAAGCACCGAGACCCGTAGCCTGGAGTTCAGGTGGATTTTCGGCTCCCAGCTGGTCCAGCACCCATTACACCACCACCACCCTACCTTCACCCGCCAGGTGACCCCTAATCGTCTCTCAATGTGCCTTCACCTATAGAAAGGGTAGTTGGCTAGGACTGCAACCAGCAGCAGTAGCCTCAAGAGAAGACGGAGGGACAGAGGGGTTTGGAGGGCTTGAACTGTGGATATGGGTTGGTGAGGATTCCATGCTCAAGGCGGGCAGTGCTATGCCTCATTTCAAGCTTTGGAGATTTCTTTGTCCAACTTGTGGAGGCTGGATACACACACGTGGGGTAAAGACAGCAGTGTCCAGGCCACACGACACAGGTGGCAGTTCCTCACCATCTTCCCAGATGCTCACTTTTCTCAGCCATGCTCTCTCTGAAGGGCAGATCAACAGGGAAGGGCAGCAAGAGGATCCAGGTAGAGAGACTTTACACATGAAAGTCAGAGGTTGAAGGTCAGCCGTTGGTAGGTCTAGCCTGAGACCCACACAGCCTTGTTGGACGATAGTGCAGAAATTCTTCTCTTTCGGTAGAGAGAAGTGCCCTGGGGACACACACACACACACACACACACACACAAATGCATATAAAACTGGTAAATCTGATGACCTAGATGTTCCATACCAAAGCCACTTTCCTGGTAGTCATATAAGATGTCACCACTGGGAAAACGCAAGAGAAATGTCCACAGGATCTATCTATGTCTTCTTTGTTTTTTCTAACAACTGCATATACTCCATATGAATTTACATCTCGAGGGGTTTGCATAGTATTTCTGAGGCCCTCAGTTCATTTTCACACACACACACACAGACACACACACACACACACACACACTTACAGATCCAGAACTGACCTTGAGCTAAGGGATAAACACTGGGAAAGGCTGAAAGCCAGGGTCATTCACTGATGAAGAGGAGTATTCTTGATTTTGGGGGCGGGGAGGGTTGGTTAAATAAAAGAATCACCTTCATTCTGTGATACTGAAGTCAAAATGTGCATACGTGTATGTGTGTGTGTGTGTGTGTGTGTACTTGAGAACATAAGCATGCATTCCCAGGTGCACAGTACAGAAGAAACAATTTAAACACTGAATTATGTCCATAAAGATTAAGAGCCTTAGGGAATGTCTTTTCATGCAGTTTGCATACATTAAAGCTGACTCTTTGTGATGTACAGTCCTCCGGTTTTTGACAAATGCATGAAATTGTGTATTTTCTACCCCAGGAACATACAAAGCAGTTCCATCACCCTAAATACTCACGTGTGCATCCTCTTTGGAGTCAGCCACACCTTGTCTGCCAGTCCCTGGCAACCGCCAATGATGAATTGAATTCTACAATGTAAGTTGAATCCTAAAAAGGTTTAAAAAAAGATGTGGGAGAAGACATAAGACACAGAACGCCAAGAACAAAGGAATAGCTTCTGTTTTGCTTTGTTTTTAAGCTCAGTCAGCCTGAGGAGGGTGGCCTCGTGGTAAAGTGCTTGTTGTGCAGGCAGGAGGGCCAGTGTTTGGGACCCCAGCAACTGTGTAAAAATCCTGGTGGGTGACACTTATCTCTAATCTCGGTGTTCAGGGACAGACACAGGTGAATCCTAGAGGCTCTCTGGCCAGCTAGTCAGCCTACTTGAATTAGAATGTTCCAGATTCAGCAAAAGATTCTGTCTTAAAAATCTAAGCTGAAGCTCACTAGAGAAGAGGTTTCACATCAACGTCTGGCCTTCGCACATGCATGCATGGGTGGGAACACTTGCACACCTACCTCTATTCATACATTCCCCATTTCCTCTCTCCCCCTCTTCTCCCTCCCTCTCCTCTTCCTCTCCCCTCCTCTCTCTCTCCCCTTCCCTTCCTCTCTCTTTCTCTGTCTCTCCCTCCCCCTCTCTCTCTCATACACACACACACACACACACACAGAGCTCACCACTCAAAGCCATTTAACTAATACCGTGCCTCACCATTACAGGGAATGCAGCGGATAGTCTGTAAATGTTGGCTCATTGACTAGTTGGTTGGTTAAATAAATGGACCATGTACCACTGAACAAATCACTTAGCATCTCTGAGCCTCGGTTTCCTCATCTATGCATGGGAGTCGCCACACTGGGGTGTATTTGTTCCTTCAACAAACATTCTTGAGTTCGGCTTATGAGGCTGGCACCATTCTGTTGACCAGGAACAGAACCACGAGCAAAGCAGACATAGATGTCAGTCCCCAGAGCTGCTTATACTGAGGAAGACAGACATTCGACAGAGCAGCAAAAAAAACTGTAAGGACTGAGACGGAGAGAAACACTTTAGTGTCGATGACTCGGCAAGTGCTGGGGGTTACAAATGTGGGCGGGGTGCACTTTAAGATAAGGTGGTTGGATCAAGTTGGTTGTACATGACAGTAATCCCAGTACACGAGGCAGGAAGATTGGGAATTCCAGATCAGTCTTGGCCTATCTCAAAAATACATTAAACAAACAAAGAAATAAAAATAAGATAGGATAACTGGAGTCGCCTCCACAGCAACTCTGGAGCCAGTCTTAAAAGGAGGAGGAAGGAAAGGCCACACAGGGCTGTGCAGGACCATTCCAGCCCATGTGGGATGTACCTGGCAGACACTGGGGAGAGCCAGAAGGCCAGCAAGGCTGGAGGGAATGAACACAGCGTCAGGGTGAAATGGATCATATAGCTTGCAAAGGCCAGATGGCCCAGCATCTTGTAGGTCACGGGGCTTTTGTTCTCAGCGAAATGGGAAGGCATCTCTGGATTTTGAGGAGAAAAATTACAGGGACCTATGTTGTGATGGTATTAAATTATATTAAATATTAAAACGAATATTAACTATTTAAAGGGCCCTGGCACAGAGCCTGGAACACGGCTTATATCCCGCCTGCTCTGCTCCTTCAGGGGTATACCTTGACTTGCCCCAAGGGTCTATGGGCCTGAGTAGAGAAGGGTCAGGCCCCTGCTGGTGGCTGGCGCCCTCTCCTGGACCAGGCAGGACCAGCTGACGACTGGCAAGGTCAGGCAGCTGCCAGGCCCGTTGCTCAAGACAGTTGGCTGAAAGACGTTTGTCCCTCAGCGTGGGCCTCACGATGCCCTGTATTCTGGCGCCAGGCTGGGTGTGTGTGCTGCCAGGTTGCCCTGCCTTCTGATCATAAGTCTGTGGTGTCATGGAAAGATATCTGGGCCCCAGAGGCCCTGTCTTCCTTTACTCTGGATGGCTGTGTGACCTTGGCAGATCACGCCACCTCTCTGGGCCAAGGAACATTTTACCTAAGCTGTTTTGCTTGCCTGTTTGTTTGTTTGTTTTGAGAAGCTGATCTGGAAGTTGCTATGTAGCACAGTCAGGTCTTAAACACATGATGCACCTCTATCCCCCAAGTGCTAGGAGCCATTGTGCCTGGCTCCTCTGAGACTTTAAAAAGATTTTTTTGATATTTTGTTTATTTTTATTTTATTTTTGTTTTCATGTATATGAGTATTTGTGAATGTATGTCTGTGTACCGTGTACATGAAATACCCCCAGAGGCTTGAAGAAGGCATTGGATCCCCTGGGATTAGAATTATAGATGGCCGTGGGTGCTGGGAATCGAACCTGAGTCATCTTCCTGAGCAGCCAGTGTTCTCAAGTGCTGAGCTACCTTTCAAGTCCTAAGTCTTTTTTCCTAAAGGATTTATTTATTTGTTTGTTTGTTTATTTATTTATTTATTATATGCAAGTACACTGTAGCTGTCTTCAAACACCCCAGAAGAGGGCATCAGATCTCATTACAGATGGTTGTGACCCACCATGTGGTTGCTGGGATTTGAACTCAGAACCTTCAGAAGAGCAGTCAGTGCTCTTAACCGCTGAGCCATCTCTCCAGCCCTCAAATCCTAAGTCTTAATGACATATTATGTGCACATAGGTGGCAGGGAAACTCAGTAAACGTCCATTGAGTTGGTGAAGAAGTGGGTGTTACCAGCTCTCCCTAGTGAATATTTAATATAGAGAAAAGTAAACAAACATGCCCAGTGGGTATTCATTCAATAAGTATTTAAATATTTAACAAGTATCTACTGGGTACCAAGTACTCTTTGGGGTCTGAGAAATATAGTAGTGAATAAAATGGATAAAAACTGTCTTTGGGCAGCTGACATTTTTTCCTTATTGAATCAAAGGTCACTGGCTCATTTGCATATGCGTCTGGGTGAGCTGTGTAGAGAGGAAGGAGGGGGGAGGAGTGACCTCAGAGGCCAGGGCTGGATCTCAGCCAGAGTGGACAGATGGGATAGGAGGGTGCCCACTAGCATGGAGAGGCCTCTACAATCCTTCCTGCTCCCCTCCTCAGAGAGAACTCAGCTAGCCTGAGTCTGGCCTTTGGACTATGGGAAGCCTCTAAGTCTCTTCCCTTCTCAACGTCCAGTCTTGTAGTAAATCCCACAGCACCTCAAGGAGCCGGGAGAGGTTTTGCCATGGGAGCAATTGGGGAGCTGAAGCTGACTCTAGAGATATATAATCGTGTGAGCCATGGACTTTCTGTGGCTTGCTTTGTCCATTCTCCGGGTCACTGCTAGCTCATGGAGCAGGCTCAGAAAAGCTGTCCTCGGAATGTTCCCTTTGGGTGTGGGGGGGAGGCATTGGCCTCCTGCCCGAGATGTAGTTACAAGTAACAGGTGAATAAAGACAAGGCTTTCCTTCTGAGCATTCCCTAAGGGAGGGGCCTCCAGAGAGCTGTGGGCTGGGGGGAGGCTGGGAAGGGGGTTCCCTGATTGAATCTGGGACCCCCGGCTCCCTAAACCCTGATCTGATCTGTTATTTTAGGACAGTGAGGCTAACCCCCTTCCCCTGACCTATGTGTTGAGCGGGTGGAGAATCGAACCTGGGAGAGCCCTGTGGAGAGCAGGTGAGTGCACACAATCCACTCAGGGAGAAGGAGAAACAGCAGGACTCTAGAAACTTCTTTCAGACCCCTGCCATGGCAGCCTTGTCCACCAAGGCCATGCCCTCAGCCCAGGCGTTCCCCGAGCAGTCAGCACACGTATTCAAGTTTCAAAAGTAGACAGCGCCTTGCTCATGCTTCCTGTTCTAGTCCTGCACGAAGACACTGACCATCATTCTAGTCCGCATTCTGCGAGAGTTTGTCTACAATGCTGACTCTGTTAGGGCGTGTGGGGGGGTCACAGGTGGCATGGGTGAGGACACGGGGTGGATCCTCTCAATGGACCTCCTCAAGAAAGTGGGGACTGGGGAAAGCAGAAGTGCATCCAAAAAGAGGTGGAGGGCGGGGGAAGATGGCACTGCCCAAAAGGATTTTGGAAGTTTTTGGAGAGCTATTGTAGGATGATGACCAATAGAGACTTTAAAGCCTTGTTAGATTCATTCGCCTGCACCTGTATGAATTCATCATCATTTAGATTTTTATATTCTTCCATTCCTCTTCAGTCACTTAGACGTGGGGCAGAGAGCGACAGGGAACCTCAGGTCCAAGGGTTTACTTATCCTGTTCCTTAAATCTTTCTTTGACCTGAAACGTGTCTTCGGAAGAAGTGAGAAGAGAGATAAATTTCATGTGCCGCCCCCAGACTTTAGGCTGCTTGGTTGTCTCCAAGCTCTCTGTTGCTGAAGTGTCCCCCATAGTGCCTCCTTAAACACACTCCAGCATTCCATACATAGGGGAAGCTCGTTTCATTCTGTTAACGTCTTAGGTGGTTCCTTTTTATTAACAAAACCTTCTAAGTCAGCAGTTCTCAATCTGTGGGTGTCGAATGTCAGTTATCGACATTATGATTCCTAAGAGTAGCAAAACTGCAGTTATGAAGTAGCAACGAAAATAAGCTTATGGTTGGGGGATCTCCACAACATGAGGAACTGTATTAAAGGGTCGCAGCACTAGGAAGGTTGAGAACCACTGATCTACCTTATCATAGCCTCATAAGACATATACATGTTTTATTCAATTGATTTCTCTTTTCTTCAATAATTCCTATACTCCCCTCTCATTTTTCTCAACTATCTCAAAATTTCCTTTTGTTTGTTCTTGGGTATTGTTGTTTGTATTTGTTTTTGTTTGTTTGATTTTAATTTTAACTTTATTTTTTATTTATTTATTTTATCTTATCTTTTGGTTTTTCAAGACAAGGTTTCTCTGTGTAGCCCTGCCTGTCCTGGAACTCACGCTGTAGACCAGGCTGGCCTCAAACTCAGAAATCTGCCTGCCTCTGCCTCCCAAGTGCTGGGATTAAATGCGTGCGCCACCACCTCCCAGCGTTTTGTTTGTTTGTTTTTTTTTTTTAAACACAGGGTCTCATTAGGAAGCAGGCTGGCTTCAAACCTGAAGTCTTCTGGCCCCAGCCTCTTGAGTGCCTCAGTTAGGATCACAGGCAGCACACCTGCCCTGGCTGCCTCTGGTAGTTTACTTGAGACTGAATTCTACTGGAACTGCATATGGATGGAGGGTGACTTGACATTCTCTCAAGAGTGCTGAGCTTTTTTTTTTTAATCCAAGTAAAACGTCTGTCTTTGCATTTCTGTGAACGATGTTATTTAGCGTGGATTGGCTTCTGTGCATTAAAGAAAGGGTTAAAAGGTACCCTTTTAGAGATCAGAGAATGAGGATCAAGAGTTTAAAGCTGAATGGTTGGGTACAGATGGAGTTTTGGAGTTTGGGGCTGGTCTGGGTTACACGAGATACTGTCTCAAAAAAACAAAACAAAACAAAAAACAAACAAGTAAATGGAAAGCGACTGATAGTGTCCTGAGGGAAAGGACTGAGGGAACTTCCTTCACAGCCAGTCTGTAGAAGAGAACCGTCCCCATCCCTGCCTTCACCCAGATGCCCAGATGATATGAAGGGGATAGGCAGCTAAGGGGTTAGACTGGAGCGAAGGCTCTGTGGCTTTTTAAAGGAAGCCCCTTCTCCAACACCCCATGTTCCCCAGACTGCAGAGCCAGAGGCCCACCGCTCAATTTAGCTGAGCAAGAGGCTGACACAGTCCATCCCAGGGTAATCATGGCGGTGGAACAGGGGCCAGGGTCCCCGAGATACAATCAAGATGGCAGGGCCACGGAGGTTTGTGCTTGTCTCTTTATTGTTTCTGTCCAGGGCCCCTGCGGTGGGAGGGGCAGGCAGGTGAGGTGGTACCCTCCCTCCAACCTGAGCCCACTCTGCCTCTCTCTTCTTTCCTCTCCAGCTTCTCATCCATCCTCTGTCCTTCTGAATCTCCTGCTCCCACATCCAGCACCTTCCGGTTCCCTCCTACAGCCCCTGCCTTCCAAGCCCATCCTGGGCTGGGATGGGGAAGAGGGGGCGTATGAGGACATTTTTCAGGCCCCCACTCTCCATCTCAGCTTGCTGAGGCTTCCTTCTGTCTCTGACCCAGGCTGGGGATGTCCACAAAGCTCAGTCCTGACCCTGCAGATCCCACCACCCTCTGGTACCCTCTCTGTGACCTCCCCAGGGGTGCCAAAGGTGGAAGGGGAAGGGTCATGACTTGAGCTGGGTTCTCTCTTAAGAGCCAGGCTTGACGACTGCCAACAGCCAAGGCTCACGGGAGGGTCCGCAGAGGTGGCTGAGGGGTGAAGACCACAAAGGAGTGACCGGTGAGGAGGGGTCAGAGGCCGTGAGTGGAGAGAAGTGTCTGGGTGTGGCATCTGAGAGTGGAAGAGACGGGGTTTCAGGAGGCAGGGAGCAGGGGCCAGGACACCGAACGAACGCCTGGCTTACAGCACCTCGTGTTGTTGCTGTGTGGCCTCGCTGACAACCTGAACAGGAAGAGACGGCCAGTCTATCCACTGCTAACTGCTCCACCTCAAGGCAGCAAGGCCCACACACCCCCATCCAGGGTGGGAAGCCACCCAGCTGGGGAAAGACGCCCGACTGTCAGACACCCCCATTACTCCTAAGGACAAGGGGTGGGTCACCACTCACCTCTCCATCCCGGGTCTCAATGGTCTTGATCATCACTGTCTTTTTGGTGTGGACTTCAGAACCCCTTTGCTCAGGGCTGGTTTCTGTAATAGACCCGCCACACGCTCAGCCTAGCCAAGTTTATACCTAAGCTGCACCACGACTGGAAATCCATCCCAGACTGCACCACTCCAAGTACAAGCTGATTTTCACCTTCTTCGTGACAACTATCTGACTTCTTCGAGACCTCATCCTCGAACTCAGCACCCAACAGATGATGCTATAGAGCTAGGGACCACGAATGGCTTTAAGAGCCAAAAGATTGTGCTGTACAGGGTAGCGGGGGACACAAGGCTCAGGATTAGTATTCGTGTTTCCCATCCTGCCTTGCTCTCTCTCCACCTCTGGATTTTCAGAAGAGTCCCGAGTGACGACTTTACATCCATGGACTCTCCTCTAAGACAGAACCTCAAAGCCCAGGCCTATGGGCTTGCTGGAGGAACTTAGAGGCTCCAGGATGAGCTGATTAATGTCTTAATGAAGCAGGAGCTTCACTGATTCACGGGACCTACTGTGCCTCAGTTTCCCCTCTGGGAAAGAGCAGCCATGATATTTCCCTTATTATGGCTCAGAACTGCTGATACGCAGCAAAAGTGGTTTTATATGCAGAACACATACTCAGTATCTGAATAAACAAATAAGTGGAAAAAGAAATCTGAGTTTCAGAGTGGAGGGTCACATTTAGTTCCGTGGTGTCAGGAGTTTGGCGTTCGCGAGTCCCTTAGTTAGCAACTAGCCTGTAATGGACGTCTGACTGGAGGGAGCACAGCGCGTATTTTTCCTGATGGAAATGAACATCGAAGATATAAAAGGTTTGATCTAGGAAAGGAGCGGCTGCCAAGATCTCCGACTTGCTTTCCTAATGTATCATTAGTGAATGCTTTTCTGCTCTCTGGGGTTGGGAAGCCACTTGATCTGCATATTACTAATGTCAGGATGGCAACGTGCCCACCAAGCTCCTTCGCCTCATTGTTTGGCTTTGCTAAAATTTGGCTTCTTTTTTTTTTTTCAAATGTGCATCCAACATCTTGCTCCCACAAATAGGGCACTCAACAAACAGCCAGAGAACGGCGTGCCAAGTGCCCTCTGGTAGCATTCCAGACAGTTCATGAGCAAGGGGTACCTTCCTGTGCAGAGAGCGAGGTGCTCCTCCTGCCAGGGGATCACCCCTGCAGCTTCCAGAGTTTGGGATTCACATATCTGATTCTTGAGAACCAATAATCAAGAAGGCTGGGGAGGGGGCGTGTAATCAGCATAATAGAACACAAACCAGCATCGGGCGGCAGCAGCATCGCCGCCACCACCTCGGTGCTTTGTCTATAGATCTTTCTTTCTTTCACGCTCCAGGGGTCTATCCTTCTCTCCTAATAGGTCTTGAGCTACCCAGAATCCTTGCAGCCCATCTCTACCATCCAGCACACACTCACCTCGGAAGTTGAGAGCAGAGAAGGTCTGAATAGGAAGGTTGATCCTGAAAAGGGAGAGACCATGTCCCCAGAGGGTTATGGATACTAAAATCTCCCCCTGAAATCCTGCCCATCACCCTTTAGACTGGTTCTTCCCAAACATTTCCAGCTGTCCCAGCCCCACTGAGCCCAATACTCTAACTACTCACAATGCACAGATCAAGAACCAATTCTAGCTGTCCCAGAAACTGCCCCTTCTAGAAAGTTCGCCCATTCTCATCCTGAGCTCAGGCAGGACTCACCCACTGCACCCTCCAGGCCCCCAGATCTTCCTTGCTCCTGACACTAGGGGAGGCACGAACACTAGCATCAAAACTCACTTTGTGCTCACCCCACCCCCACCCCACCCCACCCCACCCCCGGCAGGCCAGATCCAGGAGCGAGCTACTTATGCCTAGTCTAGAAGAGAGGATCTGGCTCTAGCTACCTTAAAAGGTCATTCCTGTTGTGTCAGGTGTACATTCTACAGGATGCAGGGACTGGGGATGGAGCTCAGTTGGTAGACAGCTTACTTAGCATGCACGAAGCTGTGGTTCAATGCCCAGCACCACAGGAGCCAGGCATGGTGGTACAGCCTGATCAGGTCCCATCATTTAGGAAATGGAGACAGGAGGAACAGGTGTCCAAGGTCATCCCTGAACTACATAGCATGGATGAGGCCAGCCTGAGCTACATTAGACCCTTCTCAGAAGAAACAAGTAAGAACCCTGAATTCTCCTTATAAGTCCATACTTAGACACGCTGCCATGCGTTTTATGAGTACTGATGGGTACCATTTATTGGCGTAATTGATCTGCTTAAATTGACGTTAAACTTCCAGACAACGAGCCGGGCGGTGATGGCGCACACCTGTAATCCCAGCACTCTGGGAGGCAGAGGCAGGCAGATTTCTGAGTTCGAGGCCAGCCTGGTCTACAGAGTGAGTTCTAGGACAGCCAGGGCTATACAGAGAAACCCTGTCTCAAAAAAAAAAAAAAAAAAAAAAAATCCAAAAACCAAAAAAAACCAAAAACAAAACAAAACAAACAAAAAAAAAAAAAAAAACAAAGAACCTTACAGACAACGAAATGTTAAGAGTACATCTAGTGCGTTTTGAGATGTATATCTCCATGTAACTGCCAGTACAGTCCAGATTCATAATATTTCTGTATCCCAGAAGATTCCCTTACAGGACTGTGTCGGTTTTTGTTTTCTTTTGAGACAGGGTTTCTCTATGTAACCCTGGCTGTCCTGGAACTCACTTGGTAGACCAGACTGGGCTTGAACTTAAAAGATCCGCCTGCCTCTGCTTCCCGTGTGCTGGGATTAAAGGCGGCCACCATCACTGGCAGGTCACACTCCAGTTTCTGTGTCTGGAGTTTGGGTGGATTGCTCTGAGCACATATCTGTATCCTCTCCTTTGAGCACAAATGGCTGTGTGTTTGTATGAGTATCGCCTTAGCCTCCTCTCTAAGGCCATCCGTGTCCAAGGCTTCCTGCTTCTCCATTTTTCTGCTTGTCTCCAGCCCCGCCCCCTTTCCATCCTCATCATTTTCTGCTCTGCTTTCATGGGTCCCCTGACTGGCAGTAATATTTTATTACTGATTGCCAAATATGATTTTATGCCGTGGGTTCTTAATTCTAAAGGTGGATAAGGGAATACTTACACTTCTCTTTTTTTAATAAAAAGCTGTTAATTACATCTTGCTTTACCCAGGTGGCCCTCGTTAATTTTCCGCAATGGGCAGAATGATGGCCTCTTGTATAAAACTGTTTCCGGGTCTTGTTGAGATACTGGGTGTACTAGGCTCCCAGCACCAACCCTACACCTAAATCCTCACCGGCTCTCCTCGCCCTCCAGCAGCTTCCGGTAGGTGGCGATCTCCACGTCCAAGGCCATCTTCACATTGAGCAGGTCCTGGTACTCCCGCAGATGGCGCGCCATCTCATCCTTCAGGTGCCGGATCTCCTCCTCCAGGCGCGCGATGTTGTCCTGATAGCCGCTGGCCTCGCTGGCGAAGCGGTCCTCCAGCTCCCTCATCTGCCTCATCAGGGAGTCGTTCTGCAAGGGATGAGTGGTCCGCGTCAAGGGTAGGCCCTGAACACTTCTAGGAGGGAGAGCCTTAGAGGACCGGGATGGGGGATGGGCCGGGCAGTGGTGGCGCACGCCTGTAATCCCAGCACTCTGGGAGGCAGAGGCTGGCGAATTTCTGAGTTAGAGGCCAGCCTGGTCTACAGAGTGAGTTCCAGGACAGCCAGGGCTACACAGAGAAATCCTGTCTCAAAAAAACCCACATCCAAAAAACCCAATAAATAAATAAATAAATAAATAAATAAATAAATAAATAAAATATTCAAAGGTGTGTCCTGAAGATGTTCCAAATGGCATTGCTTATACTAACAGAACTGGCAACAGTATAAATGCTAAATTAGCCAGGGCTAAACAGAGAAACCTTGTCTCGAAAAAAAAAACAAACCCCAAAAAACCAAAAATAAATAAATAAATAAGAGAGAGAGAGAGAAAGAGAGAGAGAGAGGACCGGGATGGAAATGAGACCCCTTGTTGGAGGTTGGAGGCACCTCCATGTGGTCATGGTCAAGTAGAAGAACCCTGAAAGGCTTTTTTTCTGAGCTGTGGAACCCTGAGCTCTAGCAAAGTCTTACATGGCCATTCAGAATAAACCTCCTAAAAAGGAGCATCTGTGCCGGGCAGTGATGGCACACACCTTTAATCCCAGCACTTGGGAGGCAGAGGCAGGTGGATTTCTGAGTTCGAGGTCAGCTTGGTCTACAGAGTGAGTTCCAGGACAGCCAGGGCTACACAGAGAAACCCTGTCTAGAAAAAAACCAAATAAATAAATAAATAAATAAATAAATAAATAAATAAATAAATAAATAAAATAAAAAGGAGCATCTGTACCAGTCATCCAACCTTACAGCGAAATACCCCCAGGACTCATCTGATTCCTTAGTACCAAACTAGGAATCCATGCATCTGGTTTTACCTCTCTGTGTGTTGAGGAGATGGAGGCCCTCAGAGGGTCTGTAATGGGCTTACAGCACCACAGGGTGAAGGTATGAGCTAAGCTGTGGGCAGAAAGAAGCTGAGGTTGTGGGGGTGGGGAGGGACTCACGGTGCCCTTGAGGGCGTCGATCTCGCAGGTGTAGGACTGGATCTGGTGTCGGTACTCCATCATTTCCTGCTTGGCTTGGCGCAGCGCATCATTGTTCTTATTGGCTGCCTGAGTCAAGTCTGAAACCTGAGGGCAGAGAAAGGGTCTCTGAGATGCGGGGAAGCAGGATGCAGCGAGGCGAGGGAGTATGGAGACTCTAGGCTCACCCTGCTCCATGGATACAAGCACAGGAAGCCTTTCACGTGGAGGATGGGTGCTGGAGTTCCTAGGCTAGACCACCCACCTTGGACTTGTACCACTCTTCAGCCTCAGAGATGTTCTTAGCTGCAATGGTCTCATACTGAGCCCGGATGTCCCTGAGGGCGGCTGTGAGGTCTGGCTTGGACATGTCCATCTCCACCTGGACCTGCTGTTCCTGGAGCTGGGCCTGGAGCTCACGGATCTCCTGCAGGGCACAGCGGGGCTTCAGTCCCCTTCTGGACCCTCCCAAAGCACCTTCACACACACACACCCCATTTCAGAGTTAGTCCCACCCACCCCCTCTTCTCTCTGCCTTCACCATCATCCAAGAGCCCTGCCTAGTACCTCTTCATGCACTTTCTTAAGGAACGCGATCTCCTCGTTGAGTGACTCGATTCTGCGCTCTAGATCAATTCGGGCTAGAGTGGCTGCATCCACATCCTGGACGGAGGAAATGACAATGTCAGGGTCTGGAACAGCTTAAGTGGGGACCAGAGAGAGAGGAGAGGTGACCTCTGGGGACCAAAGAGGGCTCACCGCTCGGAAGGCAGCCAAGTTGTTCTCTGCTTCTTCTCTCAGTTGGATTTCCTCCTGTAGCCTAGCCAGAACAGACGGACAGACAGACAGAGAAATAGTGAGGACAGAGCCAGTTGTAGAAAACTACTGGCTAGGGACCTATCAAGGAGCCAGTTCAGGACACTGGGACAAGTGTTTGGGTAGTAACAACGGGGGGGGGGGGGAGGGGGAGGGAGCAGCATAGGCCCCACCTACGGGGGGGGGGCAGGTAGTGGCTGCGGCTCAACCCTGAAGCCACACCCTTGAAGTCTTGTGTGCCAGATAGACTGACCTCCCCTGGGGTTACGAACTGTTTTATTTTATCCACCTCTGTGTTCCCAGGCTTAGCCTGACCCATGTAGGAGCTAAATAAATGTTTGTGACTTTGGTGGCAAGAAGGTGACACTGTTCATTTGGGTAAACAGAAACAGGACTCTCAGTACAGAGTCTTTTCTGCCTTAAAAAAAAAAAATTCTTTTTTTAAAAATTTCTTGCTATGTAGGCCTTGTACTCGCTCTGTATCCCAGGCTTGCCTAGAACTCAGAGCAATTCTCCTGTTATCATCCTCCCAAGTGCTGAAATTACAGGGGTGTGCCCCATATCCGGATTACTCAGCCATTTTTTACTGGATCATGGTGGGCTACAGCCCTTATCCACCGTCCCTTTTACTCAAGCCCGTCCATTACCTAGTGCAATAGCGTGGCTCAGCTAGGCCCCGGGGCCAAGCTCCCCCTAACCCGCCCCGCCCCTCCCTCGGGCCTCATCCCAGCTGAGCTGGAAGCTACTGCCTGGCTTCCCTCTGGCTCTTCCCAGCCCATCCATCCTTCCAGGCTCCCATTAGCCTCTCTTCTCTCTGACTGTGCCCTGGCCCTTTCCTTGGCTATAGTCATCATCACACCTTCACTCCAGCAACTTAGCATCCTTTCAAAGGCAACTGCCCACTGTGCACTAGGCAAGGTCCCCCATTTCTTCTCTCTGTCTACCTTCCCAAGAAAACTACTCCAGTGTTCCGTAGAAGGAGTCACGGAAAGATTCGGGGTCCATCTCTACTTAGAGAACACCCAGGGAACGACCTTTTCCAAACATGGGCTGAGGAGGGTCTCAGGCTCCGGGAGGGGGGTGCCTGCAGGGGGACGGGGATGAGGGGGGGAGGCGCGCTGGGCCCTCACTTGGCCTTGAGCCTCTGCAGGTCGTCTATCAGGTTGTCGCGCTCCACGTCGACGCGGGCGCGCTGGTTGGTGAGCACCTCCACCTGGCGCCGCAGCTCACGCATCTCCTCTTCGTAGAGCTCGGCGACCCGGGTCGGCTCGCGGCCCTTGAGCCGGTTGACCTCGGCGGCGAGCGCCGCGTTCTGCTGCTCCAAGAAGCGCACCTTCTCGATGTAGTTGGCGAAGCGGTCATTGAGCTCTTGCAGCTCCACCTTCTCGTTGGTGCGCGTGGCCAGGAACTCCTGGTTCACCGCGTCGGCCAGCGAGAAGTCCAGCAGCTCGCCCGCGCCGTACGATGGCGCTCGGGTGGTCCCCAGCCGGCTAGCCCGCAGCGACCCCAAGCCTCCGGCCCCGCCCGACGTGCGCGACACCTGGTACACGCGGGATGTCATGGAGCTCGAGGAGCCCTTGGTACCGAAGCCTGCTCGAGGGAACACGGGAGAGCTCAGAGGGGAGCCCAGCGAGAAGCCCGGGGCGCCGCCGAAGGTGCGGCGGTAGGAGGACACGCGCTGGCTGGACGAGTAGGCCTGGCTCATGGTGGCGGCGTGGACGAGGCTGGGCGGTTAGAGACGCGCAGAGGAGACTGCGGGCGGGCAGCCGGCTGGAGAGTGGATGCGAAGAGGGGAGACGGAGCCCCTTAGCTGTCCGCACTATTTGTAGCCCTCCTGACATCACCCCCCGCCGCCCCTCCCCTGACAGCTGCAGGATCCCTCTGTCCTGCCAGGAAAAGGGCGGCCGCAGGCGAGGGGGCGGGGAGGCCAGCTCCCCCGCTAGAGGCCTGCGCCCCTGGACAGCCCCGAGAGGACAGAAGACAGGCGGGCCTGCTGGGTTTCACAGGACAGGGAGCTGACAGGAGACCACTGGCCGCCCCCACCCTCTTTTTTTTCCATTTGGATGCCTGCCTTATCCTGGGGAAAGCGGGTTAGAGAATTTCATTTGTTTGAGGCCACTTATTTTCTCCAAGGAGAGATTTTAGACTATTGGAATGAACAAGAAGGACCTCCCCCCCAAAAAAGTGTTTTATTTGCAAAAGTTGCCTAGAAAATGGTGAGGTTTCCAAAGACTGCGGGCAAAGCTCAGAAAGGATTCTCCCAGGCCATCAAAGGAGTCTCTAGGTAGGCCTGTAGGGTAGGTACTTGTTAGAGAGTAACTCTAGCCACTGCCTGATTGTGCATGCATACCACTGGCACCTGGATTTTTTAACTCTGAGCCTCAGTTTCCCTTGAGAGGAATGTAGGCCTTCTGCTTCCCTCAAGTTTATAGTCAGCAAGAAAGTTTCCAGAAAGATTCTGGTGGCTGTTTCCAATGGCGTGTAGTCACACCCCCGCATCGCCTTTGCCTGACTCCTGCGCCTCTGTCTCCCTCGCCCCCTCTCTGATTCATCCCCCTCCTCACACCGCCCACACCCACTCACACCACGGGGTTTGTGTTTTGTCAGGAGGTACATGTCAAGCCAGCCATCTCCCTGGCAGCAACAGCTGCCAAGGCGAAATACCAGAGCTGGTATTTATAGAGAAGACAGAAAGCACAGGCTAGGAAGCAAGGTACAGGAGAGGCAGGCGTTCCGGGGACCGGGAGCCAGGCACCTGAGGAGACAGGCAGAGGTGTCAAGGAAGGCTGGCAGTGACAAGCTTCAGTCACTCCAGGACCCCAGCAGAGATGCAACCCTGGAGTTTGCCTTCCTCCTCCCAAAGCACAAGACTCGAGATTCCCTGACCCCTAAGGGCACATTGCTCTGACTGGCTCTTCCCTTAAGCCTGACCCTTCTAGAACTCAAACCCTGGAAACATAGTATTTACTAGGAGTCCACAGCTCAACCCTAGAAACGGAGTCCCGGTTTAGAAGCCTTAGCCCGACCAAGGGCTGGTCAGAAAGAGATGCTAAAAAGTGTGTCCTAGACCTCCCCAACTCTCCGTGTCCTTAGTCATAGAGTGGGGCCAAGCAGCTTCGCATGACTGTACTTAGCCTCCGAACAGGCCAGGGAGACAATAAAGCATCTAACAACAATAACAACAACGCCTTATATGTACTGATCCCTGCTGAGAACATCTCGCCTGTGACTCCCCAGTTCTCCAGCGGCATCATGAAGCAGGGGCCCGGGAAATGCCATTCGTAGTAGTATATCACAGCCAGATAGGCTGACTATGGGGTAGGCTGACTACTGGGTCTAGCTGATAGGTTATTTCTCTGCCGGTGAAACGAGACAATTCAAGTCAGATTAGATTAGATTAAAGATAGGTTTATTGGGAGCTGCTCTCAGGCGAGTTCACTGGCCCCAAGGATTGAGGCCAGGGGAGTTCCGGGGGAGGGGGGAGGGAGGGGAGGGAAGGAAAGAGAAAGAGAGAAAGGACTCTACCTCAGAGAGAGAGAAGGAAAAGAGAAACCAAAATGTCTGGACTATATAGGGACGAGCCTGGGGGTGGGGGTGGGGGGTGGGGGGCAGGGCAGCCCAGCACTTGGGCTGGAAAGTTCAAGGTTGTTGGGGGCAGGGTATGCCAGGCAGGGACTGAGGGATGCTGGGAGAACCTGGAGGCCAGGTCTGCTATGGTGTGTAAAATATGTGTCTCAGTCCCTTGTCCCCCTAGTCTGAAACCAAACTCTAGGGTTTGGCTCCAGACTGGATGGATGCCTGTAGAGCAAGCGAAGCGAAGGACTTGCTACTGCAGTCTTTTCGAAGCCTTTCACATTAAGCAGCTAATTTTTATCCCCGAGACACATTTACGAAATAGAAGGGGAGCTCCAGATATTCTTATCCGGCCTTCAAGTCAGCGCAAGCTGTTATGTTCTAGTTATTTTGGTGCCTCAGCTCCCAGTCTAGATTGTGTGCTTCTAGAGGACTTTGGAGGCTGTATGGGACCTTAACACACCCCGGGCAGCACCTTCGGTTGTCATTGTCATTTTCTGGCCCTTGTCCTTCTCTTGGATGACACTTCACCCCTTTTCCCAGCACAGAGGGTAACTATGTGACTCTGATCCCCACCACTGCCATCTCCTGACTGTAAGAATTGGCTCAAGGGGTGTGGGGTCTGAGCAGGCTCAATCAGAGATCTCTGGAATGTATGAATAAATCGGGGTTTGCTAAACTGGCCCCTGTGGTCAACTCCTTCTTTTCCTGATTTCTGTTTGATGGGGTGGGGGATGTCAAGTTGCTACACGTGGAGAGCTGGGGAGGAGAGGCTCTTGGCCTGGGTGTGGTTGACAGCTCCATTCCTGGGTCCTTGTCATGCTTTGTCCCCTGCTTGGATCAAGAAACTCCTTTTCCACTAAAGGGCCTTAATGTTGGCTTTAGTCATCTGCAATCCAAAGAAACGGGACGGATAAGGACATTGCTATGAATGCATAGGACATTTCTATGAAGCTGCTAAGAAGAACATTGCTGGGGCTTTGTGAGCCGTCCCTGTACACATAAGGGATTGGCCTTCAGGCCAGCCCTAGCCTTTAGTTGCTTGGTGAAATGAGGCAGAAAACAAATAAATAAACTGCCTCATCTCTAGTCAAAATCAACAACTACCAGGCTCTTGGCTTTAAACCAATTGGGACTTTTTCCAAGATGCGGTTCCACTCCTGAGGATCTACAGCCACGGATAGCAGTAAAACATCTCCCTGGGGCCTGAAAAGCAGGAAGGGGGAAAAGGAACACCCCAAAACACACTCTGAGAAGGCACTGGAGCAAGACCTTGGCCTCCCGAGGGGGCCGCTGGGAACTGGACACTAAAAATAATCATTATCTTCCCGGATATGCAATGCCCATGGCCAAAACACAATTTAAAGCAAAAAATTACTGGCTCCCATTTTTCAACAGTTAACTATTCCAGCCCACCCCTGTTCCCGCCCCTGAGCCACACGACCAAGTTTAGGTGGTAGCTGCTGCTGTCTTTGATTTGACCTTTATTTTTTCTTTTTGTAGCCTAGACTCATGATTTTTCTGCCTTAACTTCCAGAGTGCTAGGATTTCAGGTGAGCATTACCACACCTGGCTTTTTCCCCTTTTATATTTTACATGCTGTTCTGAGGCGAGCTGTCGTCAGTACACACAGGTGTCTTAGAACGTGTCCTGTTTCAGTTCCCTCACAGCCGAGCCCTGTTTTATCATTATGAAATATATGTGACATAAAATTGGCCTTTATTTGTTTGCTTTATTTGTTTATTCCTTCTCAAAGCCAATCATGGTGGTCCATGCCTTTAATCCCAGCAGAGGCAGCCAGATCTCTTTGGGTTCAAAGCTAGTCTGGTCTACATAGTGAGTTCCAAGATAGTCAGAGCTACACAGAGAAATGTTACCCCAAAAAGCCAAACAAACCAACCAAACAAGCAAGCAAAAAAAAAAAATAAAAATAAAAAATAAAACCAAAAAAAAAAAATCAAAAAGTAAACTAAAGCACTAATCTTAAAATTTTTTAAAATTATTTTTATGTATATGGGTGCTTTTATGTATATGGCTGCATAGATACAGACTTTTGCCTGTATCTATGTATGTATGTATGTATGTATGTATGTGTACCACATGAATGCACAAGAAGCCCATGGAAGTTCTCGCCAGGCAGTGGTGGTACATGCCTTTAATCCCAGCACTTGGGAGGCAGAGGCAGGCAGATTTCTGAGTTCGAGGCCAACTTGATCTATAGAGTGAGTGCCAGGACAGCCAGGGCTATACAGAGAGATCCTGTCTCGAAAAAAAAAAACAAACCCAAAACAAACAAACAAAAAGAAGTCCATGGATGCACATGAATGTCCAAGAAGTCCAGAAAAAGGTCTACAGCTGGAAGTGGAGTTACAGATTGGGGTGATGGAGGCCTCAGGCAGTGAGTGAGCAAGGTGAGAGGAGACACTTCCTCTCATTGGGAAGAGAGGAGACAGGCTTCAGAAAGTAGCTCCTTTAATTGGGAGTGGAGGCACAAAGGTTTTCTAAACCTCTAGGGATGACTGGGGCTATCTGGGCGGGAAGGTGGGGCCTGAGGATGCCTCATTTGCATAAGGAGGAGTTACAGGTGCTGCTGGCATGACCTTATAAGGAGAGAGGAAGTTTAACTTTGCGGCTACTAAGTGACTTCCTCTGGTATGGGCAAAGATGGGGGGCCTCAGAACTACAGGCACCAGAACATGCAGGCCCCAGGCAGGGGAGGGAGGGGTCCCAATTCCTACTTTTCTGGAGATGAGATTTCCAGGGTTGGACAGGACTAGACTGCACTCCAGACTGGCTCCTCTCGGTTCCCCGATTCCCCACCCTACAACTGTGAGCTTCGATGTGGATGTTGGGAATTGAACCCAGGGTCCTCCAAAAGAGCAGCCAGAGTTCTTAACTACTGAGCCATCTCTCCTATCCCAACAAATCTTCTTGATTCGTTTGAACAGAGGCTGGGTATACAGCTCAGTTGCCTAACACACACAAAGGCTTTGGGTTTGATTGCTGCTACTGCATAAACTGGGCACATGCCTATACTCCTGGGACTTCAGAGACAGGAGCAGGAAAATTAGAAGTTCATCTTCATTCTTTGCTCCATAACAACTTTGAGGCTGGCCTGAGCTACAAATCTGGTTGCAAAAACAAAACAAATGCTGGAGTTTATTGGTGCAAAGAACAATTTCTGACTTAGGCGATTGCAAAGGGAAGTGTTTTGAGCTTCATGAAGGGAGCATGAAGGGGAGGCACTGATTGGCCAGACAGAGAGAAAACAGAGATGATGGTTGGTCGGTTCCTGCTCTAGGGCTGCCTCCCTTTGTCTCTTCAATAGAAATCCTGCTCTATACCTGTAGGTTGTTTCTGTTTATTTGATCTACGGTCCGTAAGTTCTTTCTTTCCTTCTTTCTCTTCTTCCCTATTTCCTCTCTTTGTTTGTTTGTTTTGTTCTGAGATGGGTTTGCAGCATAGCCCAGACTTACCTTGAACTCATTCTGCACCTCAGCCTGACTCAGAACTTTCAATTCCTCTGCCCTAGTCTTCCACATCGCTGGGATTACAGATCTGTGGCACCAAGCCTGAATCTACTTCCTTTTAGTTCAGTCTTTGAAAAGAAATAGCTCCAATTAGGTTTCACTTCTACTTGCACAGCAAGCAAGGATTCTATTACTTACAAACCCTGGCTGGCGTTTTCTACTTGGGGTTCTTCAGCCCATATTTAAACACCATATTTTATTTCTGTCTCCATGGATTTGATTGCAGTAGGTAACTCATGGGCATGGAGTCATACAATATTTGTCTCCTTGTGAGTGATTTATTTAACTTAACAAAATTTCAAGGTTCCTCCATGTTGGAATAGGTTTCAGGGTTCCCTTCTTTTTAATGGTTGGATAATATTCTCTCATTTGTAATGTCACTCTGCTTGTCTCTTCCTCTTTTAATATATTTGGGTTGTTTTCACCTTCAGTTATTGGGAATAATGCTGGACATTGCACGCTTTAATAATGACCTGCCTGGTAAGACAAGCCATTAGTGCAATAGCGACACGACCACTGTCGGGGTCACTAACTGCTTTCTGGTTCAATTTGGGGCCTGTTCCACAGGAAGGAATTCATGCCTGGTGTTGTCATCACAGTCAAAGAGTTCGTGGCTGGGGGCAGGAGAGGGTCACAGGCTTGATTATTGTTGTTCGATTTATGGTTATGATGTCAAATTGCCTTCTAAATATTTGTTTAGACCTGCAACTAGTGCTAGCCTTGGTCAGAGAGGCTTCTTTTTGCAGCGGTGGTGGTTAAAACAGAGACTCATAACTCTTCAGACTGCTGAGGATGAATGACAATTGAACGTTCATCCCTAAGCAGGACAACCTCTTCCTGTGTCAACCTCTTCCTGACCCCAAGACTCAGAGAGCATCTCAGAAGAAGGGGCAGGAAGACTGTAAGAAATGGAGACTAGAAAGAATCGATGTGAAATTCTGTCTTCAGGACTTGGCAGGGATGTTGGCCATAGCTCTCAGAAATTCACAGCCACTGTGGCTCCTTGTGCAAAATCAGGCCAGTCCAAGTTCCAGGATGGCTGGGATGGGGGGAAGGAACGGCTCATGAGACCTCAGGCCTAGCTGAGGAGCTGTTGGGAATGAACAACTTCTGAAGGGAAAGGAGTCATTTTTCTTTGGGAGGATGGCTGCTCGATCTGGAAGGTGTGTCCCAGTGCGAGTGTTAGAGCTCTGAAGGGAGAGGTATCCTGGCAGTCAGCAGCTGAGGAATACCACAAAGTCACACCATACAACAAACCTCACAGGAGGGATTTACTGGGAAGGAAAAGCCCAGGGTGGTGACTGCCTCTGCTCAGTGAGAAGCAGCAGAACACTGGAATCGCAGTCAAGAGTCCACCCCTGGGAACTCATGCTCGCCTTAGCCTGACCTTCCCGCCTTAGCAGAAGACGGAATTTATGAGGGGTTTCTTGGGGACAGAGCTTTCCAGGCTGGAGATTTCCAAGATGGGGATTGGTAGCATTTCAAGTCCTGAGCTTGGCCTTTTTACTCTGAAGGGCAGAGCTTGGCCCTTTGTGTCTGGAAGGACCAGGTCTGGCCTTTAGGCTCTTAGGGTGTTGTGTGGTTTGAGGTCCTCAGGGGTGGGGCCTGGCCACTGGCTCCCCTCCAGGGTCCTAGAGCAGTAGCAGAGTCCTAGCAGCATGAACTGAACTCAACGGGTTTGGGTTTTTTGAAGAGCATAAGAAGAGATGGGGATACATTGGAGGGAGGAGGGCCCAGAGCAAACTGAGTGGGAGAAATTAGGGGTGGACAGGACCAAAATACAGATTAAGGGCCTCGTGGTGCAGTGGTAGCATATCTAACTCTAAAATTCAGTGTATATATGTATAAAACTCTCAAAAAATGAAGATAAAAATTACATTTAAAAAAGTTTCTTCAGAGTCAGTGCTGGCACTTGGGAGGCAGAAGCAGGTCAATCTCTGTGAATTAGAGGCCAGCCTGATCTACAGAGTGAGTTCCAGGACAGCAGGACAGCCAGGTCTACACAGAGAAACCGTGTCTCAACTCAATAACAATAACAATAACAATAATAATAATTGTCAGCCTCCTCCTTCTCTTCCTTTTCCGCCTCCTCCTCCTCTTCCTCCCAGCTCGTATTCCTCCCAGCACTCATGTTCTGGTCTTGTTTGTTTTGTACCATCTGTCCTAATGAGTATGAAGTGGTCCCTCACTGTGGTTTTAATTTACATATCACTGATCATCAGCGATACTAAGCATCTTTCTGTGTTTGTTGATCATCTTTGGATCTTCTTTGGATAAGTGTCTGCCCTAATCGGGATTTCTATTGCTGTAATGAAACACAATGACCAAAGGCAAGTTGGAGAGGAAAGAGTTTACTTGGCTTACACATCATAGTCACTGAAGGAAGTGTCAGGACAAAGAACTCACAGTGCAGGAACCAGGAGGCAGGAGCTGGTGCAGAGGCCGTGGAGGGGTGCTGCTTACTGGCTTGCTCCTCATGACTTGCTCAGCCTGCTTTCTTCTAGAACTCAGGACCTCCAGCCCAGGGACAGCGCCACCCACAATGGGCTGGGCTCTCCCCAACTGGTCACTGAGGAAACGCCTTTCAGTTGGATCTCACAGAGGCATATCCTCAACTGAGGTGCCTTCCTCTCATGACTCCAGCTCGTGTCGAGTTGACACATAAAACCAACCATAGTCACATATTCCCAGCTGTCCTGAAGGCTGGCCAAGAACTCACGAAATCCTCCTGCCTCTCTCTCCAGAGCATTGAGATAAAAGGAGTGTACCACCATGTCTGGTTCATAGTGTCCTTTGAGACGCAATTGCTTTTTACTTTTTGTGAAAATCAATTTAAGAATCAATTTCTCTCTCTCTTTTACATCCTTTTGAAGTCATATCCAAGATATCATTGCAAAATCCAGTGACATGAAACTTTTCCACTATTTTTTCCCTAAGAGTGTTATTGTTTTTAATTCCATGCTTAAGTGTAGATACATTTGGACTAATTTCTACAAAGGACATAAAGTCAGGGCCCACAGTTGGTTCTTGCATATTCCCATCACCTTTTGTGGAAACCTGTCCTCTCCTCATTGAATGATCTTGATTCCCTGTTGATAACTATGTGACTATGTAAGAATTTATTTCAGAGTTCTGTTCTGTTCCATTGACCTATATATTTATATTTTTCCTAGTACCACATTGTTTTAGAAACTATGGCCTTAGTAGTATTTTGAAATCAAGTGTAAGTTGGTTAACTTAGTTCTTTTCCAGTCTTTGTTTCATTTTCAAGTTGAAGCCCATTGAGAAACCATAGGCAGTTTAGGACATATTTTTTTTCCTATGAAAAATGGGGTTTTGATAGAGATCAAGCTGAATCCGTGCATAGTTCTGGGGGATATCAGCATCCTCATAATAACTTCAGTCTATGAACACGAGATGCTCTACATTTATTCGGGTATTTATTTCAGCAACCTTTTACAGTTTGCAAACCTTCATTTTGGTTATTGTTACAAGTTCTAACTGATGCAGTTGTTATAATTTATCATCAACCAAGAGGGTTGTGTGCAGCCTTTCCCCTTCGTTCAGCAATGTGGAATATTACATTGTGGGCAAACTTCCCACACTGCAGGAGTAAGTTCTATGTGTTGGTGATCTTTTTTATTGGCTGTTGAGTTTCCTTTCCCATATGTTGAAAATTTTGGTCAGCCCATAGTTCTCTCTCTCTCTCTCTCTCTCTCTCTCTCTCTTGTTAGTATCAGGGTAGTGTTGGTCTCACAGAATGACTTGGGAAGTACTCTTTCCTCCTCTAACTTCCACAAGGACTGATATTAGTTTTTCTTAAAACGTTTAGCAGAATTGACTGGTGAGGCCATCAGGGCCTGTGCTCTGGGCCTGAGTCATGGGCCGTCAAGGTTTAAGCTCTTCACCTCAGTGTCTTCCCTTGTCTCTCACTGTGAGTCTGGCATAGTTTATCCAGCAGGTCCCTTATTTATGGGCATTTATACTGTTGCCAGTTCTGTTAGTATAAGCAATGCCATTTGGAACATCTTCAGGACACACCTTTAAATATTTTTATTTATTTATTTATTTATTTATTGGGTTTTTTTGGATTTTGGTTTTTTTGAGACAGGGTTTCTCTGTGTAGCCCTGGCTGTCATGGAACTCACTCTGTGTAGACCAGGCTGGCCTCGAACTCAGAAATCCACCTGCCTCTGCCTCCCAGAGTGCTGGGATTACAGGTGTGCGCCACCAGAGCCTGGCTGAATATTTTAGTAAATGATTTTTAATGTAAACTCGAGTTAGTCCATGATCATGCCTCTCCTCGGAGCTCTTTGGTCCTGGGAAATATGAAGGCCCACCTAGCCCAACCTGTTTGCTGTATCTGTGGAGGCGGTGGCGAGGTTAGTGGTAAAGTGCCTTGCACGATGACCTGAGTTCAATTCCCAGAACTCATGCTATGGCAAATGAAAATTTAGTTAAGTGATGTATGCTTGTAACTCCAGCATTGGGGAGGCAGAAGCAAGCGGATCCCTGTGGATCCCTGGGGCTTGCTGGCCCTGCTTAGGAAGTTCCTACTCCTGCCTATTTAGGAAGTTCCAAGCCAGTGAATCCCCCAAACCAAAATTAAAGTGTTGGTAATGAAGAATGACAATAGAGTTTGTCCTCTAGTTTTCACATGCACCAACACACAAGTACATGCACATCTGCACACATCTGCATATATGAACATGCATATATATATCCTTACTCTTGTTCTCTCATGCATGCACACTTGCACACATACCCATATATATGTACACACACGCACACACACACATATGTGTGTATGTATTTATGCAGGCATATGTGTGTGTGTGTGTGTGTGTGTGTGTGTGTATCTGTACCTAAAGCCTATAGAGGCCAGAAGGGATGCTGGATCCCTGAGGCTGGAGTTATAAATAGTTGTGAGCCAACATATGGGATGCTGGGAATTGAACTCAGGTCCTCTGCAAGTGCTCTTAACTACTGAGCCATCTCTTCAAGTATGTGTGCGTGTGCGCTCAGAAGACAGCTTTCAAGAGTTCTCTCCTTTCACCTAGTAGGGCCTGGGGAGTAAGTAGAACGAGGTCATCAAGCTTGGTGGCAGGTACCGTTGTCTAGCTCAACAATCTTTGCTTTATCTAAGACAGGGCCTCATATAGTCTAGGCTGGCCTCAAACTTGCTAAATAACAGAGGATAACCTTGACCTCGGATCTTTCTGCCTCCATCTCCCAAGTGCTGGGATTACAGATATGAGCTCCCATGCCCAACTGTGTCTCCTAAAGTTTCCAGCACCTAAGACCATAGGCCTACTTCATACATTGTCATCCACTGCTTAATATGACTACGGGGGCCAAGCTTTTAGCACAGGAAACTGTAGAGGACAAACCTTGTCCAAACCTTTGTGCCTTTCCCCAGGGCCTACACCCCCACCCCTCTGTCTCCTGTCAGCTGTCACACGAGAGGGCCCTGGGGTGAAATCTAGGGGCCTGAGCTC
Source organism: Apodemus sylvaticus (assembly GCF_947179515.1). Taxonomy (NCBI): domain Eukaryota; kingdom Metazoa; phylum Chordata; class Mammalia; order Rodentia; family Muridae; genus Apodemus; species Apodemus sylvaticus. Next base: position 37,843,037 of record NC_067480.1, read on the forward strand.
TTGTCAACCCTTCAACTCTTGGTAGGGAAAATGGTTAGAGGTACAAACACAGAACCTGGGGTAGAATTTGAACTGGAGTTCAAGATGGCTGCTCATCCTGGGGTTTCAACCTACAGCCATCTATCTGTGCCACCTGACAAGTGCCATTTTCTTTCTGACCTTGGAATGACCTTTGTGAGAGTGGGCATGGTGCTCAGCTTAGGTGGGCTAGTGCTCAGTCCTAGCAGGCTGAGTCTCTGGGCGCCGGAGGGAGGGAAGGTTGCCTCCCGACACCTGTAGGGAGGCCCTCCAGGCACCGCTTGTCGCCTGTCACCTCCCTTCACCTTCCCCTCACGAGCAGCTCCTAAGGCTCCACCGGCTCAGGCTCCTGAGTGACTGTAAAAGGGAAGGAATGTCCAGAGGCGATTGTTTCTTCCTGAAACCCTAGGGGCGGGGCCAGAGCTGGGGGGCCCAGCCAGAATGGCGTCAAGGTTCTCCCTGAAACTCATCTCTCTTTTGCTGCATTGGGGGTGGGGTGGGGGAGTGGCTTAGTCAGAAAACCCCACCCTCTGCCCAGCCCCACTCTGGTTGGCTTAAGATCTCCCAAGCACATCCTCTCATTCTCAAGCATCTCTGCCTCCTTCCCCCCTCTTCTTCCATTGGCTCCCCATTCTCAATCCTCACCCCCCACCCTGCCTCAGACCCCCGCCTCCCACACACTCCTTTTACAGACATGAAGTAGCCTGGGTTTTCTGCCAAAGTAGGAGACGTCTGGGGCTAATCTCACCTCCTTCCACCCCTGCTTCTACCAAATAGGATATCTATGTCCACGAGGGAAGGATGGAGTGGAGGAATGGAGGTGGGGGGTGGAGGACGTGGAGGCCTGGTCTTAGGGTGATGCCTTAGGGACTATCAGTGCCACAAAGTTCAGACGGAATGGAAATGGAGGTCATAGTGGAGGTTAGAGAGGGAAACCGTGCCCCAGTAACATGAGGGAAGGGCTGGGGAAGCGGGTGCCCTATAACTCTAATGCTTGGGATGCTGAGACAGGAGGATCCAGAATGCTTTCTCCAGGACAGGGTTTCTCTGTGTAGCCCTCACTGTTCTGGAACTCTCACTCTGTAGAGCAAGCAGGCTGGCCTCGAACTCGCAGAGATCTACCAGGCTCTGCCTCCCGAGTATGGGGTTAAAGGACTGCGTCACCTTGTCTTGATTAATTTTAATTTTTTTTAAAGGAAATATTTTTAATTAATTAATTTATTTATTATATGTGAGTACACTGTAGCTGTCTTCAGACACTCCATCCAGAAGAGGGAGTCAGATCTCATTACGGATGGTTGTGAGCCACCATGTGGTTGCTGGGATTTGAACTCAGGACCTTTGGAAGAGCAGTCGGTGCTCTTAACCACTGAGCCATCTCTCCAGCCCTAATTTTAATTTTTAAAGCATCTACTTGTTTACTTACCTACTGCCGCATACATATGGAAGTCAGAAGGCAGGCCAGTCACTTCTCTCCTTCTACCATGTGGGCGGGCTCTGGGCATTGAACTCAGGTCACCAGATTTAACACCAAGCGCCTTTACCCACTGAGCCATGTAGCTGACCTAGAAGCTAAATCTCCTTGGCTTTTCTGAGCAGTGTGGCCTGGAGTGTCAGCATTAAGGGAAACCAGACTACAGGTGTATCCCCTAGAAGAGACATTATCCCACCACATGTTGACACGACTACTCTGCCAAGCCCCTGCGGTACTATCATCCCTCCTGGGGATGGATACCCTTGCTCCTTCCTTCTCCCAGGATTCTTGGCTTGGCCTTGAAGCCACTGGCCCTCCCCACAGCTAACGCACACTTACCTCCTTCTGGATTCTCCGAGTCCCAGTTTCCCTACCACATGTCTCCTAGTCCCCAGTCCCAACAGACTGTAGGGGAAACCCTTGGATGTCTCTGTCTGTCATGAGTCCTGTCCAGCCCCAAGCTTGCCCAAGGGACAGATGAGGCAGAGCTGTCAAGGCAGCCACCCCAAGGAGAGAAAGAGGTCCCCCTCTTTGGCCAACCTTGGAAGAGCCTTTGTTGTTTGTTTGTAGTTTGGCTTTTTCTTACTGTATTGATCTCAGATAGGATCTGTCTGTGTAACCCTGACTGGCTTGAAACTCCCTCCACGAACCAGACTGGCTTCAAATTCACAAAGATTTGCTTGCTTCTGTGTCCTGAGGGATTAAAGGTGCGCACCACCACACAGGGCGTGGCATTGGGTTTTGAGGGCTGCAGAAAGGAAGGGTCACCAGGCTTGGACAGGGCAGGGTCCACCAGCCACCCTCAGAGCCAGTTCTTCGGTCTCTGCCAGAAGGTGAGCCCTGCTTCCCTTTCCTTTCATGCAGACAGACCGGTGGCCATGATCCTGGGTCATCATCAGCCTCTCCCTGATTCATCCCCATTCCTTTCATCTTTCCTCATCGGCCCTTTTGGTTCTAACTCCTCTAGTTTGGTCATATTCCTGCTGTTCTGGGCCCTTTCCAAATTTCCTCTGAGGCTCTGGGTGCTTTAAACAGGGCCTGATCCGCCGGCAATGACCTCACAGGGCCACTATGCACAAGCTGCTATTTATAGCTGTGTAGGATCACACTGCTCTTCGTTCAGCCCAGAGTCATGGTCATCTTAAGGGTCCACTCAGACTCTGGGGCCTTCTCTGACACTTCAGATCACATTACACAACAGTACCAACAGTACCCTAAGCCGTGCGTGCTGGAGGGAGGGATGCTTCTTCTCTGAACCACTCAGGTACACACTGAAACAGGGTCTGAAACTCCAGAGAACACCAGACGGGGTCTTGCTGTGTGGTCTCTCCTCCTGCACAACAAACCACGCCCGTTATATGTTCTTATAGCCCTAACGCCTCACTCTCCCATCTTAGGCCCACTGAGGAATAGTTACACACAATGACTCAAGTTCTACCGGACTCCACAGAGCTCTGAGCAAAAGAAAGAACTGGGGAAGAGCAGGCAGGCCCTGCCTGGATTCGGACCCTGGATGGATTCTCCCTCCAGTGAGTTTATTCTCCATTAGCCTCAGCTGCGCCAGCCAGGTGGCCGCTGACACACCTGGTAACCGGAGTCCAATCCTTGGGACCCACGTAATGGAAGGAGAAAATTCCCACACATTGTCTTCCGATGCCCACACTTGAGCCAGGGCATATGTGCATCCATATGTATGCACACAAAATAAAGTTTCTGAAATGTAATTTTTTTAAAAAAGTAAGCTGGACAGTGATGGCATACAACTTTAATCCCAGCACCTGGGAAGCAGAGGCGGGCGGCATTTTGAATTTGAGGCCAGCCTGGTCTGTAGACTGAGTTCCAGGATAACTAGGGCTACTCAGAGAAACCCTGTCTCAAAACAAAACAAAGGAAGAAAGAGCAGAAAAAGAGAAGGTAGGAGCTGATGAAAACTATATGTAACACATGCAGGGTAGGTAGGAGAATTAGAGTTCCAGGTTAGCCTTGGCTACACTGCAAACTGGAGACCAGCCTGAACTACAGCAGTGAAGGACTGAGTGCTGTGTTTTATAAAAAAGAAAAGGAACCAGGGATTTGTTTGATAGAGGCACAGTGAGGAGGAAGTGGGCCTCGGATTTAGTGTGGAATAGAGTTTATTTAAGGGAGGGAGAGGGAAGTTGAGGAGGGAATAGAGACAGAGAAAGGCAGAGAGAGAGAGACAGAGACAGAGACAAAGAAGAGACAGAGACAGGGAGACAGAGTGAGTGGGGAGGAGAATGGTAAGACACAGACAAAGAGGGCAGAGAGGAGGAGGGGCCAAGCATTCCCCTTTTACATTGAGTCAGGCAGGCCTGGCTGTTGCCAGGTAACTGTGGGGCGGAGCCTAGGAGGAATGTTAACCCTGGGGCTTTAGCTCCGTGGTAGAGCACTAACACACATAGGGTCCCAGGTTCAACCCCCAGTACTTCTGGGCCTCAGTTTCCCCATCTGTGAAAGAATAAGAGCGTCTTGCATTGAGAAAATGAGACCAGAAACTAACTGAGCCATCGCCAGTGAGTTCCCAGTAAAGGCCAGCCATTACCACATTGTGCTGCCTCTCCACAAGGTCTGGCTCTAAACTTTGCTTCTAGCAGGCACAAGGCCAAGATTCATAGCCACAACCTCCTGACTCCTGGCCTCCCACTCTCCTTCCCACAGCCTATACTGTCTCTGGTAAGACCTAGCGGCCTCTCCTGAGCCCCAGCGCTGTTCTAAGCTTGGGATCACCGTCTTGTGAAACTGTGTCTAGGGCTGGAGAGATGGCTCAGTGGTTAAGAGCACTGACTGCTCTTCCGAAGGTTCTGAGTTCAAATCCCAGCAACCACATGGTGGCTCACAACCATCCCTAAGGAGATCTGATGCCCTCTTCTGGAGTGTCTGAAAACAGCTACAGTGTAGTTACATATAATAAATAAATATACATCTTTAAGAAGAAGAAAGTAAACTGTCTAATCCTGACTACCTTGTGAAGCACCAGTTTCTGTCTTCCTTTTACAGAGCCGATGGGCAGAGCTCAGGGAGGGGAGCGCTAAGTTCCCCCAGGGTTGAAGTTGCACAGCGAAACAAAACAAAACCCACAAAACAAAAACCACGACCACATCCAAACCAAACCCGCCTAGATTTGGCTCTTTCTAGTGGCCCTAGAAAGTCTGCTCTTTTCTCCGTGTGGTCCACACAGCAGACGGACTTGGCAGCACCAGCCTCAGTCTTTCTCTTTAACTCAATCCTATAAGGGGATTTCCGTGGAAAAAAGTCCTGTGTTCAGAAGGAGGTTGGGGACAGGCTTCTCTCGCCAACTCCACTGCCCTCCAGTTGGAAGCTGAGGCCTCGGGATGTGTGTGGAGATGGGGGAGGTGGGGGTAGAGCAAAAGAGCCGTCCACCCACACCCACACGCCAAAACCCCACTCTCCCCTCGGTCGCACCCCGGCCACAGACTGCCCCCAACCGGTCTCATCCACACATCCCTTCTTAGGTAGCTGCTTAGCCGGAAGACTAGGGCTGGAGCCAGGCTTGATCTTAGGGCCTCGAAGTTGGAAAGAGGCTGAGGCCGATTGCCAGCTGCTGGGGATTCCCATGGCCTCAGCACCCTAGCTCCCCTCCCCCTTGCAAGAGATGGCCTCCCATAGGCTCCTTCCCCCCACGAGCATCCCAGCCGCGCTGCAAGTGTGTTTCTGTTGCCAGAAGCTGTACCCACAACACTCCCAGAGTCCTTCGGACCCCCCTCCTCACCTAGCCTCGGATAAGCTAGCCCTCCTCCACCCTCCCATTCTGGGTACGGGAATAGAAGCTCTGAGCTCCAACTCTCGGGACTGGGAGCGGCCACAGCCGCTGCTGCCACTCAGGATAGGGGAGGGGCTGCAAGGAGAGGAGGGCCCAGTGGGGGAGGGGACGCGACTCGCTTCCCCAAGTCTTTTCTTCACAGCTCCACACCATCACAGGGCAATCCAGAGTCTGGGTCTTGGGGCTCCAGGCACAAAACCTCAGACTGGGTCAGCACACTAATTTTTGTCTCTTTTCAGCTTGGTTCAGCATCTCTTTTCAACTGGGTATCTGCCCCATGCAACCCCTAACTCCAACTAAGCCGAGTGTCTCTACTGGGTGACCCAGCATTCCAGCCTTACTCCGGTCCAAAGGGCTTCCGGCCTGACTTGGGATCCCCGCCCCCACCCTTAGGTCGGTCTCTGCAGAGCCTGCTCCTCCGGGCCTCCCGGCTGCTGGCCCTTTGCAATTCTTTCTCCTGGCACCTCCCCCAGCCCCTGCTAGATTTAGCTCCTTTAATCTTCCCTGAAATCCAATCTGGCTGTTTCCTGAGCACACGGTGGCTGTGCTTCCCAAATGGCCTGTCACTGGAGAGGGTCCTGGCCAGAGAGGCCTCAGCTCTTAGCTAGACTGAATGAACCCCACTTCCAACCCTGAACCTCCAGGTGAACCCCTCTTCTTCCCACCCCAGAGAAGCCCCTCTACAGGGCCAAGGGTAGCCTGTTCAAATGGGCTATCTCTTTGCCTGGGACATAATCAAAGAACTCTTTTCTACCATCTTTTCTATCATCTACTCTATTCTCCCGTTGCACTGCCAGCTGCGGGGGGACCATCCAGTTCTTCCCGGAGTGCAGACTGGAACCAGTACACCCCAGGCACTACCTGAGCTCCTCCTCCTCCCGTGTGACCTTGGGTATGTTGCCACCCTCTCAGGATCTCCAGGAAACAGGGATCATAAACTTAGACCCTTAACTTAGAGCTGTGGAGAGTAACTAAGAGACTTCATGCCCCGTACAATTCTGGGTCCATGACGAGTGCTACGGAGGCACTGATGGAAGGGCTGGGGATATGACTCAGTATGAGATTCCTGGACCAGCATCCACAAAGCCAGGGCTGACATCCCCTGGACTCCAATCAGCAGCAGCAACAACAACAACATGTTCATTATAGTCTGGATTCTTCTGAGAAATGTTTAAAAAGTGTCCAATGAAAACACCATTTCCTGCCCCGAAGCTCCGAGACTTTCTTCCGTGTTAAGATACCATGGATTGTGAGACACTTCATTTATTTAATAACATCATTTCTGGAGGAAACAGCAACATTACCGTACGAAATGTACAAAACTGTCAGCCATCTATCTTCTGATCTTAGAATGTGTGCATTGTTCTGGAATGCAGTGTCTGTGTGACACCCCAACTCTATCCAGAGACCCCGGTCCCAGCTTCCTTTTATTTATTTATTTATTTATTTAGTCTACTGTTGGTGCTTGAAGACTGGGGTTCAAGTCATTTCTACCAAACGGTTTTTTTTTTGTTGTTATTGTTGTTGTTGTTTTGTTTTTTAGCTAACTGGCCTTAGGTGAAAAAGCATTGATTTCCTCATGCCTCGGTTTTTCCTTAAGCAATTCACAATTGTAGTGAATATTAAACAAAATGTATATATATATTTATTCAGCACTGAATTGGATATTCAACACACGGGAGCTATTATTATTGTAACGATTTTGAAACGTTTGTTGAATTGAATCTGTTTTCCCAAGATGTGGGAGGTGGAGCTCTGGTATTCCATGGTCCAGATGCCCTCCAGTGGTCATCATGGGGAACGGCAGGCTTCCTGCAGGCTTTGGGATGCCCTTAACTTAGGTCCAGCAATTCATTAAACAACCCACACCCACGCCAAGCTCATCCAATCTTCCTGAAATTCTCCACCTTACCCTTCCTTTTAAGGAGACCTTAGGGATTTCTAAAAGAGTACTGAAGAATATCAGAGACTAGAAAGCAAGGCTTAGCAATAGAGGCTAGCCTAGACACATTGTCTCAGAGTCCAGAGTCCCACCGAAATAGATCATGTTAATTCCAAAGATGGGAAGAGAAAGACCAAAGACCAGAATCATCACGGCCAAATGAATTAAAGCAGACAATTAATTAAAGCAAACTTTGAGACAGGTACATGGGTTTCCTCCCACTAAGGCAGGATTTAAGAGGTCGGTTTGGATGTGAGGGAGGATGTGTGGACGTTTTTACAGCTCAGGACTAGGGAGTTTTCAGATGGGGGATTTGGACAAAATAGGCGGGGTTACAGAAGCAGAACACAGCCTAACAAGTTAGTCATAACGACCTCTTGAAACAAAGATGTGATTGCAAGGAGGTCGTAGACAGGGTCCTAAAATGGTTATTAACTTTTGAAACAAAGACACAATTGCCATTCCTGGACCAGGCAGTACAGAACTGTTTGTAGTTAAGGCTGCAGGTGGGCCATGTAAGACTTAGGCTGTATTTTCTATCCTTTCATTCACAGTCCAGTCCTTGAGAATCCGAGGTGTAATCATGAACAGGAATGAACCTCGTTTGTCTTTACCGTAAGATGGCTTTTAAGCCTAAAATGGAGGCAGGTTGGTTCTTCAGCTGGTAGAAGGCTACGAGCAGAGCATCATTTTTCTGTGACCCTGATGCTGTGGGACCTGGCCTATGAAAACATCCTTCTGCTGCCACCTCCAAAAATCTAGCCCAGGACGAGGTTAGCCTGAATCCGGGAGTCTGAATGTATGGTTTAGCAGATCTATCCTCTCCTCACCCAGGCCATCTTTCTTTCGTCCATTTATCCATTCATCAATATGTATTGAACACTGGATATGTACCAAGCCTCATGTTCTAAGTGCTGGGGGTTAAACGAGATCAATTGAACACAGATACAGACACAGCGACTAAGAGTTGTTCACAATGTCCCAGACACCACATGGGGAGTTAATCCTCCCATTCAAGTGTTTACAGCGGCTGTGTGTGTGGCTTGGGGGTTGGGGCTGGGGGTTGGGGTTGGGGTGGGAAGCAGTACCAGAGGCAGAAAAGCCACATTAGATGCCAGCTGCCAGATTTCCTGGACAGAACACGCTCAGGTCTGGCTAGGGTAGAGCCTGGCTCCTCCTCCACAAGGATCACCCTTGTGTTTTATAAAAAAAGAAAAAGAAGCCAGGGGTGTTTGATGGAGGCGTGGTATGGTGTGGGGGAAGGGCAGGCCTCTGCGGGGGCCCATGCCGAGGCAGCTCTTCCACATGAGGTACCAGCCACAAGACTGCTAGAGCATAGAACAGAGTTTACTTAGGACATGGGGAGGGGCGTTGAGGGATAGTAGAGACAGAAAGGCAGAGAGAGAAGCAGAGGGGGAGAGACCAGCCATGAACACCTGCGGAGAGGGGGGAGGGGATGGGGAGAGAAGGAACAGAGGAACAAGAGCAAGAGAGTGAGGAGGGGGCAGGAGACAAGCAGCCCCTTTTATAGTGAGTGAGTCAGGCACACCTGGCTGTTGCCAGGTAACTGTGGGGCGGAGCCTAGACAAAATGCCAACAGTCACCCTGCTCCCTGGGGATCCTTCCTCACCTCAAACAGATTTTAGACACAGGGTTTCTCTGTGTAGCCCTGGCTGTCCTGGAACTCACTCTGTAGACCAGGCTGGCCTCGAACTCACAAATCCGCCTGCCTCTGCCTCCCAAGTGCTGGGATTAAAGGCGTGCACCAACACTGCCTGGCTGGGAGCAAGGTTTGTTTAGTTTTTGAAGAAGGATCTCACTGTGTAGCTCAGGCTGGCCTCGGGAAGCCTCCCTGGGATGACAGCTGGGAGCACCTCCCTTTTAAACGCATGCTTGTCTCTGGTGGCCCAGCTAGGGGCTCCACTCACCAGGATTTAGCACTGAAACACAGCTCCCCATTTCCGGCCAGACCCCATCTGGGATCACGGGAGGGAGGGAGGGAGAGAGGGAGGCTGCAGGTGTGTTAGGGTCTGTCCTTCTGGAAGATGGCTGGAGGAAGGCGAGTTGGTAAACCCACGTCACTGGTGTGTACAGCCTCCTGAATCTGTCCTTCCTTCCTGAGAATTTCCCAAATGTCCTCCCTACTGCCCTTAGCTGGCTCCTAACCCTCTGGGTTTCCTCAGAACCCTTCTCAGCTTCAATAGCCCAGACCATGGTTTTCTAGATCCTCCCATAGCCAGACCGGTGCTGTCCACCAGAAACATAACAGGGGCCACACAGATAACTTTAAATGTCCTAGAAGCCACATTTTAAAGAAAGACACAAGAGACAGATTTCAATAACTGAATATACGTATTCTATCGGAAATATGACTTTACCGTGTGATCAACATTATGACCACATACATGTCGGCTTTAAGCTGGCGTGGACCTTACCTTCTACTGCATGCAGTGTGCCTCAGCGTGCCAAGCGCTCGAGTGTATAGTTCCCTCTCAGGAGCTCAGTAGTCACGTGTGTCTGCTGCATCAGACATCAAGGTTCTAGAACCTTCCTTTGCTATTTGGCATGTGCATTTTTTTAACTCATGTGGTTTATCATCTCATCTCTGGGTATCTTGTCTCCTTAGGGAGATTAGAAGCTGCCATGGGACAGAGTCCTATTTTATTCTCCTGCTTATCTCCCACGACACCTAAAAACTGTGCTCCACACTCAGACGGTGCCCGAAGCGTGTTTGTTGATGGGAGTGAGCATTGGGGGATTGATTTTTGTGGTTTGGTTATGGCTGTAAATGGTGTTTTATAGATTGCTTCTATAGAGGCTCCCTGCCGCAATCGTAGCAGAAACAAGCAGCCTCAGTTGTCAGCCAAGGCAGAGAGGCCTCGGGGCAGATGGGGCTCCCTGAATCAGGAGGGGGAAATCCTGCTAGACAAGACACCATTTCTCTAACTTAAAAACCTGTCATTGCTGCCGCTAGCTCTCCCATGCAGCCCCGTCTCCATCAGACCTGAGATCTAGGACTTGTCAGGGTGCATTACACAAAGGATGTGTCTCCTGTTACCCACCGCCGGCCCCGTAGCAGCTCAGGGTTGAAAAGGAGTTATTCAGGCTGACAAGATCCTGGCCCACAGCAGATGCTCGGAGCGTGCTGGAGGGTGAGGAATCAATGGATCGTGGGTGGCAGGGAAGCCTTTCGTTCAAGTATTCATGAGCCAGCAATGTGTATGGAGAAGTAACTACTGGGTTCTGGGTCCTACATGGAACAAGGCAGGTGTGTCCTTGTGGAGCCTGCCTTCTCGTGGGAGAAACAGACCACGGGCACGCCACTGCGTGCAGATAGAAGGACGAGCACCCTGACTGATGAAAGGAACCAGGGGTTCTTCAAGGAGACAAGGTCTCTGCTCGTGACCCGGAACACAGGATGCCCTGCCCCAGGTCAGGAGTATAACCATTTAAACAAGGGCTCCTACAAGTGCTCTCTGAGATATCTGTTCTAAATTGTACTCATGATACCTCGGAAAATCCGGACCACAGCCTCGGGAGGAATAGGCAGGTCACCATGGCGCTCATTCTCTTTGCCACATCTGTTGCCAACATCTGGGTAACCAGGTAACACCTGGGTAACCAGGCCCACCTCTCCTGTGTTCCAGGAGAGTGTCCTGGCCCAGGTAGTTATGGCCTCCTCTCTCCAATGACAATTGTCATTAGGTGCCCTGTCTAAGAAACCATGGGAGATGCATGGTCCCTGTCCTCAGTCTGCCAGCAAATGAGACCTGGAGCAAGTGACTCGCTCAGCAGCAGATTGCACCTCATCACCCTGCCTTATTCTGGCTACAATGCAATCGTTCCCAGCAAACCAGTTTGTCCCTAGCTCACCATTGCACTCGGCAACATAGCAATGGGCTGGAGCGCAGCCCACCCATCGGCACAGGGTGTTTGAGATTCTAGACCACTGCTTCTCCGAGAGGCCCAAAGATAGCACAATCACTTGCTGTTCCTGCTAAAAATGCAAATGCTCAGGCCACAGGCCAGATCTTCCAAGCCAGAATTTTCAGGTGTAGGGCTCACGAATGTGCATTTTAAAAAGCTCTCCCCAGAACGTGGACCCTCAGTGTCACCCTAAGGTTTAAAGAGTGTCCACATTTCCCAGGCTGGCTGAGCAGGGTGGGGGTCGGTTTCTCTTTTCAGTTGTGTGTTGGCTTTGACATTTTTATTACTGATGAAAAGCCATGATTCATGGGCTGTTAGTGACCCTCCCCGTCAGCCTCTCAGCCTCAAAGGAGTCAGAGGCCACTCAGAACAGAATCCTCCTATCTCTTCGATCTATCTATAAAATGCTTACCTGAGCAGACACTGTTTAAAGGCCATTAAAATACCAGACACAGAATAACCCGGTTCCTGGAACTTTATAGACATATTTACTCAAACCCAAGTGCTTACAAAGAATAAATAAAAGGGAAGCAAAATGAGTAAGCACCCCAGAACTAAGAACCGAAAGTAAACAACCCTGTTCACTAAAATAAACATGGCAAATCCAGCAAGGATTAAATGACCTATAGTCAAACAAGCTAGGAGCCCAAAATGCTCCAGGCCAGCTTCTGGGGTGGGGGTGGGGTAGGAGGACTGTTTCTGCTGCTGCCTGGACAGAGGGCTCCAGGAGCATGCACCTTTGGGGGTGAGGGCCAGGGGAAGGCAGTACCCTCGAATCTGTGGAGAGTGTCCCAGAAGTCCACATCAGAGAGCTCCAGGGCCTGAACATCTCCAGGATGAAAGATGGAGTCTGAGAGTCTCCTAGAGGCATATGACACTGAGTTACTAAGAGCTGCCACTTGCTTAGCAATTCCACAAGGATTTATTTAACATCTAATAAATAAATACTGTGTCAGCTATTAAAGAGGCCAGAATGAGTAAAAGTCTCTCTCTCTCTCTCACACACACACACACACACACACAGGTACACACCATATACACACACAAAGACCAAGATAGAACCTCATCCTCAACTTTCTCAAAGTTTAAAAACAAGACAGTAGAGTAGGAGAGGTTCCAAGAACTACCATTTGCGTTCACGGAACGCATTTAGCCATAGGAACCTAGGCGTGTGACCTCATGTGGACCCAGTTGCATTCAAGATAACTGCTCTCATCTCTCCCGCTTTGTTTCCCGATGAGCAAACTGAGGCTCAAAGGAGAGAAAAGATCAGTCCGAGGTTGTGACATCTGCCGATCTGGGCGGCATGCTCGAAGGCTGTTTCGGGCGCCCACTGGAGAAGAGCAACGCTGCTGTCTCCAGCACACCAGTCCCACAGTCTCTCTCTGTCCCTCAGTCAGTACCCAGGTGACCGATGAGCCAAGCACGCATTCTCAATCACTTTGTCACACAGCCAACAACTGTGCTGACATGTGAGACATTGTTGACACGTGAGGGCGACACTGCGTGGGGGCCTTTGTGAAGTGGCATTTTTACAGTGTCCCATAAACCCATGAGGCTGCTGACTAGTGCTTTTTCCTCTCTGCCTCACCCAGCAGAAGTGTCTGGTTTTCCTTCTAGGGCTGTTCAAAACCACCACCAACAACAACAAAAATCAAACAAACAAAAAACAAATAAACAAGCAAAAAAAAAAAAAACTTTTCATTTAAAATAATTTTATACTCCCAGGGCATTACAAAAGAAGTACAGGGAGGTGTGTGTTTCTTTCCCTCAAGTTCCTCCCCAGTGATTACAACCACCATAACCACATAACCACAGCCAGAAAATTGGCATTGTAAATGTGAGCATATAAAGTCCATTCCCTACCCCCAATCCCCCACCCACCCACCTAGGATTGTCACACTTAGTAAATTAAAAGATAGGACACAGCCAGGCGGTGGTGGCACATGCCTGTAATCCCAGAACTCTGGGAGGCAGAGGCAGGCGGATTTCTGAGTTCAGGGCTAGCCTGGTCTACAGAGTGAGTTCTTAGTTGTCAACTTGACACAGCCTAGAGTCCTTTGAAAGAAAAACCTCTAGTGAGGGATTGGCCCACAGGTATGACTGTGAGCGGTTGGCTTGATTATGACTGAGGCAGGAGGGCCCGGCCCTCTGTGGGCGGCACCACCCCTAGGCAGTTGGGCGTGGGCTATGCGAGGAGGCTGGCAGAGCATGAATCTGTGAGCCAGCAAGCAGGGCTTCTCCGTGGTTCCTGCCCTCAAGTTCCTTCCCTGGCTCCTTCACGATGGACTGAAAACTGAGTTTCTAAGAGGGACAGAAAGTAACTGGATGTGGCCTGGGGGTCAAGCGTGACGAAGGCTGAACGTTGACCACTGGCTTCAGTGCTGTGGGGCTTGGGTTTTTTCATTTTTGTTTTTGTTTTACCTTGATAAGAAAAGTATTGATGGAATGATTAAGGCGAAAATGTCACTCCAAAGACTTTGCAACTGAATGAGGGATATTTCAGACAGGAGTCTTGTTAACTGTTTTCAAACAAGATTGACCTAAAAGGAATCAGAAAAATAAGGCCATTGTTGGAGGAAAGCCAGAAGCGTGTGGTGAGAGAATTATTCTTATTTATTAAAAAGTTTTATTTTGCCAGGCAGTGGTGGCGCATGCCTTTAATCCCAGCACTCTGGGAGGCAGAGGCAGGTGGATTTAAGAGTTTGAGGCCAGCCTGGTCTACAGAATGAGTTCCAGGACAGCCAGGGCTACACAGAGACACTCTGTCTCGAAAAAACAAAACAACAAAAAAAAAAGTTTTATTTTGTTTTATATGTGTATGAATACATTGCCTGTGAATATGTCTATGTATCACACACATGCAGTACCCAGGGAGGCTAAAAGAGGGCAGCAGATCCTCTGGACCTGGAGTTTCAGATGGTTGTGAGCTACTGTGTGGGTTCTGGGAACTAAACTGGGGTTCCCTACAAGAACAATCAGTGTTCTTAACCACTGAGCCATCTGTCCAGCACTAGTTTCATTTTTTACTTTTAATCCTTTTTATATTTATTTACTTATAATGTGTGTGTGTGTGTGTGTGTGTGTGTGTGAGAGAGAGAGAGAGAGAGAGAGAGAGAGAGAGAGAAAGAGAGAGAGAGTGCTTGTGTCATCACACTAGGATGGAGGTCAGAGGACAACTTGCAGGAATCGGTTCTCTCCTTCTACCATGAGTCCCAGAGCAGAATTCAGGTTAGAAGTTTGGCAGCAAGTATCTTTACCCACTGAGCCATCTCTCTAGCTTATTTTATTTTATTTTATTTTATTTTATTTTATTTTATTTTATTTTATTTTATTTTATTTTATTTTATTTGTGGTACAGGTAGTACTAGACAAACATTTTTTTTTTTTTTTTAGTTTGGTTTTTTGAGACAGGGCTTCTCTGTGTAGCCCTGGCTGTCCTGGAACTTACTCTGTAGACAAGGTGGCCTCGGACTCAGAAATCCGCCTGCCTCTGCCTCCCAAGTGCTGGGATTACAGTTGTGTGACACCACTACCCAGCTAGATAAGCATTCTAACACTGAGCTATGTGGTAGAACCCACCTCCATTTTATTTATTTATTTATTTATTTATTTATTTATTTATTTATTTATTTATTCTTTCATTTATTTACTTATTTTATTTTATTTTGGGTCAAGGTCGCAATAAATTGCTCAGATTGGCATCCAACTTGTGATCATCCTGTTTCAGACTCCTGAATAGCTGGAATTAGGTGTGTGCCCTCAAAAATGATTATTTTTGTTTTTAATTACTATAAAAATTTATTTATTAACAGATAGTGGCTCACTCATATGCAGAGGTCAGAGAACAACTTATGTGTGTTTATTTTTTTTTTTTAAGACAGGGTCTCACTATGTGGTCCTGGCTATCCTGGAACTCACTGTGTCAGACAGACTTTGAACTTACAGAGATCCACCTGCCTTTGCTTCCTGAGTGCTGGGACTGAAGGTGTGTGCCAGCATACCCAACTCATAGGATAATTTTTGGGGGTACTCTCTTCTACCAGGTGGGTCTTTGGATTGAACTCAGGTCACCAAAGTTGGTGGCAAGTGCCTTTACCACTGAGCCATCCTGCTGATTATTTTGTTTAGTTGGTGTCTTAGTGTTTCTATTGCTGTGATGAGACACCATGATCATGGCAATTCTTTTTTTTTTTAAAGTTTATTTATTTATTGTATGTAAGTATACTTTAGCTGTCTTAAGACACACCAGAAGAGGGCATCATATCTCATTATGATGGTTGGATGGTTGTGAGCCACCCTATGGTTGCTGGGATTTGAACTCAAGACCTTTCCGAAGAGCAACCAGTGCTCTTAACCGCTGAGCCATCTCACCAGCCCAGATCATGGCAATTCTTATAAAGGAAAGCATTTCATTGGGGGTGGCTTTCAGATGCAAATGTTTAATCAGTTATTGTGGTGGTGAGAAACACAGTGATGTGCAGGCAGACATAGTGCTGGAGAAGGAGAGTTCTACATCAGATCACCAGTCAGAAGGAAGTGACTAGCTTGAGCTTCTGTGAGCTTCTGAGACCTCAAAGCCTGCCCCTCAGCAACACACTTCCTCTAACAAAACCATACCTACTCCAACAAGGCTACACCTCCTAAGAGTGCCACACCCTATGATCAAGCATATTCAAACACATGAGTCTACGAGGACCATTCCTATTCAAACCACCACATTCTGCTCACTGGCCCCCATAGGCTTGTAGCCAAAACATAACACAGAAATATACTCAGTCCAATTTCAAAGTTCCCGTAGTCTACAACAGTTTCAACCTTGTTTACAATTCCAAAGTCTCTGCTGAGACTCTGTAATCTCTTAACTGTAATCCCCTGTAAAAATATCAAAATTAAAAATAGGATCACACTCTTCCAAAGTACAAAGGTGCAGGATATACATCACCATTCCAAAAGGGAGCACAGTGAGGAAATACTGGACCAAAGCAAGACCGGAAACCAGCTGGGCAAACTCCATCTCTGCATCTCCATGTCTGATGTCAAAGCTCTCTTCAGATATCCAACTCCGTTTAGCTTTGTTGACTGCCACATACTTCTTTCTCTCGGGCTGGTTCCACTCCCTGTGAGCAGCTGTCCTTGGCAGGTACCCCATGGCTTTAACAGCTCCAACATCTTGGGGTCTCCAGGGAAATCCAGTCTTCCCCTTCACAGATTCACACAATGGCCTCTCTAGGCCTCCATGCGGGGACAGCCACATGCCTGGCTTCAATGGCTTTCCCTGGTTATGGAGGATCAGGCTGGCCATGAACTTAAAGATCTGCTTGGCTTTGTCTCCAGAGTTCTGGGATTAAAGGCATGGACCACCATTCCTGGACTCAAGCTGTTCTTTAATTCCTTTTTTCAAGTTGGAAACTTAGCTGAGGTCACTGCTCCTTTTATTCCATATGATACCAGACTTTAAAAAATGTTTATCTCCTTGAACACAGGACATAGCTCCGTTCTACTTCCTGGTGCCCCTTCCTCCTATATTGTGCATTTTGTGTTTTTCCTTGTTCAACTCGCTCCTTTTCATTACAGATCTTCATTAAGAGTGAACATTAAGCTGGGCGTGGTGACACACACCTGTAATCCCAGCACTCAGGAGGCAGAGGCAGGTGGATTTCTGAGTTTGAAGCCAGCCTGGTCTACAGAGTGAGTTCCAGGACAGCCAGGACTATACAAAGAAACTCTGTCTCAAAAAAAAAAAAAAAAAAAAAAAAAAAAAAAAAAAAAAAACCAACAAAAAAACCCAAACAAAACAAAACAAAACCCAAAAAACAAAAAAACAAAAAACAAGAGTGAACTTTAAGCCAGGCAGTGATAGCACATACCTTTAATTATGGCACTTAGGAGGCAGAGGCAGAGGCAGAGGCAGGTGAATCCCTGATTTTGAGACCAGCTGGGTCTATAGAGCAAGTTCCAGGTCAACCAGGAGTACGCGGAGAAATTCTGTCTCAGACAAACAAACAAAAAGCAAAATCAAACCAAGAATAAGAACAACAACAACAAAAGAGCAAACTATAGTAACCACATGACAGAGTCAATACGAGGCAGTTTCCAGATTTCCCCTGCCCATGGAATTAATCTTAAACTCTTCACTTCAGCTTCGGACAGACTTTTCAGACAAGTTTAAAAAGCAGCCACATTCTTTGCCAAAATATCACTGGAACAGTCTCTAGGCCACATATTAACATTCTCCTCTGAAACAACTTCTTCTTCTTCTTCTTCTTCTTCTTCTTCTTCTTCTTCTTCTTCTTCTTCTTCTTCTTCTTCTTCTTCTTCTTTTCGTCTTCTTCTTCAGATTTATTTATTATATGTAAGAAAGTACACTGTAGCTGTCTTCAGACACCCCAGAAGAGGGCATCAGATCTCATTACGGATGGTTGTGAGCCACCATGTGGTTGCTGGGATTTGAACTCAGGATCTCCAGAAGAGCAGTCAGTGCCCTTAACTGCTAAGCCATCTCTCCAGCCTGGAAACTTCTTGATCCAAGCACCCACAGTTCAAATCATCCCCAGAGCCACTGTCTTCCATGTTCCTACAAGGATGGCCCATCAAGCCCCACTTGAAGCACTCAACTGCTTTTCTAACCCAAAGTCCACATTTTTTCCAAACAAAAGTATGGTCAGGCTCATCATGTCAACACCCCCAGTCCTGGTATCGATCAACTTTTGTCTCAGTTAGAGTTTCTACTGCTGTGAAGAGACACAATGACCATTGCAACTCTTATAAAAGGCAAACATTTCATTGGAGCTGGCTACTGTCATGGCGGCCTGCAGGTAATCAGGATAGAAGGAATTGATGGTTCTACCTTCCCCTCAGGCAGTCATCCGGAAGGGAAGGCTAGAGCTTCTGAGGCCTCCAAGCCCACCCCACCCCGAGTGATATACCTCCTCCAAGAAAGCCACAGCCACCCCAATAAGGTCACACACTTCCTTATAGTGCCACTCCCTGAGGCCAAGCATTTAAACACATGCCTCTACAGAGGCCACGCCCGCTCAAGCCGCCGCAGCTGGTGTAGCAGTTGTATTTGTTCTATAGTCTAGAGCTGTGAGGATAATGCAGGAGTGAGGGGAAGGGTGCTGAGGCCTTATTCTTAAAGAGAGTAAGAAGCAGAGGGAAGAAGGCTCAGAGGATAAAGCACTTACTGTGCAACTATGAGGGTGAACGCTCAGATCCTCAGCACATTCATTAAAAAAAAAATGCTCAGCAGTCATATTAGCTTGCCTGCCTGCAGTTCCAGAGTTCTGAAAGCGGGGACAGGGCATCCCTGGGGTAAACTGGCTATCTAGATCATCCTAATCTGTGAGCTCCAGCTATAGTGAGAGATCTTGCCTCTATAAAATGGAATCTGATCTAAATCTCTTGTCTCTGTATGCTAGTGTATCTGTACCTGCACACATACACCTACACTTATTTGAATGCACATATATACACACGTACACATACCATACACATATACATTTACAAAAAAGGGTAAAAATACTCACTTAAAAATAAAAGATAAGCCGGGCAGCAGTGGTGCATGTCTGTAATCCCAGCACTCTGGGAGGCAGAGGCAGGTGGATTTCTGGTTCGAGGCCAGCCTGGTCTACAGAGTGAGTTCCAGGACACCCAGAGCTATACAGAGAAACCCTGTCTTGAAAAAACCAAATCCAAAAAACAAAAAACAAAAAAAGAAATAAATAAATAAAAGATAGAGCTGGGCGGTGGTGGCACATGCCTTTAATCCCAGCACTTGGGAGGCAGAGGCCGGCAGATTTCTGAGTTCAAGGCCAGCTTGGTCTACAGAGTGAGTTCCAGTACAGCCAGGGCGACACAGAGAAACCCTGTCTTGAAAAAAACCAAATAAATAAATAAAAGATAGAGAGGAAGAAAGGAAAAAAAAAGAAAGGAAGAAAGGAGTGGAACCTTGTATGTAGGTCCTGCAGCTCCTGGATGGGGCCCAATAGATGGTGAGGGAGGCTCCCCACTGCTCTACAAACAAAATTGCTTACCTGCTACCAACAACCGGAGCCAATGTCCTGGTTCCAAAACCTTCTTCTTACCTGATCACCACCTGTGTTGCTTTATGCTGTATCATGATGCTTGCCCCCACCTACTCCAGTTTGTATGGCACCATATACATGTATATGTATACATGTATACATGTATTGAAATAAGTGTGGGTTTACATGTGTGCGGGTGCAAATATCCATACATGCAGAAATCAGAAATTATATCAGATTGTCATTCCACCATATGACAATGGGCAAGGTTATGGCACGATAAATGGCCCTAAAGTCAACTAAAGATACCTACAATGGAGCAGCTCCTTGCCAAGGACCAGCCTAGACTTGGAGAGAAATTCTGAAGAAGGGATGTCTGGGAGCAGTGAAACCAATGACTCAAAGTCAAACTGAGAGTCCAAGGTGGCAGCCTATGTTCTGCTGGAGACAACTTTTGTGAGAACCCTGTCAGAAACAGCAGGCCAGCTCCCCACGACCAAGGATGGGGGCTCACAGCTGGACTGAAACTTTCCACTCTGCCCAGGACTGCCTGGGAGAAGGGCAGATAAGGAAATGGCCTAAACAGAGAACCACCCTACCTAGGGTGAGGACGGAGAAGGAAAGAAACAAGATGCCAGGAAATAGCACAAATACCACAAGGTGGGCAGGACAGGGCCTAACAGCAGAGACAACACCCCATTCAAGTTGACCAATAATTTTAAATGTTGCTCAGGGTAACCAATCGCAGGAGTCCGACAGCAGGCGACCGCTGAACTCCCCGCCAAAATGTTTATAAAAAGGGTATGCTTTGTGAGCTCAGGGTCTCCTCTTGCCTGAGTGCTGGGGGACCCCAAGGTGCGTTGGAACAGTAAACCTCTTGCAGATTGCAGTGATTCCAGTCTCTGTGGCCTTACTGAGTGGGGGTCTTCCAACAGACTCTTACACTTTCCAGCCTGCTTTCTCTCTGTTCTGCTTCAAACAGTTCTACCAACAGTTTTCTCTTGCTATTCTAAATTCTCTCTGACTAGCTCATCTCTTGCAGATCATAAGCCCAGTCTTTTTTTTATTTTTGTTTTACATATCAATCCACTCATTTATTCCAGGTTTCCTTTTGATTACGCTATGAATCAGCATCCCAGGATCCCAGCTCCTTAAGTCTTAGTTAGGAGACAGCAAGCACACATTTTCTTTTAACATCGCAAAAGAATTCATAGATCTGCCTGCCTCTGTTAAGTACAGACAATAAACTAGCTGGGTGAGACCTTGTCCTGAAATTACCATGTTCACCACACCTGGACCTAAATTAGCCCTGTCCTAGGCTGACCTTGAACTCTGGAATATCTGCCCTTGTTGGCACAAACAAAAACCTGAGCTGGGTGGGATCTCGCCTTTCAATCATCACTCCCTACATCTCTGTATCTCCCTCCTTAGTATCTTTCTGACAAGTTGGCTCACAGCACAGCTGCTTTTGTTCCTTTCGATTCTAAAAGCTCCTTATACAATTCATATTGCAGCCTTAAATTTTTGCATAGTTGAGAAGTTATACATTTCCTGACTCATGTTTTTAGAGCTCTTCCACGGCCTGAAGGGCTGTCCTGAAGGTCCCAGCATTTACCATTTTGCTGAGACATCAGTCACACCTTTGCCTCCTGAACACTCTCTGATCATCATGGAGTCATTAATGTTAACAGGGAAGACCTTCCTTGGAGGAGAAAGGTAAAATATGTACACTATCATACAAACAAGCCCTGGGCCTACAGCATAGGGAGGCCCACTCCTGCTGGCCCTGTCCCCAGGGACAGGAACTATGCCATTCTGTCCCCACCAAGGCCGGGCTGGACTCGGTAGCTCCTCTTTAAAAGGTAAGGAAGGGAGAGATGTGGCTGTTGCAGCCCCTGCGTGGGGCCTGATGGATGGTGAGGGAAGCTCCACACAGCTTCGATAGTACCCGTGTCCACTGGCAAACTGTGTGACACAAGAGAAGAGGATCCTAACAAACTAGTGAGCAGCAGATTGGGCCTGGGAAAGGGCAGTGCTTGCTTCCTCCATCTGCACAAAAGGCCCCGGGCTAGCAGCCTGGCACCTCCCCATTGTGGCAGTGGGATGATGATGTCGATTCTGCATTTGTCCAAAGGTTGTATAAAAATGCTTGCTGCTGCACAAAAGGGCTGTGCTCCATGCTGGACTCCAGTCTGTTTCCATGCTGGTGACTCCACCTCGCTCACCCTCTCCTGGATCCCTGTTCTACACTGTTTTGCAATTAGAGGGTCTGCCTTACACTGGAGCACAGATGACTTAGCCCATCATAAACTCAGCAGCAAAGGCAGGGCATTGGATGGAACTTTAGGAGCTGGGAAGAAGGAACTCCTGGGAGATACAGTAGGAAGGAACTCTGAGCAGGATGAAGGGTATTGCTCTTTCAGAGGACCTGGGTTCCATTCCCAGCACACACATGACGACTCCAATCTCCAGTCCCAGGGGACTCACCAACTTGGGCACTGCAGGCAAAACACTCAAACACATTAAAAAATGGGGGAGAACATCTAAAACACAGGTAGTTTTTAAAAAAACCTACTCCTAGAACATAATTGATTCACAAGCACCATCCCTGAGTTAGTTACTCTCCTCAGGGGATCTGGGGATCTGTAGTTCTCAGTTAATTGACTTCTGAAGGGAAGGTGAGGCTTGAGCAGAAGTCTCATGTTTAAAACAAAAGTGCCCCTCCCCAACAACCCTGCAAAAAGATAATTTGTACCTGTCTATGCAAGTTCCTATCATATTATCCTGAAGCAAAGTATTTCTACATTGGAACAATATGTTTGCACCAGTGAGATACATCCTCTGTGTTAACATCAATATGAATCAAGGCATCTCATTCAGGCCCTCACCATATGCATTTTAGCAGATAACGGCAGAATTCTCTCTCTCTTTCTCTCTCTCTCTCTCTCTCTCTCTCTCTCTCTCTCTCTCTCTCTCTCTCATAGAATTGCTTGCTCTCGCAAGTCCCAATCCACCCCTAACAATCCTGGGACACATTACCACTCAGGCAGCTTCTCTACTAAGCTGATGGACTAGAAAGGATTTGCACATTGTATCAACTCCCAGTGAGCTGCGTAATTAGTTGCTATACCAACTTGCAGGTCTTTGCACCTTAATATCTGCTAAATTGAAATGATGAATAAATAATGGTGATGTTATAAACACCAGCTGGTGCTGCTGAGGAGGATTCTGCTCAGAAGGCTGAGGGCAGCAATGACTCTCAGAAACTGTTTGGCCAGGGGTAGTGGTGCTTGCCTTTAATCCCAGCACCTGGAAAGCAGAGGGAGGCAGATCTCTGTGAGTTCAAGGCTAGCCTTGTCTACAGAGTGAGTGCCAAGACAGCCAGGACTACACAGAATAACCATGTCTCAAAAGAAAAGAGAAGAGAGGAAAAGAGAAGAGAAGAAAAGAGACCTTTTAGTCCATCCTGACTTATCCATCCCAACCTCATGCCCGCCCTATAATCCCTTCTCCATAGGTAACTGCTCTTCCAAACCTGTTTGTGTAGTTACATGTATTTTTCTAGAAGTTGAGTTTAATATGTATTTTATGTAAATGTATTTATTTGCCTAAGTGAACATTTTAGAAATGACTTTTCTTTTTATTCAGTAATGTAACTTGAAACCATGTTTTTAGGTGGTAATGTACAAGGATGTACCATAGGGTGCTGTTTTGGTTTGGTTTCTGCAGCACAGAACTCTGAAACACTGCACAGAACTTCTAAGCTCATCATAGTGGTGGGTTACAGGATATTTGATCACATTGTGAACCCAAAAATTGTTTCTTGTTGTGGTGTGGCTCAGTCCTAGCACATACCTTTATCCAAGAGCTTTCTGCCAACAGGATTGAATAAAGTCAACCATAGGGCATGAGGCAGAGTAAGCAACCAGTTGACAGGGAGTGAACATAAGAACACACAGGGAATAGGACGGAGGGACACTGAGACAGCATGGGGAAGGAAAAAGGACTTTTCCCCCCTCTGGGATGTTGGTGGAGGAAGAAAATGAGCTGGGTGCTTTCTCTGCCCCTCTGAGCTAGCAGGCTTTGTCTCCCCCACCCCCCAACCCCCAACGTCTGGCTCCTGTGTCTTCATTGGTAAAATATTTGGGGTTATGTTTTTTAAAAAACAATATTTTGGTGTTCCACCTTCTGGTGCAGCCATATGAACAGAGAAATCACTCCAGCTGTGGACAAACTGAGAAACCATCAGATTTGGCAAGTCCTCAAGGAGAGGGTTGAGGATGAGAAGTCCATAATGGAGGGTTTAGGACCCTGTGCTGCGCTACTTTACACAATGTGAAAACAGAAGCAGGAAATGAAAAAGCTAAATAACTGCAATTGGTTCAGTATTGATTATAATTATCATCATTTTGGTATTTCGTACTTTATCCTTAATAGCCAAAGTAAGCCTCTATGTGCTCAAAGAAAAACCCATAGAGATATGGGAAAATGAAAAATATGAAAAGTGTATTGATAAGATACAAGTCTTAGAAAGAAAATTAGAGAGACTTATAAATAAAAATTAGAAAAATACTCAAACAGACATGAATTTAGACAAGCATTAGAAAGACCTATAAAGGAGAATAAGAAAAATACTCAGTCATAGACAGAAGAATTTAGACAAGGGCCTACCACTTCATAATGAAACTGAAAGGGAGTGGTCCAAGGTTGTTAGAAAACCAACCTTAGTTTATCCAGTTACTATTTAAGACATGCCAGCAGATGATAAGTACCCCCAAGATTACAGAGAAATTAAATAGACTCCTACAGAAGTATTAGATTTAAGGAAGCGATCATTACAGATCATTACTTATAGTATGCATTCACCCTAGGTAAAGCAGATATTAAATTCTTGAGAAACCCAGCAGAATTATCCCCCAAGACTAGAAAGACTTGGCAACAGCAATATTGGAAGCTGGTCCTCAGTTACAGGTGAACGTCCGTGGAAAGAAGAAGCCAGGGCCACAAACAATAAAGTGAGGCCAGAGGTATTGATATTTCCTGGGACCAGTTGCTAGGTGAAGGTCAATCCCCTAAACAAGGGAGTGGTAGTTCACACCTTTAATCCCAGCATTTGGGAGGCAGAGGCAGAGGCAGAGAATTACAGTGATTTAAATTTAAAAGCAGTTTGTGAAGGCAGCTAAAATTCATAGCGAATGTCCTTTGTGATCTAAAAATAAATACACTTTAACTTTGAAATTATATATAAAGAAAAAGGGGGAAATAGGTATATTTATCCACTAAGGTATAATTTTAAGGTAATTTTTAAATTTTCAATAGAAAGGTAATACTTTTTCTATTTCAAAAATATATTTTGCTTTAGGAAAAGATATAACCGGCCAAAAATGGAATCCGCAAGAGTTAGGATTGGACAAGGTTTTGCTTTTATCTTTCCAGGAGAATAAAAGCATCTAACTAAGGAACCTGGAGACCACTGGACAAATAAAACATCTGAAGCAAAAGGACAGATCATCAAGAGAAAATGTCACAAGAAAAGGAGCAAATTATCCCAGTGCTGTCACCACCACCTCCATCTTGTCTCTTCTGCGCTCTACAGACATAAGTCCAAATGTGGTCCCAACTCAATTAAAAATTAAAGCTGGTTTTAGGGTTGGAATGTGGCTCTCTCTTTCTGTAAACCCATGCTTGTTAAAAGACAATCCAAAATCTCTGTCTCATATTAGAGTCACACACACACACACACACACACACACACACACACACACACACGGGGAGGGCAAAGGAAATGGGGGAGAGGAGGATACCAGGTCACATTGCAGACAAGACAGACAAGCAAGGCATCTTTACTATAGCTTCAGACAGCCAGCTAACTTCAGAGTGAACCAAAGCCGCACGCTGAGCAGGGATTGAAAGGGAGACCAGCTGCTGTTCACTGAACAGAAGCAAGCAGCAAAGTTCCATTGATTTTTTTCTGGAATGGATTAAGGCTTAGTAATTGCCCATTGGTCATGGGAAAGATTTCAAAAGATCTTTTCCTTCTTGGTCACAAACATTCTGATCTTGTGGCTTGCAGACTAATGCGCAGTGACTTAACCCAGGGACCACTGAGTCACTCATTGTCACATAAATGCCCTGGCCCCTTGATTTGGTCTGAACCTCCTGATAAGGCTGAGGAAGTGTCCGAGCTTGACCTGGGCAGAGACAACAAGGTCAGGGTCTAAGATCCTCAAAGCAGCTGTAATGGCGACAGGCTGAGCTAAGCCAGCATTAGTTTTAGACAATTTAAAAATGTGTGTGTGTGTGTGTGTGTGTGTGTGTGTGCACGTACTTGCTCATGCCATGGCAAACGTGAGGGCAGATGACAATTTTCAGAGGTCAGTTCTCTCCTTCTACCTTATAGGCTCCAGAATGCAACTCAGGCCGCTGTTCCAGCCCTGCAGGGACAGGTACAATATGAAAGACGAGCCAAGACTTTTGTCCCATTCAGACATCTGAAGCACAAGTGAAGAGTCCAGAGTTTTAGCAAAAGTGGTTTCAAGTTTCTCCAAAGTAACCAAAGCAACCACTGTCACAACAAGCCTGCAGCCAGAGGTGTCACAGCAAAGCTGGGGGGACAGCCGGTGTCCAGCTCAGTGCTCTCACTACCGAGCCATCGCTCCAGCCCCCAGTCTGGTGTGCTATGGCAGTACATTCCATAGCAAGGCTGGCGTGTGTGGGTGGGGCACTGAGCTGGACCGGTTCCTGAGAACTGACTGTGAGATTCCTAATCATCAAAACATGATGGTACAATTAAGCAAATTATATTGCAGAGACAATAAAATTTTAAAGCCCTCAGTTTTTTCAACTATCTTACTGCATTTTAAATTTTCTGTTGTAGAGGTTATTTACGTCCAGTGCATCTGTCGGGCAGAAGCACACACAGTGGCTTGCTGCACACCTCTTCCCAAATCCATGTTTAGTGACATCATGTTCATAGCTTGAAAACAGCCATATGGAATATTCACATTTCAGAACATCGAATATAAAGGCAAGTGTTACCCCCAAGCCTTTTCCAGTGCCTGACATTGCAAAGCATTTCCATTTTTGTTTATCTCATCTATTAAAAATGGAACATTATTTTAAACTCACATCTCCTAGTTGATATGAGACAGAGGCTTTCATATGTTCATGACTAGCATTTTAATAGTATCTCTAGCTCTCATAAATAGTATTTTTAAAATATGTTTGTACTTTCTGCTTAGTTAATATATGGGACCCCAAATACTTAGTTGGATTCAAGGATGCAGAACCCACTCGTACAGAGAACCACACCCTGTTTCAGTTATCAGTAGCTTAGAATGTAGCCCCTCCCCCAAGTAACCAGACCCTAGAGAACAGAGGAGAACATCCTTCTCATAGTCCACTTAGCACTGTGCATCAGACATAATACGACTTATATAATTATTAACAAGTATTAATTGTACAAATTAGTAGGGTTACAATGATATTCAAAGAATGATTAATGAACTACCCAGATGTAGTCTGTTACCCACTGAACGGATCTTGAAACTGCCCTGTTTGAAATGGGGGTGACAGGACCTTTCCAGAACCTATCCCTGTTTATTCCCATCCCAAGTATAAAAGCAGCAGATGCCCCCAGGGACTCGTGATCCCTGGAAAGATTATTATTACACGCTTGGTAGGCCAACTCTGTTTTGAACCTCGGAGCTACAAGAGTCCTGATCCATCGATGTATGGATGAGTTTTAAGACTGCTACTGGAGCCGGGCGGTGGTGTCGCATGCCTGTAATCCCAGCACTCTGGGAGGCAGAGGCAGGCAGATTTCTGAGTTCGAGGCCAGCCTGGTCTACAGAGTGAGTTTCAGGACAGCCAGGGCTATACAGAGAAACCCTGTCTCAGAAAAACCAAAAATTAAAAAAACAAAAAGACTGCTACTCAACACTCTTGACCTGGGAACATATTATTGAAATTGTCTCCAAGAATACACGGGGTCTGCTTCCCCACCTTTGTTTTAAGAAGCAGACAGAGCTCATGCCTGTATCTCCAACAATTGAAAGATTGAGGCAGGATTGCCACGGATTTGAGGACAGCCTGGGCTACATTGTGAGTTCTGGAAAAGCCAGAACAAAACTGAAACCTTGTCTGAAAAAAAAGAAAAATCATGAGTATCAGAATCAAATCTCAGGGCCACTCAAACAGCTGTGTGGTCTTGAAAAGGCCACTGACTTCTGTGTTCCTCAGAGACTTACTGAATAATGTAACATTTAACCAAAGAGGATAGGAAAAAAAAGCCCAACCTACGAAGACTTTTGTAGTTGTTCTAGGCTCTGCAAACAAATTCATGGAGTCAAAAGCCCAGCTGTGCCATTTGTAAATAGAGACAGATCAATCTCCTAATTCCGTTAATTCGTCTACAAAATGCTGACAGTACAATTGTGAGGATTACATGCGATAACACGTTTAGATTTATCATAATACAAACTCATGGAGGTCAGCGGCTGTGCTAACACCGCCGGGACGCTAGAGGGCCCTGCTCCCCCGGAGGGCTGCCCTGTAAGGGTCCAGGGGCTGAACACTCCGTGTCAGTTTCAAGGCTGCTGACATAGGGAAGGGCGGAGGGGGTCAACGCCAGTAGGACTCCGCTCGATGGAGGCGGGGCGAGAGAGGCAGCAGGGGCGGGGCCTGCAGAGGAGACCATGAAGGGGCGGAGCTAGTGGAGCAATGAGGGCGGGGCTTGAGACATATCTCCTAACGAGGCAAACTAGTGGAATTTTGGGGCGGGGCGCGGTACGACTGGAGCTGACGAGTCCACGTGGTTAGAACTCAGCCTGATTGGGGGAAGGCGGGTCCGTGAGGCGGGAGCGGAACCGGAACGTGTCCTGACAGGGGCGGAGCTCTCGGAGTGGCGAGGGCGGGACGCGGCCTGACTGGCACAGAGCAGTCCGCGTGTTTGGAACGAGGCCTGACGGGAACTGAGTGAGAAGCAGGGGGCGGAACCCGACCGAGGCCTGACAGGGGCGGAGCTCGCGGAGCAGCGGGGGCGGGGCGAGGCCTGGTAGAGGCGGAGACCCGGTGCGGCCTGACGAGAGGCGGAGCCCACAGCTCGGCGAAGGCGAGGCCTGATCCGGGAGGGAGGAGCGGAGAGTCAGGGGCGGGCCGAAGTCCGACCCCTCGAGAGTGCGGTGGGGCCATGCAGGTGTGTGGCTGCCGCCGGTCCCGCCTCAACTTCAGCTCGATGGCAGGCCGCGCGCCCTTTGGGAGCTAAGCTTGAGGCGGCTCTGACACGGGCGGACTCCGGTCTCAAAGTAAAACTGAAACCCTCCGCGGTGGCCTGACCTTCCCGGAGCCGGAAGGGCTGTCCAGTGACCGCCTGGGAGGGAGGACAGGTGGAGTGGTGCTTTGATTCCGGACACGGTGGCGCTCCGGCTAGTGGCCTTCTCAGATTTGAGGTCCTCTTAGAGGCGGGATTTCCTGGCTGGGCGGGGCGTGGGTCTAATTATCGGATTAGGGGGCGGGCCTTTCAGATCCTGTGGCTCCAGGGACAAAACTGGGTGGAGGGCCTCTTGCCCTGGGACTGAACCTTTAAACCGAGAGCGATCGAGCGAGGAATCCACATCTGTCGCCAGTGAAGCCCCCCCCCCCCCCGGAAGCAGAAGTTGAGCCTTGGAGCTCTCATTTCTAGGGGTTGGATCCTCGGAGCTCGGGTGAAAAGAGTGGTTCTAGACCTGGCAGCAGCCTGAACTCCCCCTCTCCCTGTAGGTGGCCATGAACGGCAGGGCTCGGAAAGAGGCCATCCAGGCCACAGCCAGGGAGCTCCTCAAGTTCGTGAACCGGAGTCCCTCTCCTTTCCACGGTAGGTGACCAGGGTTAGGGAGGCTAGGAGTGGGAGTGACTTGACCAACTTCGATCGCTGTGAGAGCCCTTTTCCTACAGTCGTGGCCGAGTGCCGCAGCCGCCTCCTCCAGGCTGGCTTCCGTGAACTCAAGGAAACAGAGGGCTGGGATATCTTACCAGAAAACAAGGTACTAAGGGGAAGTGTGGGGGCAGACCCTGTTTCAAAGGCCTGTGCTCCGGAACATTAAGCAACTCACGCCCCTGTCTTTGAACTCTCTCCCCCAGTACTTCTTAACCAGAAACGCCTCCTCCATCATTGCTTTTGCTGTGGGGGGCCAGTATGTTCCTGGCAATGGCTTCAGCCTCATTGGTGCCCACACGGACAGTCCCTGCCTCCGGGTAAGGAGTTAGGACTTGGTTGGACTGAAGGGAAGTGCTGGGGGCGGTTGGAATGAAGAGATCCAGGAGGTAGAGTTTGGAAGGCCCTATCCCAAGGTCCCGGGAAGAAGGTAGACCCGCCCCATGCTCCCCCGCCCCCAAAAGACACTTTCAGCCGTCAACTGATGTGCTATTTGCACTGTATAACTTACTGCCTGAGTCTCCCTTCCAGATGTTGTCTTTCAGACGTTCCCTTTCTTCTCCCTCTTATGCTCAGGTGAAACGCAAATCTCGCCGAAGCCAGGTGGGCTACCACCAGGTCGGTGTGGAGACCTACGGTGGTGGGATCTGGAGCACGTGGTTTGACCGGGACCTGACCTTGGCTGGACGAGTCATTATCAAGGTGGTATAGAGGGCTAGGAACTGGGGAGGTTCTCACACCGGCAGCCTGAAGATTGAATGTCACATTTCTTCAGTGTACCAAGAGTCCTCGTGGGGAAGAGGGGATATGGTTATTCTGGGTTTAGTAAGGGATTTTATCAACTGGATTTGGGAGGTGCCCAGTTCTGACCTGGCCAGTTGGCCACAGTGCCCTACCTCAGGCCGGCTGGAACAGAGGCTGGTACATATAGAGCGGCCCATCCTGCGCATCCCACATCTGGCCATCCATCTGCAGCGAAATATCAATGAGAACTTCGGGCCCAACACAGAGATGCACCTGTGAGTCTGCATCAAGGGCTGTGGTGGCTGTGGGGTGGAAGATGGCACCGGGGAACAGAGGGTCCCACTGGGACCCAGAGGACACCTCCTAGTGGCCATAATCAAGGTCCACTTTGGAAACCATTTCTGTCCACTTGGGGAGCGCACTGGGAGTCGGAGGACGAGAAGAGGCCTACGTTCATGGCTGTCCCCCTCCCTTCTCTCAACTCTTCCCCCACAGAGTCCCTATTCTTGCCACAGCAGTTCAGGAAGAGCTGGAGAAAGGGACTCCTGAACCAGGGCCTCTCAGTGCCACTGTAAGAAGCTCCTCTGCCCTGGGGAGGGTGGGTAGAGTGGAAACAGACCAGCCCCCTAGTAAGGGGCAAAGAGATGAGCTAGTTCACCTTCCACATCTGCCTTACAGGACGAGCGGCACCACTCAGTCCTCATGTCCCTGCTCTGTACCCATCTGGGCCTGAGTCCTGACAACATCATGGAGATGGAGCTCTGCCTGGCAGACACCCAGCCTGCAGTAAGGAGTGGCTGTAGGATCTTGTGGCGGGGTCCTCCAGGGTCCCTGTCAACCACCACAGCGCATCATTGAGGCTCCTCAGTTATCTCACCCTTGTTCTTCCCAGTAGGTGGCACTTCCTCTTTCAGTAGTTCCCAGATAGGCAGAGGCTTCTCCCACAGAAGACCCTCCTACCAAACTGGGTGTGGCCGGTCTGCTTTGACCTGTGCTGGCTCAGAACCTCTGAGGGCAAGAGGCCTGGTGCCTTCCAGAGGCTAAGTGGGGAGCTGCTCAGTCTTTGGCTCCTCCGTCCTAAGTTTCTGTTAGCTGTGTTCTTCCTTCTAGTTGGCATTGTTTTGTTTTTACTAGACAGGGTTTCTCTGTGTAGCCCTGACTATCCTAAAGTCACTCTGTAGACCAGACTGGTCTCGAACTCAGAGATCCACCTGCCTCTGCCTTGCAAGTACTGGGATCAAAGGTGTGCGCCACCATCGCTGGCTGCTTTTCTTTTTTTGGTGACTGACCACTTAGCCCTCCTTTGGCCTGCCCCTCTGGTAGAGGTCAGATGCTGTAGGCCCTTTCCTGGCCTTCATCCTCTGCTGAACAGCAAGAATAGTTTCCTGAGCCAACAGTCAAGAATGGCTCTGGCCCTTGGGAACAGGGAGAAGTGGTGAGGGCCTGGGCACTATGGTGTTCATCCTGTCTTTCTAGGCCCTGGGTGGAGCCTATGAAGAGTTCATCTTTGCTCCTCGACTGGACAATCTGCACAGCTGCTTCTGTGCCCTGCAGGTGAGAAGCCAAAGCACCCCCGCAGCACGAGAGGTGCAGAGTTAAGAGTTGAGGTGGAGCCCCAGGAGGTGGCGAGACACATGGCTGCTTAGCCAGGCCTCATCCGGTTGGCGCTGGGAAGGCCCGTGCTCTGCAGCCTTGACCTCACTAATACTGTGCAGGTCTGGGGCCAGGGCTGAGCTGTGGAAAAGCTGACAGTGTTTGGGGTGCCATGGTGTCTACTCTTCCTTTTTTTTTTTTTTTTTTTGATTTGTTGTTTTTTTTCTCTGAGACAGGGTTCCTCTGTGTAGCCCTGGCTGTCCTGGAACTCACTCTGTAGACCAGGCTGGCCTCGAACTCAGAAATTCGCTTGCCTCTGCCTCCCAGAGTGCTGGGATTATAGGCGTGAGCCACCACCTCCGGGCCTTCTACTCTTCCTTATTGACCTCTGTCTGAAAACAAAGGCCTTGCCACCATGAAAACAATTCTCTCACTCTCTTCTGCTTCTCTCATTCTGCCTCTGACGTAAGGATCCTCTTTGCCCCCCACCCTCAACCTTCTTTGTGATCCTTGGAACCTCAGTAGGGCTGTCTGTACCTCTTGGTCACCTTCATGTTCTTCACTCTCTCTCTACCCCAGTCAGGCTATTTCTCAGCTTCCTACCCTTTACCCCTCCTCTGTTTTTTGAGTTGCCTTTCCCTGCCTGTCTGTTGGTTGGGGATAGGCTTTGGGTAGTAACTGTAGGTCTGGGGTCTGTGTCTGCTTCGGAGCTAACCAGCTGGGCTCACGGACATGTCGAGAGCTGTTAAGGGAAGCCCATCAGTATGACTGATCTTCATAATCATTGGCCTCCCAGGACTTAAAGTTTCCGTCTGTCTTCAGCATTATCCTCCTGCCTTCTACATGGAGTGTATGAGAGCAAATACCCAGAAAATGGAGTTACTTATTCCATTAGACAGGTCCTCCACCACCCTCTGCCAGGGAGTGCCCTAAGAGAAAGGTTGCTGAGAGCCCAGCCCACTTCCCTGGCTGGGCAGCGTGCCTTACCAGGTACTGGCAGACAAATCTGTAGGAATCAAAAGGTCAGGGATAATGAGCCTGCCTCCTTCCCCATATAGGCATTGATTGATTCCTGTTCATCCCCTGCCTCCCTGGCCAGGGATCCACATGTGCGCATGATCACACTCTACGACAATGAAGAGGTATGTGGAGGGCTGGGGCAGAGGTCCCTCAGTGAGTATTTAGAAACTGTCTGGTGGCCAACATTCAGAGCGAGCCAGGGCAGTCTAGAGGACCTAAGAGGGAGGACTGAGAGCTGCAGTGCTTTCATAGCACTTGTCTCTGTCATGGATTCCATAGCCCGTATTCTCTTGTGTACCTTGCTGCATTCCTACCCCAAGGGGGCACTTCACAGGTCATCCTTTCAGGTCTGTGGCTTGGTGCATAGTGGGTTCTCAGCTGTGTTGTATCTTGAGATGCTGTAGTGGAGCTTGACAGGTAGATAGTTCCTTCGTGTAGCTCCCTGGGTCAGTTAGCAGTTTGGATAGGTCCCTGGTCTATTCTGCTAGTTGGCTGTTTCATCTCTGGCCATCTTGTCTATACCCAGTCAGCAATAAATGAGAGGGCAGGGAGAATAGATGCCTGTGTCTTCAAGAGTGTGGTCCTGAAATGGAATTCATTATTACTTACATTCATAGAACCTCGTGTGGCCACATTCAGCTTCAGAGGAAACTGGGAATGCTGTCTGTAGCTGGGAAGTTAGTTGTGTAGCTTTAGCTTGGGTCTTGTTATAAAAAAGTATCATGGATAGTTAACAGTCTGTGTCACATGGTTCAAGGGAAATTATTCAGGGTCTTGTGACCCCTGCCTAGCCCTGGATGTAAATGAGGGGGTGCAATGCGGAAACCCCATCAGTAAATGCTATTTATAGTCCATAAATGACTAGGAATCAGTCTGGCCCTAGTCCACTATCAGTTGTTCAGAAATGACCTGGGCTTCGGGAAGTCTAAGGATATCTGTCTCTGCCAGGTGACTCAGGTGGATCTGGGCCATTCTGAACACTGAGCTCCTCTTACAGTCCAGGCCCAGGTCCAGATTCCCAGTCAAATCTCTGTCATCTCCAGGTGGGGTCAGAGAGTGCACAGGGAGCACAGTCTCTGCTGACAGAGCTGATACTGCGGCGCATCTCAGCCACGCCTCAGCGTCTGACTGCCTTCGAGGAATCCATACCTAAGTCCTTCATGATCAGTGCAGACATGGCCCATGCTGTGCACCCAAACTATGCGTGAGTCTTCATGCCAGACAGTACTTATGCTAGAGACTCGGCATAGGCCACTTGCCAGCCAGTTCCTGGCCCTGCCTTTCTCCATCTCCTGGAGGTTCAGGAGTCTTCCTTTGATTGTTCCAAGGCCAGATTTAATCAAAGTCATGTGTTGCCTAAGCCAAGTGTATATGCTAAATAAGCTTTGTCTATGACCTTGATTCCTCTGTTGGCGAGAATCTGCCTGAAGCGTTTGTTCTGATGCACTTGAGGACATGCAGGGCTGGGTGGGAAAGAGTGCTATTAGTGTCATCTGCCTTGGAAGCCGTGGTGGCTTTGACAGCCCCCACCACAGTATGCCATCCTGCTCTTTATCGCCTCTCACAGGGACAAGCATGAGGAAAACCACCGGCCCTTGTTCCATAAGGTAAGATGCTGCCTCTCAAGCTGTGGTGGCCGGGCCAACCCTGGCCTGTGTGGCCCTCACAGCCTCACGTCAGCTTTGTTCTGTCTCCCTGTGACTTCCCCAGGGTCCTGTGATCAAGGTGAACAGCAAGCAGCGCTATGCCTCTAATGCAGTGTCCGAGGCCGTGATTCGAGAGGTGGCAGGCCAAGTGGGGGTGCCCCTGCAGGTGAGTGTGCATCTGCTCTGGGAAGGCTTGGTGGGGGGAACAGGGTAACGACATAAACTGTTGTGCCTCCGTGAGTGAGGAACATAGGAGAGAGACTTTCCTGGAGGAGTCCCAGTGAATGAGAAGAAGATAGGGGTTTTGGGTGCAGAGCTAGGTTCAGTGCTGGCTTTGTGCTGACTTTGGCCTAGTTTGCTAAGCTGAGTTTTAGTTTGTTTAGCTGAGTGTGCCGGTCTGTAGAGTGAGGGTGATACTGAGCCCTGCCCTGCTGGTTTCTGTAAAGATTTCTCCTACCACCTGATAGGTCCTTTCTTCTTCTAGTACCCCATGTCCCTGTGGCTTTCTTTACTTGTGCATTAACCCAGAAGGAATATTCAGGACTGGAGAGCCTAGAATCCCAAGTGTTTATTTCCCTCTGGCCTGAAATCACCCACCACTGTCCTCAGTTGCCCTGTATGTGTACACATGTACTCCACATCAGGGGTTGGGCCCCGGGCAGTCCAGTAATGGACAACACCCAAGTTCTGGGAGAAGGGAGGACTAGACTAGGGCTGTCTCCGTGTCAGTGTCTCCTTCTTGTCCCATGTATGTCCCATGTAATGTCTGATCATTCCACTCACAGAGAGGTCCCTGGGAACAAGTGAGAGGCAGCCGCTGAGAAAGAAATACTATGGGAAGGTCCAGAGGGAGAGAGAACATCTCAGCCGGAGGGAACAAACAGAAAGATCCCCAGGGGAATAGGAATGAGTTAGTCTAGTAGCAGGAGAGAAGGTCACAGTTGAGAGCAGAAGGAACAAGAGAAAAGGCTCACCTAGACCAGGTTGCTTCTGAGGCTCTCTTCTGGTGCCAGGCTTCAACTTCTTTGCATGACCCCTTCAGTCCTGAACCTTCATTGCCACTGAGGCTGCACCTTTACCAATGGCCTCTCCTGGCCTCTCATTGCCTAGCTTCAGCTGTTCTCCACGACCCCTTTATGCCTGCACAACCGTAGCACCTGGGTTACTCACACAGTACCAAGTCCAGCTACAGCGCCAAGTACAGCCTTTGCCACCTCTGAAACATAGCTCTCTGTGCTCTCAGAAAACACTTCCCAGAAGATTTCACCTCAGTGATGATCTCTTCTTAATCACTGCTAATTTCTTAGCTCCAGCTGACCAGTATCAATTGTCCTAGTAATGTAAAAGTTTCACTTTCAGTCCCAGCAAACCAAAACCACAGAATCTTAAAATAACAGACAGCCCTGACAGAGTCTACTCTTCCTCTGAAATTTCATAAGCCAGGCCTCCATCTACTGCACTCTCTCAACGTTCTTATCTTCCAAGCTCCTACAGAACTTCCCACTGAGGTCTTAACACTCAATGGTTCTTCTAGCCCAAAGTTCCAAAGTCCTTCCACAAATCTCCCCAAAACATGGTCAGGTCTGTCCCAACAATACCCCACTATACTGATACCCATTTGTCTTAGTCAGGGTTTCTATTGCTGCAACAAAACACCATGGCGGAAAAGCAAGTTGGGCAGGAGAGGGTTTCTTCAGCTTACACTTCAGATCAAAGTCCATCACTGAGGGAAGGCAGGACAGGAACTCAAGCAAGACTGAAGGAAGAACTGATGTAGAGCCATGGAGGGCGGCTGCTGACTGGCCTGCTTCGTGGGCTTGCTCAGTCTGCTTTCTTAGAGAACTCTGGACCACCAGGCCAGGGATGGCACCACCCACAATGGGCTGGACCCTCTCCCCCATTGATCTTAAGAGAAAATGCCTTACAGCCTGATCTCATGGAATTATTTCCTCAACTGAGGCTCCTTCCTCTCTGATGACTCTAGCTGTGGTGACTGGCACACAAAACCTGCCAGTACAATGGGTTAGTACTGTATCTCTCACTTGACTAAAGTTTGACTTTTCTATTTCTGTTTTACACTTAAAGATCTTAAAATCTAGCTTCACGTTATGGAGTCCTTGTTTTGTTTTTTTGTTTTTTTGCGATAGGGTCTTATGTAGCCCATAGCTTCAAACTCACTATGAAGCAGAATGTAGCCTTAAACTCCTGATTCCTCCATCTGCAAAGTCTTGGAATTACACATGTGCACCGCCATTGCCCCGATGGGAATCAGACCCAGGCCTTCATTTGTACTAGGCAAGCACTTGACCAAGTGAACTGTATCCCCAGCCCTGCAGGGACTTTTAGAACATTAGAACTACCAAGTTTTCTTCCTTTGTGTATTGGGGTGTCATGTTGTGTATGAGAATAACAAAAAGGTAGAAGACATAGAACTGGATGATCTTCCAGCCCCATGGCTCTAGGGTAGGTAGCTTCCTCCGTGATGTTAGTGAGCGCATCCAGTGTTTAGCTTAGACCTCTCCTCTCGCCAGGACCTCATGGTCAGAAATGACTCCCCGTGTGGTACCACCATTGGACCGATCTTGGCTTCTCGACTGGGGCTTCGGGTGCTGGACTTAGGCAGCCCCCAGCTGGCTATGCACTCTATCCGGGAGACAGCCTGTACCACTGGAGTTCTCCAGACCCTCACCCTTTTCAAGGTAACGCCCCCCTGGCCCTCCGCTCCACCAGTAAGTGTCTAGTCTCAGTACCTGGGGCCGATTGCAGTGAAACTACAGTATAGTAGACGGTCCCTGTGTCAGCTTCCATCACTGAGACAAAGTGTGGGGTAAGCAGTTCATAAAAGTCAGCGTTTCAGAGGCTTTAGTCCATGGCCAGCTGGCTGGTGATTGGAGGCCTGTGATAAAGCAGAATATCATGGCGAGAGCATGTGTTAGAGGAATCTGCTGCCATGAGGGAAGAGAGGGGCCTGTGGGGGGGGGGGTGAGGAGGAGGAGGAGGAGGGAGAAAATGGGTTCCAGTGCCCCTCAAAGGTATGCTTCATTCTGGGTGACCTAACTTCTTCCCTTCAGGCCCCATTCTCTTTAACACAGGCCAGGCCATACCCTTCCTCATTTCAAGACCTCAGAGGAAAGTGGTTGGCTGGAAAGGACCGAGGGATGAGGAGGCTGGCCAGTGCATCAAGCATAGATGCCTCGGAAGCTTCCGTTACTAGACCTGGAGGGGGTGGGAGGTGCGTCGTGGGGCACTGAGTCTGCTCTCTCACTAATCCCCAGGTGCCCCTGCCTCTCATTTTAGGGCTTCTTTGAGCTGTTCCCTTCTGTAAGCCGGAACCTCTTAGTGGACTGAGGCCTCTTGCCAAGACTTGTCTTCCACCCCTTCGATTGAGAGGGGAGGATCTCAATTTAGCTGATGCTGGATTATTAAAGTAGATTTTCACTCCAGCTCCATTGTGCTTTTTCTGAAGCTGCAGGGTGGGGGATGGAGCCTGGCCTGAACCCTGGAACCAGACCAGAGGTGGAAGGTCAGGTGCAGGTAAAAGGTTGTCCCTCCCCGCATCTCATCTGAACCAGAAGCTCCTGTTCCCAAGGGACTTCACACCACTTATTTTATTAGATCTATTTTATGTGTATGAGTGTTTTTGCCTACTTGTGCCTGGTGCCCATAGAGATCAGAAGGCATTGGTCCCTTTGGCACCGTAGTTATGAGTCACCATGGGAATGCTGGGAACTGAACCCAGGTCCTCTGCAAGAATACCAAGTGAATAAACCCTGAGCTGTCCCTCCAGCCCAGCTTCACCCTTCTTAAAACACTGCCATTCAGAGAGGTGGCTCAGTGGTTAAGAACACTGGCTGCTCTTGCAGAAGATCCAAGTTCAGTCCCCAGCACCCACATGGTGCCTCACAACCCTCTAACTCCAGTTGCAGGGGATCAAGTGCCCCTCCTCTGGACTCTATGACATTGCATGTACACTCATGTCATGCACAAACATACATGCAGGCAAAACACTCATGAACATAAAAATCTTAAAAAAGATGGTTAGATGGTTCAGCAAAACCACATATGTGTTTGTGTGTGCTGTATAAACAGATTTACCAACTGGCTCAAAAAGTATTGACCCTGGAGAGACTGTGGGTGTTAATTATATTACTTCAAGTTTCATATGTATTTAAGTCTTTTTTTTTTTTAAAGATTTATTCTTATATGTTAAGTACACTGTAGCTATCTTCAGACACACCAGAAGAGGGCGTCGGGCCTCATTACAGATGGTTGTGAGCCACCATGTGGTTGCTGGGATTTGAACTCAGAACCTTCAGAAGAACAGTCAGTGCTCTTAACCGCTGAGCCATCTCTCCAGCCCTTTAAGTCTTTTTATATTAAAAAATGCAGATAAATTTTTAAAATTCAAGAAGGAGTTCAAGAAGGAGTGATGGGGAAAGAAATCCCAGTAGAATGAAAGAGCGTGGTGGCACATGCCTGTGCCACCGTACTCCCTGCGGAGGCTGGGACCAGAAGATCCAGTTTGAGGCTGTCCTGGGCTATATAGAACATGTCTCAAGAAACAAACAAAGCCAGGATAAATGGACTATTTCACAATCTGCTGAGTAAAAGGAAATTACAAAGCCAGGGCATAGAGCTATGTTTCAGTGGATAGCACTTGCCACAAAAGCCTGAGGACCTGAGTTCAGATCTCAGCTCCCATGTAAAAACCCGCATGCTATAACCCCCTGCGTGCTGTAACCCCCTGCGTGCTGTAGCCCCCTGCGTGCTGTAACCCCCTGCGTGCTGTAGCCCCCTGCGTGCTGTAACCCCCTGCGTGCTGTAACCCCCTGCGTGCTGTAACCCCCTGCGTGCTGTAACTGGTGTTTAGGAGGTAAAGACGGGCATCAGTAGGGCATGCTGGCCCTCAGCCTGGTTATATCTTCAATGAGAGGCTGTGTCTCAAGGAGTGAGGTGGGCGATAGAGAATGCCACCTGACACCCTCGCCTCCACCCCATTTCCCAGAAGATGCACACCTCCACATGCACAGGAGTGTGCATACGATACACAGGTACAAATCAAAAACAGGTGGGCTAATTAACTGAAATGCTTACCAGACTGAATATTTTCAAAACTGTAGCTGTTTGACCCACATGGCTGAAGGTAAGATGGAGGAATACATGTCAGCTCTAGCCTTGGCAAATTGTGGGTGACTTTAGTGCCATAAGTGGTGACTTTTTCAAGTAATCAAAGGTTTCTGAAATTCTGAGATTGGTATAAACCATAGACTGTGAAATAAATAGTTGACAGCTACTAAAGGGCGCCACAGTTGGAAGGTAGCTTTATATTGGGGAGATGCGT
The DNA here is from genome assembly GCF_947179515.1 of Apodemus sylvaticus. Lineage (NCBI taxonomy): Eukaryota > Metazoa > Chordata > Mammalia > Rodentia > Muridae > Apodemus > Apodemus sylvaticus. The sequence continues at coordinate 37,882,481 of NC_067480.1, forward strand.
TTTCTACTCGGCGATTCAACTCAGGAAAAGATCCTTGTGACTTGGTCACTAGTGGCTGCTTACCAGGAGTCACCCTGGCAGCAAAAAATCGGCTGCTGTCTACAGCTGAGTCAGCGGAGCTGTTATGGGTGTCATATTAGTTCCTTTTATGTCATGATAAAATATCATAATTTAGAAATTTATAGAAGGAAGAGTTCTTGAGGCTTATTGTTCCAGAAGGAGAGTCCATCACGGTGGGAGGTCACATCCCAACAGGTCACAAAACAGATAGCAAACTGAAATGAGGTTACAAACCCTTAAAGCCCTCGCATAAAGATATGTCTCCAAGATGGCATTTCCCAAAGGCTCCAACCCTTCCCAAATAGCACTACTGGGTGGGGATCAGACTTTAGTCTCTGGGGACCATTGCTCATTCAAACCATTACAGATATTACTGTAGCTTTAATTGTCTTGCTGTCTTGTTAAGCTTTACCACATAGTTTCCCCTCAGTCTGCTGAAGATGGCAGTGATCTTCACACCAGTTACCACACTCACCTTTAATTAGTGTCCCCATGTGATCAAGGACGCCTTGGGATGAGCTGTTCAGTAAGGTTTCAGAAGACCTGGTTACAGTGTGTGAGACTACCATGGCCAAATACAGAAACAGATATTTAGTATTTTTTTTCTGCTTACAGGACCATAGAGGGAGGGTTACTTTGATGACCAAAATAAATGTCTGACTTAGAGAACATGTAAGAAGTACTTAGACAAAAAGACCAAAGGGCAAGTAATAACAAAACATGACCATCATTTCCTTAGTGACTTCTCTGATGGTTTTATGTGCACAGTTATTCAGTCAAAAGACTCCTGGAGCTTTTTCTTTGAAAATTTCTAGCTGTGAAACACTTAAAACAAAACAAACAAAAAAGGTGGACAAAGCATCACCTGTATGATCTGATTTTTTTGTTTGGTTTGATATTGGTCTTTTTGAGACAGGGTCTTGCCATGCAGCTCAGGGAAAGAGTCTGTACTTCGTTTGTAGAAGCAGTTCCCCGGTACTATGTATATCGTCAGAATTCCTAGAATTGTATGCTTTGAGCTGGCCAAGCTCAAAGAGAGCGAACTTTAAGATAGAGCCTCTCATTATATACCACAAGCTAGCCTCAAACTGGTCCTCCATCCTTAGTCCCCCAAGTATTAGGATTATAATATAGTTGATTCATTTAAATTTGACCTCAATGAAACCCAAAACACTTTAAAAATCAAATCTTCACTGGCCATACTCTGGGAGACATTAATGATGGGAATCTTTAACGATTGTCTTCTGAACATACACACAGCTCTTCGTGAATGTGTCTTTGTGCTCAGTATACACATCAATAAGAACAAAATGAACAACCCAATAAAAATGGACAATGAGTGAATAGCAACTTCACAAGCAAGTTATTCAACAAGGGAACACCAGGTGGAGGGCTGGGGCTAGCTCACTGGATAAACTTACTGCTATGCTTACATGAGGATTGAAATAGGATCCCTGGCACCCACAAAGAAAGCCAAGTAGGCACAGGGTGCCACTTCACTATCACCTCTTCCTCCTTATTTGGAAACAAGAAGCCAGTATACTTACTGTTGGTGTTTTTAGAGTGTTAAATAGAGCCATGTAATATGTGTTTTTTGTGGTTGTTTGTCTTAACATGTTTTCACATGAATAATTAGGTAAGTCCTAATTGTTTATTCCTATGGACTAGTATTTACTAAGTAAACTGCCTACCACTGAGCTATGATAATCCCCAGCCCTCTTTCCACCTTTTATTTGTGGTGTATGTGTGTATGTGTGTGTGTGCAGTGTGTGTGTAGTGGCATTCTGAGGAGAACATTGGGTCAGTTTCCTGCTTTATTGCTCTGCCTTATTTCCTTGAGACAGGGTCTCTCATAGCAGACAAGCCTTAGCAGTCCTCCTGCCTCTGAGTCTCTCTGCCCCCAAGTGCTGGAGTTACAGGCAAACACAAGCCATACTCAGCTTTTTACATGGATTCTACGGATTTGAACTTGGGTCCTCAAGATGCACAGCAATCATCTCCCCACATCTCCCCACACAGACCCCCTTTCTAGTTTTCAAACAAGATCTTACTAAGTTACCTTGCAGGGCCTGAGCGTGGACTCCTGCCCCCGCCTCTCGAGTAGTTAGAACTGCTGACCCGTGCCGCAAGGACCAGGTTATTTTCTGAGTCACTACTTCTGTTTGATAATATTTTATTTAGGATTTTTGCACCTGTATTTATTAATAAAATTAATTTGAAGTTTTCTTTTTGTACTATGTGGTTCAGATACTAATGTTACTATTACTTCAGAGACTTTCTTTTTTAATGTTCTAGAAATTTTAAATAGCATTGGGACTTTTAGAAGTCCATAGAGTTAGTCTTTCTGACAAACTATGGATTTTATATTGTTCTGGGAAATTGTTTTTTTTTTTCTGGGAAATTGTTTTAAAATTTTATCATGTAGAAACTAGTGCCCTTAAGCTTCTACCTCTGAATGGATTAATTTTCTGAAATTTCAGGTGAATATTCATATAGACATTAATATATTTATTTGCATATTTTTAAAGTCCCTTTACTAAAGTATTTCATATGTTTAAGTTTGTTTCTGTTAAATTTGCCCTCATTATTTTACCCTTCCTTCCCCCTTCTTTCCATCTCTTGCTTGCTCTTTTTTCCTGCTCTCCTCCTTTCCCTTCTTTGTCTAAGATTTGTTTTTGGGTTTTTTTTTGGGGGGGGGTTGGTTTTTTTTTTTTCGAGACAGGGTTTCTCTGTATAGCCCTGGCAATCATGGAGCTCACTCCATAGACCAGGCTGGCCTCAAACTCAGAAATCCGCCTGCCTCTGCCTCTCAGGGTGCTGGGATTACAGACGTGCACCACCACTGCCCAGCTTGTCTAAGATTTGTTAATTCCTCTTTTTTCTTAGCTAGAACTTTGTTTGATATATGATGATTCCTCCACCCCGGGTACCAACATTTTGCTTTGTCATTGCTAAGTATGGTAGTGACAAACCCTGGTGTGGGTCATGTCCATCTGTCCCTGGGCTCTCACTGAGTGGTGGCTGCACTTTGCAAGCCAGGGTTAACAGTCAAGATGCTGTTGGTGGACTCAGTTCCTCCTGTTGGTGGTGATAATAGAACTTCATTTGGCACCACAGAGCCCTGATGGCAGCTCTCTGGCACCAGAGTGTATAGTCTTTTCTGTGTCCTAACTATGCTGTTTTTCTTTCTGCTTAAATGACTTGTGTAGGTTGTCCGAACAGATTCAGACTCTGGCAGCTGCTGTGATTCTCTGGAGACTGCCCAGGTTATTTGTAATAGTAATATGGTGAAGGTCCTTGTAGATGGTCCTGCCAGAACCCCTCCTCTGCACTCCTGTGTATGACCACATATGGTCCCACTTTGAGCTGTCAGTATCTAGGCTTCTTGGCCTGAGCGCTTCCTTTTGTTGCTTGACAAAAATTTTTTTCTTTTTTCTTTTCCTTTTGTATGTGTATGAGTGTTTTACCTGTATGTATGTATGTCTGTATGTGCACCATGTGAGTGCCTGGTGCCCAGAGAGGTCAGAAGAGAGCATCAAGTCTCATGTATCTAAACTTAGGCGTGGCTGTAGTGATGAGAACTGAACCTGGGTCCTTTGCAAGAGCAACAAGTACTCTTAAACACTGAGCCATCTCTTGAGTCCCAACAAGCGTTTTCTGCTCTTGTCAGTGGAAGTGCTAGAGAATGCACGCTCCTCACTGCAGGGCAGCCCTGTCCAGGCACCACAGGCTTTTGTGTGTAAATCCTCCCACTTCCTCCTGTCTTGGGTGAGACAGCTCTGAGCTGAGAGGTTCACAGTCACTCACTGGTAACATTTCGGTCCAGAGTCCAGCCTCATGACCACCCTTTGTCTGCTGCTGGTCCAGTGCTGGGGTACAAAGTGTGAGCACCTTAGCTTCCCACTCCAATCTTTGTCTCAGGACCTGCTTCTGGGGAAATCCACCCCGAGTCAGAATTCCTGTAACAGTGAAAACTGGGCAAGAATGACTGCTTTTAGCCACATTTCTGCAGAAGAGAGGCAACAAAGGAACACAGGTGCACAGACTGGAAAGAGGGGCGAAGCTGATTTCTGGATACTCTTGGCAACATAGAAAATCCCAAAGATATTCAAAGTAATGAGAATATTTATCAAGAAAGCTGGCCAAAAAAAAAATCAATACATCAAAATAAATTCAATTTTTATCTTCTAGCAATGACTAGTTAGAAAATGAAATTTTAAAGAGGCTTGCTTCTACCAAGTATAAAGAATGAAATACCTGTGATTAAATATAAAAGATGTATAAGATCCCTACAGAGAAAATTTGGTTCAAATAATTTCATAAGGTCTTTTTTTGCAGATGCAAAATTCATTGTAAAAATATCCATTACCCATCACACTAATATATAGGTTCAGTACAATCCTATAAAAATGTTCTTTCTTGTTCTTGATTTTCTTCTTTTATCCAAGTTTGCAAGCTGAAATGTATACACACACACACACACACAGAGAGAGAGAGAGAGAGAGAGAGAGAGAGAGAGAGAGAGAGAGAGAGAGAGAGAGAGAGAGAGAGAGTGAGTGTGTCAAGATACTTTAACTAAGCCGGGCGGTGGTGGTGCACACCTGTAATCCCAGCACTCTGGGAGGCAGAGGCAGGCGGATTTCTGAGTTCGAGGCCAGCCTGGTCTACAGAGTGAGTTCCAGGACAGCCAGGGCTACACACACACACACACACACACACACACACACACACAAAGATACTTTAACTATATTTATTTAGGGGATAAATAAAGTATGTGTATAGATAGATAGATAGATAGATAGATAGATAGATAGGTAGATAGATCCTACTGTAATGGTGATATATATATATACACATATATACATACATATATACACACACATATATATAGTATATGTGTATGTATGTGCACACACATACATCTTCCCTACAGTAATGAGTATGGACTTTTATTTCTCTGGCAACAAAAATCCAAGAGATTAGATAGACAGACAGAGATATGGAGCTCTGGCTGTCCTGAAATACACTGTGTAGAGTAGGATGGCCTTGAATTGAGAGCCACCTACTATTGCCTCCCAAATGGTGGGATTAAAGACATGTGCTCCTACACATGGCTCTGCTCAAGATAATTTTAGTGAAGATAATGGTCCAACCAGTGTGGAATCTTATTACAAAGCTGCAGTAATTAAGGCCGTATGTTTATTACTAATTCAAGGATAGCCTGACCAAATAGAACAGCATAAAGGTTGAATAGCTGATGCTTGATTTATACCATATGTGGGGAGAATTCAGCTGGTATTCTCAGTAAATGAGATGTGAAAATTTTGTATCCATATAGAAAAATGAAATTGGAGAATAATGGATAAAACTATTTACAAGTATATATTTAAGTGTAAATTGGAGAACAGCAAAGTGCCTAGAAAATATTAGAGGAAATACCTTTCTGACTCTGGTTAAACAAGATACAGTAAATACTAAGCATAGAAGACAATATGATGAATTTGATCCTGTTAAAACTCAGGCACAGGGTCTGGGTATGTGGCTGGGGGTGCTAATTAGGTATGTAAGCCCCTGGTTCCAACTCCCAGCAATGGGGGCAAAAAGATGTAATTAAGAGAATTAAGGGTAAGCATGGTAGCGTACACCTGTAAATCTCAGCACCAGGAGCCAGAGTTGGGAAGTTTGAAGCCAGCCTGGTCATAGGAAACCTTGTCTCAAAAGCTGGGGAGAGGGGAGGTGGGGAAGAGAGACTGGGGGAGTGGAGGGAGGGGAAATTGTGGGTGGGGTGTAATATATGAGAGAAGAATAAAAAAAAACACACATAAATGAGAATATGCTTGTTAGTTACCAAATACTAGCTCAACTGTGAAACTGTGTTTGACCTGTAAAATGTCAAATTCATATAATTTCATGTAAAATATAGATACATGTATAGGCATATATTTTTTGCAACCTACTTTTAATAAGGGTAAAAGTATTAAAGGGTAGGCCTCTCCTCTAGCCTACCACCCAGCAGAAACAGTGGAAAAGAAAAGTTATTAGGATGTGGAGGAAGTGGACCCTGTTCAGCCTAGTTCTTTAGGGGTTCTTTCTCGGTGGTTCAGTCCTGTAGCAAACACCAAATACAGTTCAGCAGCTGCAGACCAGTTGTCTAGGCAGGCAGACACCAGGCACGAACCAGGAGCTGTAGGTCAATCCTGGAGAAATTGTAAGACCTGCCAGCTGGCGAGGCGAGGCGAGGCTGCGGAAGGACCCTCAGAGCAGTTCTTTGGAGAGTTTCTCTCAATGGCAGCATTACACAAGTGGAGCTCAACAACACTGTGTAAGGCGAACCAATATATGTCTTTAGGAAGAATAGCGAGATGGAACAAACCAAACCAATGCTCAGTGCTCCCACTGTCTCTGGGGTCACATTCATACTCCTTTCTCAAGGGTCCTTTCACATGTTGGCTATATCAGTACATCCTTCCACTTGTGTCTGCTTCAGGAAAACAGTCTTTCACCCGTGTGCCCTAACAAGACATCATTTGACATAATTAACTTTCCAAAGAAGCTAGAAGTTTCCACTTCATACATGATAATACAAACAAAATACAAATTAAAACCATGAAAAGAAACCTATACACACCTGAGTGGAGTTTTGTTAGCTCCAAACAAACTTTTCCTTCGGTAAGTAACCTTGGTAATGCTGTTTTATCTCAGAAATAGAAAAATAACTAATATACCAGGCCTCTGCCCTTCTGGGTTTTAAGGACAGGATTTGAATCATTGATGGGGTGTGGACTGGGACTCCCAAGGGAGGCTGCAAATAAAATGAAGCAGGATTTGATTCATGATTCACCTGGATGGCATCAGTAATCATTTCCCTTCCTTTATACAGTCACCCGCATTTATGTGCACACAAGACAGGGATATTTCACATACTAAAGTCCATTTTATTATTCAACACGTTTCTTTTTTGACTTTCCACTCTGAGATGAGCTCAGTGTCAGAAGCTAGAAACTGAGGCTGGGATGATGAAAGAAACGTTGGTGTCCTCTGCTCTCTTGGAATTTAGACTCCAGCCAGGTGCCATGATTACATCAACAAGGGCATAAGTCAGTGCAGAGTGATAACATGGGGGTTATGATGTGATAATGATGGTGAAACAGAGATAGTACTGGAATGCAAAGAGAGAGAAGGTAAGGCTGGACCTTGCTGGCTGAGGTCAGGCAGTCTTCATTACTGCTGTATTGCTGTGAAGCGGCCAAGGCACCTTATAGAAGAGAGCGTTCAGTTGGGGGCTTGCTTACAGTTCAGAGGTTTGTTAGTCCACTATCATCATGGTGGTGGCAGGCAGGCAGGCATGGAGCTGGAGCAGCAGCTGAGAGCTTTACATCCTGATCCACAGGCAGGCCGCGCAGAGAGAAACACTGGGCTTTGCATCACTTGAATCCTCAAAGCCCGCACCTTCTCCAACAAGACTACATCTCCAAATCCTTTCCAAACAGTTCCACTAACTGGGGACCAGGCATGCAAACATGGGGGCCTATGGGGTCCATTCTCATTCAAACCACCATAGGGGCTTAGCAGGTATTGGAGTGTTAAAGAAATTCTTGAACAGTGTTAACCAAGGAAGTGACATGCTTGGATTGATAGTTTAGAAAGCATTTAAGAGCACTGACTGCTCTTCTAAAGGTCCTGAGTTCAATTCCCAGCAACCACATGGTGTCTCACAACCATCTGTAATGGGATCTGATGCCCTCTTCTGGAGTGTCTGAAGACAACTATAGTGTATTCATATACATAAAATAAATAAATCTTTTAAAAATCTTTTGAAAACCAAAAAAATAAAACTCAAACAAACAGAAAACCCAAGTACTCAGCAAATATTTTGAGTGATCCAGACACTGTACTGGGCTCCTGTAACATAACATACCCCAAGTTACCTGCCATTCTAAGTGCTCAGTAACAAACAGGGAGGAGTTGGGTGAACTGAGGGTGGTAGCACTGGATCTGGAAAAACGTTGACTGACAAGAGAAAAATGTTTCCTGGAAGAAATAATAGCAGTCTTCAAGAAAGGCTAATGGTGCCGGGCGGTGGTGGTGCACACCTGTAATCCCAGCACTCTGGGAGGCAAAGGCAGGCAGATTTCTGAGTTCGAGGCCAGCCTGGTCTACAGAGTGAGTTCCAGGACAGCCAGGGCTACACAGAGAAACCCTGTCTTGAAAAAAACAAAAACAAAAACAAAACAAAGAACGAAAGAAAGGCTAATGGCCCAAAAGGAGAATTGGAGAGAGTAGAAGTACCTAGTTGCTGATGTTGAGTGTTTACCATTTATCATCTCATGTGACAGACATCATCCTACAGATGCAGAACCTAGAGCACAGAGATGGTACAAAGCTGCTGGCAAGTATGTGAGCTTGATCACAAGCAGTCTCGCCCCAGGACACCCAACTATTGTATAGCAATTTCCTCACAGTTGAAGCATTTCATTCTGGAGGGAAGTTCCTTAAGACTCAGGAAGTTCTAAGGGAGGCTTCCTAAGACTCAAGATCTAAAGGGAGCAAACAACCCAGAAACCTCAGGAAGTCCCTGAAACTTACCAGATCACAAGGCCCCTCCTTCTTCATGGTTATTTAAACTGTAAGGACAGTTTAGGAAAAGAGTCTCTGAGCTGTGGAGCTACTTGCAAGTTATGCACAGGGCTCTGGAGTTGTAGCTCTCTTGAGTCACTGGGAGGTCTCTTAGTGATACTACTGTCTTTTGACTCATCCCTGCTCCTAATCTGTGACCCTTCACTCATAGTCCTACAAGAAACCCCAATAAACTTGATTTGTCAAGTTGGACTTCTGTTGTATGGTTACTTTAGTCTGGTTGTCAGTTTCTTACCTGGGATGAGTAGATGTTTGTCCATTTGTCCCCAGGAATAATGTCACACCTTAACAAGGGACCGACTCTTCAGGAAGAACGACACCAGGTGCCCTTACTATATGGAGCTATGGATTTTATCATGGCCTTTTCTTCACCTTTATGCTTGGTGATGGAGGCAGATGTGGCAGAGAACACTGTCTTAAGCAGCCTGAAGGGTTCCCTCCCCACTCCTATTTGGGTGCAGCCAGATCCTCGCCTTCATTATAGAAAAGATTTTCAGAACAAATCAGATTGAAGGAAAGTTAGCAAGTTTACTGAGATAAGGAATGCCCACTTTTAGACTGAAGTAAACTTTAGAGAGAGGACTGTGTAGGAAAGGGAGCGTATACAATCCCAAGGCATTCGTGGGCTTCTCAAGGGAGAGGGTTGCAGTTCCAATGATTATTTGCATACTCCATGGCTTTCTTTTTACATTTTCATTACTGTGTGTGTGTGTGTGTGTGTGTGTGTGTGTGTGTGTGTGAGTGCGTGAGAGCCAACTCTTCCCACCATGTAGGACTGTGGGGATGAGTCCCGGGACTGCTGTGACACTGTATTCCCTTTGTGTCCTATTACTTGCTTAGCTTCCTTCTGACTTTGTCCCATTGTATAATAGCTTTCTGTTAACGCTGTCCTGTCTTCCCCCACAAAATATATGTATGATGCTGCATTTCTTGCATTATTATTACTATTGCTGTTGTTATTATTATGAGGGTTTTTTTTTTCCAATAAAGGATTTCACTATGTAGTTCTGGCCATCCTAGAACTCTCTCTGTAGGCCAGGTTGGCCTCGAACGCAGAGGTCCTCCTGCTGCTCCCTAAGTTCTGGGACTAAAGGCATGGTCCACTACACCCATGAATGCTGTATTTCTTTTTCTTTTTGTTTTTTTTTGTTTTTTTTTGGGGGGGGGTTCAAGACAGGGTTTCTCTGTATAGCCCTGGCTGTCCTGGAACTCACTCTGTAGACCAGGCTGGCATCAAACTCAGAAATCTGCCTACCTCTGTCTCCCAAGTCCTGGGATTACAGGCATGCACCACCATGTCCGGCGCTTAATAAACTTTCTTGCCTAGATCATCAGCTTGTGCAAGACCTCCTGATGCCAAAGTTCCCTATCCTTTTATCTTTGCTTCCTTGAGCTGTTATCTCCCTTGGGATGCTGCCACTGAAGAATGACCTGCTGATGGTTGAGGTCAGACATAGATGCAGGCAAAACACCCATAGACATAAAATAAAAACATATCTTTAAAAAAAAAAAGTTGAGTTCAGGCTGAATGTGCTAACACATGCCTGGAATCCCAGCACTTGAGCGGCAGAGACAGGCAGATCTCTGTGAGTTCAAGGCCAGCCTGGTCTACAAAGAGAATTCTAGGATAGACAGCTCTACACAACACAGAGAAACTCAGTCTCCCCACCGTACAAAAAATAAATAAAAACAAAACCCACAAACAAAACAAACCAAAACCAAAACCAACCAAACAAACAAACTCTGAGCCCTGACAGGTAGGGGAAGAGCTGGGGCTGCCAGGCTGGTTTCCTGCTGCCGTTGGTGCCACCCACTTGGCAGGGGAGGGTGGCTCTGAGCTCTCATGGGAGCTTCCTTGGCAGGTTCAGGCCCTAGAACCCAGGCCCAGGGATACTGGAACAACGCATCTGATCTATCCCCTGCTGCCAAGCACCTGCAGATATGAAGAGGGTAACTGGGATTTTCTCAGCTCTCACCCTGAGAAGGAAAACCTATGTGAAGGGCATGGAGCCGTCTCCTGTGCTGCTTTGCAGGATGGTGGGTGTCCCTGACTCTGAAGCTCTGGAAAAGGAAAGTCAGTGGGTGTTGTGTAGGCCAAGGTTTAAAACAGGAAGGTGAGAATGGGAACTAAGAGAAATGGGTAACTATGAGGGTTCAGTGTGGAGGATAGAAGGGGCCCCTGTGCGAGTCAAGAGACTTGGAACAAGACCCCAAGGCCTTGGGAGAAGAATGAATTACTGAGCCAAGGCAGACAGAACAGGGAGCCCTCATCCAGTGCCTGCTTCATGAAAGGCCCAGGTTGGGAACTCCTTAAAGAGATGGGCTGTTAGCACATCGTGGGAGGAGACAGGAGTTCTAACCACTGTCACACCCTACCCCCATCCATCCTGTTACTAAAATTTGGTCACCAACACATGACTTCCTGGGGCAAGGTGGATTAGCAGGATGCGGATGGGCTTATGGAGGGCAGACGCAGAAGAGAGTCCATACTTCTTCTACTGGAGCCACTTTCAGACTAACACCAGTCCCTCTGGTGGTTGTCCACTAGTGAGGAAGTGGAGGTGCCTAGGGTCATCAGGTTCATTTGCTTCCTGGACCATTGCCTTAGAGACTCAGCTCCTCCCAAAGCCCCCTCTGTCCCCTACTGTAAAATGCTGGGGCTACAAGGTCTCTTACATTGTTCATTTTTAACTTCCATTCATCTTAAGAGACAGTGTTTTGTTTTTGTTTTCTGGTGTTTTGTTTTGTTTTGTTACACTGGCGAAACTGCCTTTAAAATAATTTCACTGGGCCGAGCTGTCTAAGGCTCTGGGCTTCTTTCTCTCCACAGGATGCCTCTGCCCAATGGCTGTTCTTACCTACAAGTCTATGCCCAAGCAGTGTGAGGGCCAGAGAATGAAGACCCAAAAGGTAGACAGGAAGGAAGACAGGGAACAGCTCCTGGATGCGAAGGGTGGGGGAGTGGGCTCAGCAGAGCCAGAGGCTTGCTGATCCAGGAACAATAATAGATTGGATGTTGTTCCACAGTAGCCAGGACTTCTCAAGACTTTGGCCCAAGTCTCTGCTAGGACAAGTTTTGTGCTCTTAAGAGGACAGGCCCAGCCCTGGAACTTGAGCCCAGCAGGCCCCTGCAAGAGGTCATGAACTCCATCTTTCACTCACTTGGTGAGGTTCGTGTCTGCACTTGCGCCTCAGGGTGAATGGTGTCGGGGAGAGGTAGAGGAGAGAGGAGACACAGATATAGGGACTGCCAACTTGACCTTGAAAGTTCCTTCCTAAAACCTCCCTGTCTGTAAGTGCCTGATCTTACCCAATTCCGGCCAGCTCCCAGCCACAGCAGGGGCAAGACAGCAGCCACTGCACGACCACGGGCGAAAGCTCTTCACTTGGGTCCACAGAGACTTGGAGAGCAGACAGAGAGCACCAGCTGTAAAAACAGAATTCCTGTGAGCTTACAGCTGACCTTTCTTCACATAATATTAGTCAGCCTCAAGAAAGAATGTTTGCAGAGACAGCCTGTCTCCCAAGAAAGTCTGTCTCGACTGAGCAGTCTCAGGAAGGAGAAACCACAGATCCGCCCACAGTCCCCTGAAGCAGCATCGACCTCCTCAGTTCCAAGCCCCTTGCCCACCTCTCTAAAAGGTCCCAGCTGGCTGTCCCTTTTGCAGGACTTCCAACCTGTGACAGAGTGTCTGCCTGTCTCTCACTGTCTGAAACGAACACTCTCTTCTCCTGAGGTCAGATGCTGGTATCTTTTTGCCTTGTTGCTCTTTAGTCTGCAAATCTAAGAAAATGTCCCGGGAGGAACCAGCATCCTTGTGCATGGGAAAGCCCATCCCTGGTTGTCTGGCTGGCCAAGAGCCAGGAGTTATGGAGTCTTCTGTCAGACACCACCCCCAGCACACACACACACAAACACACACACACACTGAATTGGAATTGGGCCATTCAGAATGTGACAAGTTGCATATCTGCATGACACAGTGGGAAAGCAAGAGGTGACATCACAGGGTAAAAGAGTCTTTGGACTGTCAAAAGACAGATTGCAGCCAAACATGAGGTCTCGTGCCTGTAATCCCAGCACTTGGAGGCTGGGGCAGGAGGATCGACATGAGTTTGAGGTCAGCCTCATTACATAGTGAAACCCTGTCTCCTATTTCAAAAAGTCAAATAAAACCAAGCCAAGAGACGTGTCTTCCTTTAGTTCAATTGCTACCAATAAGCTGACAATGCAGTATGTGAGAAGCAAGCGACACTTTGGCATTTTAAAAGCAGTTTATAACCGCAGTCTTATGCGATTCACAGTGTACTCTGCAGCAGCATTCAAAGGCTGCATTTAATTGCGTAAAGCCAAGAATGAAGCTAATAAACACGGACACATTACTTTATATCCTCTCAGCAAGGCCATGAGACTTAATAATCATCTCATGGGTAAGAAAACAGAAGCTCAGCAAATGTGAGTTTCCAGGACCACAGAGCTTGTGAGAGCAGACACTCGAATCCTGAGCAAAAGAGGAGTGCTGGCACCCCAACCAGCCTCTGATGTTCCAGACGGCCCCTACGATGGGGACTCCATGGAGTTTTGGAAAGGGAAGTCCTCCCCCCCACACACACAGTCTCTGTTGTTGTTGTTGTTGATACAGGGTCTCTATCTATAGCTTTGGCGTCCTGGAACTCCCTATCGAGACCAGGCTAGCCTCGAACTCACAGACATGCACCTTGCCTTTGTCTCTCAAGTGCTGGGATTAAAGTCATGTGCCACTATACCCAGGGGACGGAGGGACTGTAATTACACCCTAGTTTTCTGGGATGAGCCTGGTAGACTTCCTCAAGTATCAGTTCTTCCCACCCTTTCACCCTGCAGGACCGTTCTTGAAAGACATCACTTAAAAGTGCAGAACCAGAAGATAAACACATGTCCTGGTTCTGGTCCCAAAGACATGGAATCCAGCGATCCGAAGGCCAGTTTTCCTGCCGAGATCACGGATGAGTTCTCAGGCACACGGGTGGCCCATGCTGCACATGCCCAATAGACGGGGCAGCTGGACAGGAAGTGAGTAATGGGGCAGCAGGGCGGCCCTGCCAGGAGGCCAGGGAGCAGCCAATGGTCTTGTCTGATTTCAGCCAAGAGCTTTTGGTCCATTACTGACATGTACCGAAGGACTGGGTTGAAAGCATACCTCCTGTTGGCCACCTCTGTGTTCTAGGGACAGTCACAAAAAGAAAGGCTTTCTGGTGCCTTACGGTGAGATTACTTATCAAGTGTGTGAGCCTTCATTTGGGCGCAGCCCTTTCTTTTTTGGACCTGCTCTCTCTTCTCTGAATTCGGGCATCCCTTGACTGGCATGGCGGGGAACAGTGCTTAACTCAGAGAAGACGCATCACAACAAAGCCCTCTCAACTTGATGGACTTGGGGCATAGCATAATGGAGAACCTTCTAGAAAGGGGGTGGGGGTCCCTGGTGGGTAGGCTCTGGATTTCCACCCAGAGCCAGGGCATTTCTGGCTCTGCTGAGTCCATGGACATATGACTTGAGCTCTTCACACCCTCCCCAACACTGTAAAGTAGATATGGTCACCTTCCTGGCAGAATTAAAGACAATATGTGAAAAATCCCTAATGGAAAATTCCTCATTTCCCCACTGGAGGGCTCCCCAGTTCCTGTCTCTCAGTCACTGGTAAAGGTCTCTTCTGAGAAAATAAATACAGGCACTGGCTTTAGAGAGACTAGAGAAATCTGGAAATCAGCCTCAGGGGTGCGGATTGGAAATGTAGTTAAGCCAACCATGGTTGCATCTATGTTAAATACACAAAGGCTTTTTCCTAAACCATACAGTATAACAACTATTCACATTGTACTGTTATAAGCACCTAGAAATAATTTATATATAAAGCAAGAATGTGTAGAAGTTATGTACAAATGCTAAATCATTTCATACAAATCTTTTAAACAAGCATGGACTTTGACAGCTTTATGGGGAGTCCTGACGTGTGTGTGTGTGTGTGTGTGTTGCTCCCTGAACCTAGTCTTCCCTTTGCTCGTTTCTGCAGATTCTGAGCATTTGGGGGCTCTGATGAAATGCTATCCATTTGGTACCTTCAGCCATCTTTATAGAAGGAAAACTGATGCCAGGCTGGACGAGGGTGGGGCAGGGGTCTTCTCTGCATAGACACACCATCCTCTCACGGGACCCCAGGTGGTTCTTCCACACTTATAAGCTTAAGAAATAGCATTTGAATTTAGTCAGGCAGGAAAAGCAAGAGCAGCAACCCCCACAGTGAGAAGTCTGCAGTACAGCTGCTTAGGTGAAACCCTAGGCCAAGTTCAGAGACCTGACAGAGCCTCTGTGTGGGAAACGGGCTGCCAGGCCCATGCAGATCTGTTCAGGCATAGTCTCTGGGGGATCTTGCTCTGCGTGTAATTTTTATTTGTTTGTTTTTAATTTTGGTTTTGTTATTGCTATTGTTTTAGGGAACTGTTTTTCTTTTCTTTTCTTATTCAAAGAACCATGGGCAAACGTTGGTGGGTTTTAAAGGGATGCTATGATGGGTGTTATATGAAGATACAGTGATGCGGCCAGTTAATGGATGGTGAGGCATAAACAGAATAAATAGGAAGACAGATAAGGGGCTCTGGAGTTAACCCAGGAGGATCCTGCTGGATCCTGGTCGAGGATGGGAACAACTGGAGAGCAGCTGGAGAACCAGCTGGAGTCCTCCCGCAGTCAGCCTGCTCCCCCCCACCTTCTCCCCCCTCCCTGTCCTGCTTCAGAGAAATGGTCCCCAGCCTGGTCACCATGGCAGCCAGCCTCCTGAGCGTGGATTGGTTGCTGGGTCACATCATTAGTCCTGTGACTGACCTTGTGATGGGAAACGGTTGCTATGGTTCCGTCAAGTCTGCAAACAAGCAGCTGC
Source organism: Apodemus sylvaticus (assembly GCF_947179515.1). NCBI lineage: Eukaryota > Metazoa > Chordata > Mammalia > Rodentia > Muridae > Apodemus > Apodemus sylvaticus. The sequence goes on from NC_067480.1 coordinate 37,898,093, forward strand.
TGTTCTCCAGGCTCCAGGGGCAAGACCAGGGTCCAGTGTATCCAACGGGAAAGCCTGGGAAGAGCTGGCTCGTTGGGCGACTACTGATAAATGTTCTACAGTTGGTGGAAGAGGAGAAGAGAGGGGGATCAAGGCTTCCAGTGAAAGCGCCTGATTCCTCAGTAGCTTAAGAGCACTTGCTGCTTTTCCAAAAACCCCAGGTTCCCTTCTCAGAACCTATATAGCAACTACCATCCATCTATAACTCCAGTTCCAGAAGATCTAACGCCCTCCTCAGGCCTCTGAGGGCGACAGACTTACACAGAGTGCATAGACGTACATGTGCAGGCAAAACACTGACACACGTATAATAAAAATACACCTTAAAAGAAGAAATGTCCTTGTTTGTTTTTGAGGCAGATACTCATGTAGCCCAGGCTTGGCCCTAAACTCTGTTCCTCCTGCTTCAGTCTACCAGATGCCAAGATTCTAGGTATGAACCATGGCAACCAGTTTTCAAGGCAGCTCTTTCCAGATGCCTTCGGAGGCCAGGCGGGTGAGCTCTCGGCCTGGTTAGCATCTCTGAGGTGAGAGGCAGGAACAGAACACACAACAGGGCCGGGGCTCTGAGAGCAAGCCGTAGCACTTTTTCCTTTCAGACCTACATCACGTTTGTTCTGCCTTCTGAGGTCCCCAGTCCTCTCTTGTCATTACTGTTCTCTGTAGGATAATCATACTGGCCCCGCCCCTAACCATCTACCAAGGTAAATCTTCACCAAAGACTATGGAAATGTTATATTTGGTAACTACAAAGTTAGTTGCCCCTAGGAAAGGAGGAGTCCAGCCTTCGATGCTAAACCCAACGGAATTCCAGCATGTTCCAGGTTTCCAGTTCTGTTGCTCAACGGGCGTTTACACTCAGCCCATCTTGTGGCATGTGCCCAGCCCACCTACTCAGGAAATACACCAAAGCAGAGCTCAGATCCTCTTCTAATGCAGACAGAATTAAAACACATCCTCACCCCCGATTCTTGCTTTTTAGGGTACTCCTAAAGGTAGCACACAGCAAGTCACATTTGTTTACATCCGGTTCCTCCCAGCTACCCTGACTACTGACACCCACCTTCTTCATCTGTCTTCCTCTCTCTTATTCAGCATGTTCTGTAGGGCCCTGGACTTCCCTCTGTCTGGCTACTACAGTGCAGCTGCCTTGATTCCTGCCTACAAGGTAACTGAAATCTTATCAAGGGAGTTCAACACACACGAGGTGTACGTAGCATACATTAATTCACCAGGCATGAAGAACCTCTGCAGTAGAGCCCATGGGTGCCAGCTCCATATGCCCCGGCCTGACTCTCAAGTCCCCTGCAGTGGGCGCTCAGTACAGGGCACGAACTTCCCATTTAGGCCTTGGGAACACTCCACTGCCACTGTGCAGATTTTCTGGAATGTCAGACCAGCGTGTAGGCAGCCTCAAGGTATCTACGATTTAGCATCCTCTGGGGGTCAGGCGATCCTTGACTGCTTAAAAGGATGAGTAAGTGATAAATATTCTACATACTCCTCCCTTGGTGGGCAGGATTCTGTTTGGTTTTGAGACAGGATCTCCCTATGTAGCCCTGGCTGTCCTGAAACTTGTTATGTAAATCAAAGTCACAGAGAACCCACTTTAGTCTCCCTGCTAGGTGCTGAGACCACACCTAGCCATCGGCAGGATTGATTCCCACATGCACACAGCAGGGACCCTCACCAGTGAGCCCAGACTGCCTTCTGACAGTCCCCACGCGACATTATTCTTCCTTTCCCTCACTTGGATAAAGTTCTTGCCATGCCAGGCAGACATGAGAGCAGGAGCACAGGCCCCGGGACCTACTTAAACACCGGTGGTTGTCTCGCTGTAATCCTACTTCTCAGAGGCAGAGAGAGAGAGTGGACCCTAGGGGAAACTGGCTAGCCAGCCTAACCCAGATCACAGAACTCCAGGGTGTTTTTGTTTTTGTTTGTTTTTTATTTATTTGTTTGTTCATTTGGTTGGTTTTTGTTGTTGTTGTTGGTTTTGGGGGTTTTTTGGTTTTTTTGAGGGGGATTGTTTTTTGTTTTTTGTTTTTCAAGACAGGGTTTCTCTGTGTAGCACTGGTTGTCCTGGAACTCACTCTGTAGGCCAGGCTGGCCTCGAACTCAGAAATCCGCCTGCCTCTGCCTCCCAAGTGCTGGGACTAAAGGCGTGCGTCATCACTGCCCGGCAAGAACTCCACTTTTAAGAAGAGATACTACCTCAGTTAATGAGGAGGAGGGTAACTGAGTAAGAGACTGACTCTCTCTCTCCCCCCACCTCTCTCTCTCTCTCTCTCTCTCTCTCTCTCTCTCTCTCTCTCTCTCTCTCTCTCTCTGTCACATACCCATACTTGAATGTTGTGGTCATGGACTACAAGAACTGCCTCTCTTGGGGAAGTGTGTGCTGATTGCTAATCAGTTTTGGTGACTGCCTGGTTTCTGTGGAGACAGAAGGAAAATGATCCAGATCTCACCTTAGAGAACTGTTGGCTGTGGAGTAACTGAAGCCCAGGGGGAAGCAGAGATGATGGGAGAGAGCGATTTGGCAAACTTTGTTTACTGCTAAGAACTGAAGCCAGACGCAAACTCAGAAGTATGGCTCCAGCCATTTCTTCCTCTCTGTTCCTGTGTTTCTGACTTTTAACTTCCTGTCATCCCTAGAGGGGATGGCACAATAGTTCCCATAGGAAAAACTAAAACCAAACCAAACAAACAAACAAAACCACAAAAGCCTTGGCTTTTCTTGGGAGTGGTAAACTTGATCGTCTATATCAACCTTCTTGCAGAAGACTCACCTCACCTCCGCTTGTGTTGAATCTCATTGCTTGCCCAAGAGTCAGGCTCAAATGCAGGTAGGTTATTTGGAGCCATTATCCTAAAGCGCAGTGTGGAGATTGGCCTGCAGCTTTCAGAGGCCCCAGCGAGCTGGCACCATAGCGGTCCACAGTGTAAACATGCACTTGGGATGCTTTTCTGTACTGGTTCAGGTTTTGATTTTCCCAGTTCTGTTATTTGTTCTGCTCCTCACACCCATGGTCTTGCGTACTCTCATGACCAAGTTTAAAAAAAAAAACTCACAAATTACAAAATCTTATCCAAGATAAAAAGGCATAACTATTAAAGAAATAGAATTCAACTTAAGCTGGTCTCCAGGCCAAGATGGTGTCACTGGCAAAGTATACCAAATATTTCAAGAAGAAATGAAGCAAGGGTTGAAAGATGACTCAGTGACTGTGCATGAAGACCTGGGTTGGAGTCCCAGCACCTACATAAAATCCCAGCACAGCTTTGTGTGCGTGAAATGCCAGCCGGGAGGCCCAGACAGGAAGATCCCAGGAGCTCACTAGGCAGCCACGCTAGCTGGAATGGCAAGCTTCCCGCCCAATGAGAGACAGTACTGGAAGACAGCAGAGCGAAGTAGAACAGGAAGATACTGATGACATCCTCCAGCCTCCGCACGTAGGCATGGGTGTTCATGCCTTCACACTCACGTGTACTCACACACACACACACACACACCACAAAATAACAATATAACAATAATAAACAAACATTTTAAAAGAAGAAATGAAGAGGGGCTGGAGAGATGGCTCAGCGGTTAAGAGTACCAACTGCTCTTCCAAAGGTTCTGAGTTCAATTCCCAGCAACCACATGGTGGCTTACAACCATCTGTAATGGGATCTGATGCCCTCTTCTAGTGGGTCTGAAGACAGCTACAGTGTACTCACATATAATAAATAAATCAAGAAGAAGAAGAAGAAGAAGAAGAAGAAGAAGAAGAAGAAGAAGAAGAAGAAGAAGAAGAAGAAGAGGAAGAAGAAGAGGAAGAAGAAAGAAGAAGAAGAAAGAAAGAAAGAAAGAAAGAAAGAAAGAAAGAAAGAAAGAAAGAAAGAAAGAAAGAAAGAAAGAAAGAAAGAAAGAAAGAAAGAAAGAAAGAAAGAAAGGGGCTGGAGAGATGGCTCAGCAGTTAAGAGCACTGACTGCTCTTCCGAAGGTCCTGAGTTCAAATTCCAGCAACCACATGGTGGCTCACAAACCATCCGTAACAAGATCTGACACCCTCTTCTGGTGTGTCTGAAGACAACTACAGTGTACTTACATATAATAATAAATAAATAAATCTTAAAAAAAAGAAGAAGAAGAAATGAAGCATCTTTACAGTCTCCTCCATCAGAAAAGAGGAGAATATTTTCCATATCATTAGATGAAGTCGGCAGTACCTTGGTACCAAACCAGGAAACAGGGACATAAACCGTAGAGGGGCATTGTCCATAAACACAAAGAGCATCTCAGCTAAGTCTTTCTATTTATTCCAATCATCTCCTTTCTATTTCATCAAATCATCTTTCTATTTCATCAAATCATCTCCTTTCTATTTCATCAAATCATCTCCATTTCCCCCCTTCTGGTGTTATTGATTCATGCTTTTATCTTTGAAAACAGAGAATCTTGTATTTACTCTTTGACAATTGCATATGCGCAAACAATGTACGTTGATCACACATCCCCCCTCCCATGCCCGGGAGCCCCCCACCTCTCCCTCCCTCTGTGCTTCTCTCTAGCTGCTTCTTCTGATGGCTTTTCTGACACAACCACTTCATGCCAACAGCTTCACTCGAGGCCACTCCCTTACCATGGCTGTCAGCTCTCTGCCAGCAGGTCCAGGTGAGAGGAGAGACCCGGGTCTAGCCAGGGCTCCTCGGGGTTGAGCAGGATAGTGAGCGTCCGGCTCCGATCTCCTGCCTTCAGAGAGTAACCACCGGGAGACAGGAGTCTGTCAAAGCAAGAACTCATTTAATTTTACCAGTCTCTTGTTCATATAGGGTTGAGGAAAGAGGTGGGGATTTCTGGTGGGGTAGGATGACATAGGAAGCAGGGAAGGGTAACGGAGGGTATAGGGTGACTGGCAGGACCAATAAAGTACTTTGAGCACAGGGTTGACATCAGTGGTAGCTAGGCAAATGGAGGCCTAAGCAGGTTGTGCTGAGTCACTCCAGTATGGAAGTGACTGAGAAAGATCTCTAAACTCTAGCAAAGGCTCAGGCTCCTTCACTAGGCCTCCGTATCTGGCCAAATAAGGGCCAACACACGGCTTTGGTTGTTCTGTTTAAAACTCTTTTAATTGCCTTTAAAGCTTGCTTTCTGACCCATGGATTATGTTTTTAGTTTTGTTGTTGTTGTTGTTGTTTGGTTTTTTATTAGCTAAGTGTTTGGAGACTTCACTGCTGTTGATTTTTCTTCTGTGTTGTGGCCATAGAACATTTTGTACAGTTTGTTTTATAATAGAGGATAAGGATAACATTTCATTATTCACTTGAAAGGAATATGTACTCACCGTTGTTGGGTGGAGTGCTCTACAAATGCCAATTAGGAACAGCTCTTCGATGGTGTGACTCAGTTCCTCAATACCTGCTGCTTCTGTGCTTCCTGCTTTCTCTGTTTCTGAAAGGAGAACGTTAAATCAGCAGACACAATGGTGGTTCGTCCGCTGTGCTTCAGTACTGTTTGTTCTGTGTCGAATGCTTTGAGGCCCTGGCAGGAGCATGCACATGAAAAGAGGATGTCTTCTTGAATGAGTTGATTCTTTTATTAATAAGCAATACTCTCCCGCATTCCGATTTTCTCTATGCTTAAAGTCAATTCATCTAAAATTAATGCGATGCCTCGGTTTGGTTTGGTTTTGTGCTAGCGTGATCTCAGCTTTGTTAGCTCTGTCATTTCCTATCCATGTATGAGGTTTTGCTTTTGAGGACTTCAAATGCTGGGATTACAGGCCTACACCCCACCCCCTGAGTTATGAGGTCCTGGAGATCAGACAAAGGGTTTTGCTCACACTAGGTATGCGCTGCCCCAAGGATCTATGCTCCTCATTTGCATATCAGTGTGTGTGTGTGTGTGTGTGTGTGTGTGTGTGTGTGTGTCACTGTAAGAACCAAGAAGCAACTTAATGCCAGGAAGGGTTTGTTTGGCTTATATTTCGAGGGTATACTTCACTGTGGCAGAGAAGACAAGGTAGCGGTAACCCGTGGCTGCTTCCTCAATCTGGTTAGATCAGGAATCAGTGTGAAGACAGGAAGTGAGCACAGGCTATAAAATCTCAGTGTTTGACCCTAGTGACCCACTCTCTACAGTGAGGCTCCATTTTCTAATCCTCCAATAGTCCTCCAGTTTCTAATCCTCCAGCAGCACCAAATTGCATATGGCAGTGCATATCTTTAATACTTGGGAGGCAGAGGCAGGCAAATAGCTGTGAATTTGGAGCCAGCCTGGTCTACATTGTGAGTTCTGGACCAGCAAGAAAGACATAGTAAGACGCTATCTTTAAATAAATAAATAAATAAATAAATAAATAAATAAATAAATGGGTGGTAGAGGCGCAGGTCTTTAATCCCAGCACTCTAGAGGTAGAGGCAGGTGGATTTCTGAGTTTGAGGCCAGCCTGATCTACAGAGTGAATTCCAGGACAGCTGGGGCTACACAGAGAAACCCTGTCTTGAAAAACCAAAACCAATCATCATTAGCTAGTGACCAAATAAATATTCAAACACATGACTTAACACTATATTTCATAGTGAAGCCATTCAAGCCATAGTATTTTATTTTTTAAAGATTCTTTTCTTTTTATTATGAGTGTGAACATTCTGCTCACACATCTGTATGCGCACCATGTGTATGAAGTGCATGCAGACATAAGAAAACGACATGGGGTTCCCTGGATCCAGAGTTACAGGTGAGCCACCGTGTTGGACGAGGAATCCTCCTGCACAGGGGAGCCCTGCTTTCACCCCGAGTCGTCTCTCTTCATTTCTAAACGGAACCTGAGAAGAACAGACAGAATTGTCGTGAGGAGACAGAGCTCAGGAAATAAACCCAAAATGACCATAGCGGTCCTTGTAAGGAATAGACAGGGTACAAGAAAGCCACTGGGGACCTCGGGGCGGGGCAGGATGGTGGGACGGCATACACAATTTCATGACTGTCTTAGTGGTGCTGGAGAATGCGCAGTCAAGGCAAGCACGGACTGGGTGCATCTGCCAGAGGGCATTGTCTCAGCCAGAAGATGACTGGCGTGGTCTGGAGGAGCCCTGCACTGCAGCTAAGCACCGTGCACTTTACTCAAAGCGTTCTCAACTCGGGGCAGGGGTACCCAGACCCTCCTGAGTCCAAGGAAATTGCTTCTGACTTCCCCGTCACACAGCTTCTTCCCGGATGGGTTGCCGGGGAGACGTTAACTGCACTGAATGACTGATTCCCACGAGGATAACTGGTTGTCATGGTGCTGTGACATATGCTAACAAGAGCCTGCTGCGTTCCAGCTTCTCTTCTCGCTCTGCACAGGAAGCCAGGGAGGGTGAGGAGACCCGACTGTGAGAGCCAAGGGGAAGCAGCTCTCAGGCCACACTGACTCGCTCCTCAGCTTGCCCACACCAATGCCGCCTGCACAGCCCTCTTGGAAGCGGCGTGGGAGAAGAGAGGCCCAGCACGGGTGCACACAAATTCCAACCTCAGCTTCCTCCCATTTTAAAGCTTCTTTAATTTTTTTCCTTCTCTGAAAAAACTCTATCGCAAACTAAGCCTTCTCCACCCTTGCTACCCTCTCCAAATCAGCCAGACAGTAACGTGCTACTAGATTTCGTTAAAAGGACTTTTCGTGAAAGCATTATTTGAGCCTAAGAGGCAGAAAAGCAGGCATAGCCAGAACCTCTGATGTGAAACCCATAATAAGATCAGTAATAGTAATAATACTAAGGATGGGGTGGGGTGGGGGGACAGGGGAGCATTAGAGGGGAGGACATGGGCGCATGGTGGCTCCTTGTTACGAATAGAGACAAGGTTTCTGAGTATTTTCTTCTCCCGGGTATTACTCTTAACAAGAATGCAGGGCAAGGAAGGACCAACAGACTGAAGCCTTCTCTCACCTGCTGCTGCCCACAGTCATGTGCTATAATGCTTTTCCTTCTCCCCATGGATTAGAAGGTTCACACACATGCGCGCGAGCGCGCGCGCGCACACACACACACACACACACACACACGCACATACACACACGTAACTGCAGGCAGTTACACTCACACACACACATATTTAACTGCAGGCAGTTACACTCACACACACACACACACATGTAACTGCAGGCAGTTACACTCACACACATACATGCACACACACATGCACGCACACATACACATGTAACTTCAGGCAGTTACACTCACACACACATACACACACATGTAACTGCAGGCAGTTACATTCACACACACACACGAGCATACACACACACATGTAACTTCAGGCAGTTACACTCACACACACATATGTAACTGCAGGCAGTTACACTCACACACGCACACACGCACACACACACATGTAACTTCAGGCAGTTACACTCACACACACATATGTAACTGCAGGCAGTTACACTCACACACACACACACACACACACACACCGGAGCTCCAGGTTCAGCAGGCTTGGTACCCCACAGTCTTCTCGGGACCATCACTCGGCAGCAGAATCCCCATCTAACAAACAGTGAAAAGAAAGAGCATCTATACTGACTTAGGAACATCTCTCTATTTATTTTGATGTTGAGTTTCACTGTGCTGCGCTGGCTGGCCTGGACCTTGCTCTGCTGACTGGGTTTGTCTCAGACTCACAGAGAACACCTACCTGTTGGCCTTGATTTTTCAAAACCTCCTTTAATTATGGTTCTTTAATGTTTCAACCTCCCTTCTCGCCCACCACCCACCAGAGGAAGGGGGAAAAGAAAGATTAATAGGAAGTGGGGGTTGTGGGCCTGTTTAGTAGTAGTTCTTTGGAGAGATTTTAATCTTTGTTGTCAGCAGTCCAGTCCTCTAGTAAAACACCAAGCACAAATAACAGCGACATTCACCTCAAGTGCATCAGTATCAGAGGCTCGATCCAGAAGAAATTGCAATGCTCGAAGATCCAGCCAGAAGCATCCAGAATACCACCAACTCTTTGGTGTGTTTCTCTCTATAAACTTGGAAGGCAGAGGCAGGCAGATTTCTGAGTTCAAGGCCAGCCTGGTCTACAGAGTGAATTCCAGAACAGCCAGGGCTACACAGAGAAACCCTGTCTCGAAAACAAAACAAAACAAAACAAAGACTTCTCTGAGCCTTGTGCCACATTGTGTTGCATACCCTTAATCCAGCACTCAAGAGGCAGAGGCAGACAAGTCTCTGAACTCAAAGCCAGCATGATCTACAGAGTGAGTTCCTAGATAGACCTTGGCTGAAAGATCATTTCTTGAACAAAAGAAATGAAGGAAGGAGGGAAGAACAAAAGAAAGTTAGAAAGAAATAAAAGAAATCTCTCTGAATCTTAACAAGCTTCCTTTTATGGTTTCCTGAGTCTTAAAAGGTTCCCTCTAGCCGGGCTGTGGTGGCGCATGCCTGTAATCCCAGCACTCTGGGAGGCAGAGGCAGGCGGATTTCTGAGTTCGAGGCCAGCCTGGTCTACAGAGTGAGTTCCAGGACAGCCAGGGCTATACAGAGAAACCCTGTCTTGAAAAAATAAACAAATCCAAAAAACAAACAAACAAACAAAAAAAGTTCCCTCTAGGGTGGAATATACCAATTCATTGTTTTTAATAACACCCTTCAAATTGCTTCTACAAATCATTTTTTTAAGATTTATTTATTTTATATCAGTACACTGTAGCTGTATATATATATATATATACACACACACACATTTGGAATATATATATTCCAGACAAAAGACAAATGAAACTGTGTGAAGACACAGAATCAAAGCAAAAGGAAGAAAAGTAGCTGGGATCATAACCCTTGAAGAATAAGGCTCTACCAGGTGAGTTCCACATTCAATAGGCATTCCCCCCAAGACACTCCACCGTTCCCTGCAGCACAGAGGTAAAAGTGGTAATGTAACTGGCTGGGAAGCAGAGTTGAAAGTACTTAGATGCCAAGGCAGTCAGAAATTGAGGAGGAATTCTGGGTAATGAGTGGTCTAAAGAAAGGGGACCTAAAATCTGAATGCAAATCTCCCCTAAATTCTCAGCTATCTTCTAAATAGCACATGCACAGGGCGAGATTTCTAAGAACCTAAAGAAAAGTCGAATATCTGAACAAAGATCTTGGCAGCTGCCACGGTTCTAGCAAGGCAATGCCAGGAGTCCGTCCAGAACCCACGGCATGGGAGGCCTTCCTAAACTCCTCTCACTGAGTCTCAAAAGACCCTGAGCGGCAAATACAGTCCAGAAAAATCCACAAAACATCAACCCTAATTATCCAGTGTACAACAAAACTTACACGGGAGCTTAGAAACGTGGCACGGGACACGTGGCAGTGGGCCAGGTAGTTATTGAAAAAGGTCTATTTTCAAGTGTACGGTGGCTAGGGCTATGGCTGTAGGAAAATAAGGATGGACATTCAATGTTATTCGGGTTGAACCCATATGGTTGCTAAAAGATTTTAAAATAAGAGAAAACGAGGTCAAAGACAATAACCAGTCATCAGGCTGAGTGCTTGTCTTCCCTAGCAATTCATATTTAAATATCACAACTAAACCCATGATGTTGGTTCCATTTCCACCACCATCTCCTATGGAATCAGTTTCTCCCTCCTTGGCGACTGAGAATGAAGGCTTATCTGAAAAAGCGTGTAGAGGGTGGGGGCAGAAATTCCTAAAGGTCGAATGGAGAGAGGCCAAAGGGGATGGCCAACTTGGGTAGGCGGCCGCACGGGCAAAGCCCGCTTGTGATTGGCCGAGTTGCAGAGGAGGGCTCTGCAGATCTCCCGTCGCGTCGCTAGCGGGTGAAAAGTGACATCCTGGTACAGCCCCCCCTGGCTGTTGTTGCCACTTCCACTACCACCTAGCTCGAGGAAGCGTGCGCTCGGATCCGGCGAAGATGCAGAGTTCGTTGAGGCCCGCGGGCTCCGGGGGTCTTCAGCTACTGGTCTGCTTCCTTCTGCTTTACAGTCGTCCAGGCAGCTGCAGCGACTTAAATGCCCACGGTCAGGCGAAAACTTGGGGTGGGGGCGGGGAGTGCGGGCAGGGCCAGGGAGCAATTCTGAGAGCAGAGGATCTGGCCTTCAAGGCTAAAAGACTCAGAAGGAAAACCGTTTAGGATGACAAGAGAGAAACGCAAAAGGGTTCAGAGGGACAGATGCAGACTTGGGGCTTGGTGTACAGGGTCTAGACATAGAAGGAGCAGATCCAGGGAAAGGCTGGGGGTTGGGAAAGAGTAAGGAAGGCAAATGAGCCAAGGGTGGCTACGGTACACCCCAGACGTTTCTGAGGGGCCAGGAAAGATAACCAGGTCTTAGTGGAGAACCGGGACTGCTTGTATTTGGTTATCTGATCAAGGGAATAGGTGGGTGGGGCCGAGAGACGGAATCAGGCTCAGTCGTAAACCCGCAGAGTCCAGGAACTGGACCCTGATTCATGAAGTGGGGAAAGCTAGGCTTAGGTGAAACAGGTTGGAGGGAGACCATTCTACTTCCTCCTGTTCTGATCTGCGCCATCCCGGATGGACCTGGCGCGCACTCACTTCGTAACAGTCGGGCACAGACTGCGCAGCCTCAGAATACCTGCGCAGACCATTGCACAAAGTCCTAGTCTGACGCCCAGTCTCCCTGCGGGTTTCTTGGGTTTGGAAGCCAATGCAGGGGATTCGCAAAGCACTGTGGGTGGAGATCTGGTGCCAAACGAGGGGAGAACTGAGTCAGGGTGGGGAGGGAGTGGGTTTTGAAGTGCAGATACCGAGGTGACTGTCTTTACCGCCCACGGCGACTACTTCTGACCCTCAGCACCACGGACAGCTCCAGCCATTCCTTAGGTCCTGGTTTCCCCATCCCTACATTACCGGTCAGGCACCCTCTCAGACTGAACACCGCCTCTTCTCTGGAAGTTCTCTTTTTCACCAGAACGTTAGAACCTCTACTTCTTTCCAGGGCCAGGAAACTGTATTGGACATCTATCTGAGTGGAGTGAGGGGGAGAATTGTCCATTCTTGGAAGACCTACGATTTGAGGCCAGCCTGAGATACATATAGCAAGACTCAGGGGGTTGTTGGTGTTGATTGTTTGTTTGTCTTTTAACTAACTGAAGTGGGACATGGAGTTTTTTTCCTTTAACACTACTCATTTATCCCTCATTCCTGCCCTTCCCTTACACACAGTTGAGCAAACTGTATTTCAGGAAGAAAAAAAAAACCAACCTTCAGACCTTACACATGGGCATACAGTCATCCCTCCCTGCCCCTATGTTCTTCATCACAGAACTGCGTCCTCAGTTCTACCAAGTGCAGATTGAATGCGGACAGAGCTCCCTGTCATTATTTGCTAAGCAAAGCATAAAACAGCTCTTTACATTATACACTAGCTACTATAAACAATTGGGAGGTTATTTAAAATGACAGGAAGACATGGGCAAGAGGACTCGGTAGATAAATACATTTGCCACCAATCTTGACAACCTGAGTTGAACCCTTAGGGTCCACGTAGTAGAAGGAGAGAATTACTATGGAGATTGTCCTCAGATCTCCAGACTTATGCTGTGGCTTATAGTTTTATGTGCATGTGTACACATGTGTGAGTGCTCGCGTGCACACACACACACACACACACACTAAATGCAATTGAAAGTAAAGTGCAGGAGGATATTTATAAGCAACATATAAATGATATGCTGCATTAGGGTCTTGAAAATCTTCAGATTTGGTACGGAGGGTAGTCTGAGATCCAACTTCTTGAAGACACCTGGGGAGATGGAAGTTTCTCTTTCTAAGGATTCAAGTTCTTCTCCATAATTCCTCTTGCCTTCCAAGTTTTCCTTAAAGATCAGCTCATCCACTTCCTCCTATTCTGCCTGCCCATCACACGTGGGCAGCTCCCAAGATTCTTCCCACCTGCACCTTCACATGATACTTTTGCCTGTTCGCTTGGTTCTTGCCTAGATACTGATACCAAGAGTGTATGGAAGTCAAGTGTGCTGGTACACGCCATTCGTCCCAGCACTTGGAGGCAGTGGCAGACAAATCTCTGTGACCTAGAGGCATGCCTTGGCTACATAGTGAGTTCTAGCACATCTAGAACTATTTTTTTGTTTTTTTGTTTTTTTTTTTTTCCGAGACAGGGTTGCTCTGTGTAGCCCTGGCTGTCCTGGAACTCACTCTGTAGACCAGGCTGGCCTTGAACTCAGAAATCCACCTGCCTCTGCCTCCCAAGTGCTGGGATCATAGGCGTGCGCCACCACACCTGGCTAGAACTATTTTTAAAAGGTCCTATCTCAAGCACCAATAAGAGGAGTAAAGGGAGTTCAGGACTAGTGATGACAAGGGAGAAACTGAGAAAGGGGAACTGTAAGCTGGAGAAAGAACCCTGGCTCCAGGTTAACAATGGGAGAAAGATATTGGCTTCTCTTCAGTTGGGATTTGGAGTGACTCTGACCAAGGTGCTTGCTGACAGCACACTGCTTTGCTTTGCCCTTAGATGGTCAGGGCCAAGTGGAATCGGAACAGATCTGGACGGTCCAAGGACTTATGGCCTCAGTCTTCCAGTACTTACAGCTTATATTCCACCAGATTGTACCCCAAGGTAAGCAAAAGCTGCAGAACAGAGATGGGGTCCTGGTCAGATATTGAGGAGAGTAGTGAAAGACTACGACTGGATAGTTATTAGTCTATTGATTAGTCTAGTCTAATCAATTCAGTGAGGACCCTATTGCAAAACACAAGGTGAAGAGCCAATGGGATAGCTAGGTGGGTAAAGACACTTGCTACAGAGCTAGATGAACTGGTTTCAATTTTCAGACCCCTTATAAAGGTATAAATCTTACTCTGATCACCAACAACCATTTGCACATGTACACACACACACACACACACACACACACACAATGATATTGATAATGATATATAGAATGAAATGAAAAGTCAAGGGAAAATATCAATCTCAAAATAATAAGGTGGAAAATAATTAATTGAAGAAAACACTCTGGTTTATACATGCCTGTGTGGGTGAGTGTGTGTGTGTGCACCCACACGCACGTGTACACGCACACATGCATACACATGTGCACACAAACACGTACAACACTCACGCACAACACATGAACACACACTCGCACACATGCACACACATGCACAATACAGTCACACATACACATACGTACAACACACAGGCATGCACATGCATATAATTCTTGAACTTCATACTAGCCTATTGGATAGGAAAAATAGCCACCTTACTAATAAGCCTTGTATTAAGAAAGCACCAGTTTGTGTAACTGAGCTGGAGGGGTTTGAGGGCTTTTTATTCTGTTTTCTTTTTCATTTTTGTTTTGTTTTGTTTTGTTTTTGATACATTTCTCCATCCTCGTCTTCACTTAATCCCACCATGTCAACAAGTGAATCAGTAGATTCAGTAGGGACGATGGGCAGAACTGTGCTCAGCAACCTCTCCACACCACATCACTTAACCTTCTCCATTACACGTGGTCTTACATATATGTGAGGGAGAGGTCACTCTGGCCCCTGGTGCCGATTCGCTCCCTCCTGTCACCCTACAGGCATGTTCTGGGCAGATGACATAGCCTATGAGTTAATGACCAAAAAAGTGGAGCACCTCAGCAGACTCCACCCCCAATATCCATGCCGGAAGGATGTGAAGTCGCTTCCCCCAACTGCAGCCACCGGGCTGAGGTATGGAAACCTGTGTTAGGCTTCTGCTGTTTAGGGAACTAGAACTGTGCACAGAAGGCACCAGAAAGCCGGGCAGTGGTGGCACACACCTGTAATCCCAGCACTCTGGGAGTCAGAGGCAGGCAGATTTCTGAGTTCGAGGCCAGCCTGGTCTACAGAGTGAGTTACAGGACAGCCAGGGCTATACAGAGAAACCCTGTCTTGAAAAAAACCAAATCCAAACAAACAAACAAACAAACAAACAAACAAAAAAAAGGCGGCACCAGAAGCGCTGTGCCCCAGTAGTCATCTCTAGGGGAGTGGTTCTGTGGGGCGTGGTAATTGTACTTGCAAAGGGGGAGAGGAGTTGGCAAGCCTGGGTTCCGCCTGTCATCCCTGACTTTTCTAGGGGCAAGCAAGAGGAGAAACTTCGACTCTTATCTCCCCAAAAGGTAAGACCATTTATCTTCCCCCAAATTGCGAAGCCTTGACTTTGGTTCCTTTAAATTTCCTGGTAAGGCCATCTCATCCTTCCTGCCTCCTTCCTTACTCCTGGTTCCTCTCCCCCATCAGAGTCCAGCCGTCAAGGTGAACAGGGACAGATGCTTTACCACCAAAGTAATCCCAAAGGCCCCCAAACAAGAGGCAGCCCATCCCACCAAGGTGAGTGAGGGGCTCAGTTACCCAAGGAGACTAAAACCAAAATGGTATGTTTAAATGGGGAGGGGGGATACAGGGACAGCAGAGGGAGTGGGTGTTAGGGTGAAACAAATGAACTCTTGTGCCCAAATGGGAGTCCTGCTTGTTTATAAACTGCTATCTAGACATCCGGCTAAGAGAGAAGGGCTGGGCCATGACACCCCTGGAAGCTCCTCAGGGGGGCAAAAGCTGCAAGACCATGCACCAGACTTGAGTTTAAAACAGGAACCAAAACCAGAAGCATTGTCAGTTTAGATGTGAGGAACCCCTGCACATAGAAGGCGGGGTGCAGAGGCTTAACCCCATCTGCCTCACTTTGCTGGGGGCAAGGCTCAGCTCCTTGGATTCCAGACGAGAAATCACCCTGTCGAATATCTTTAAAGATGAAAACTTGGGGCACAGGCTGGTTACACGACTTCCTCAACCCACCATGCTGTGTTTGTGCTGCTCAACCCAGGCCTCCCAGTCTCCAGCTCCTCCTGTGTGATTCTGGCCCTCTCTCAGGGCCTGTTCCAAACATCAGACTTATCAATAATGAAAAGTCTTAGGGCTAAGGCATGAATGACAAGAGAGTGACAGACAGGAGAGATCACAAAGAAAGGGCACTGTAACCACAAATGTCCGGAGGCAAGGATGCCCTGGCCCTCCAGAGGAGCAGAGAGCATCCGGGGACAGATGAACAGGGAGAAGGGAGCCCGTGGAGGGGCTCACAGCACACTTTATATCGTAGTCCAAGAACGGTGGGGAGCTACTGGAACATTTTGAGGAAGGGAATGTCCTAATGGGACATTTAGTTTTTAAAAGGCCACCCTAGGTGTGAGGCATGGCGGTGCCTATCTGTGGTGCTAGTACTCAGGAGGCTGAGGTAGCAAAATTCTAAGTTCAAGGCTACAGAGCAAAACCCCGCCCCTCTTTTAAAAATGATGTCATGTAAATGGAAAGCAAGAAGAGCAAGAATGAAAGCCAGGGAGATGTGAGAAAAGGGCCATCCTGGTCCAGGGAGGCGGGAAAGGCTCGGATGTGGGCAGTAGCAAAGGAGCTGATAATTGTCCCTTCCTGCTTTCCGTATATACGCCTTCCATCTAGAGACGGCCTGTGAGAAGTGGGTCCTAGCCCCTGATACTTTTCCAAGAAAGCAGGCTCCCATTCCTGCCGGATGGTAGCTAGAGTTTCTGAACCTGGATTAGTTGCTAGGGTAACATGATATGAACTGGACGACAGAGCCCCACCTGTGTGGGACCGGTTGTTGTAGCGCTCCCGGGGACACGAATGAAGTTCTGCTGTTCTTCTCTAGCCCCCAATCGAATGGAAGATCACAGGAGGAGGTGGAGCTGTATGTGGGAGCCAGGGCTTAGGCTAACAACCCTTGGGCTGAGTCACCATAGGGAAAGCTTACTCAGACCAAGCAATTGTTACACATTTGAAGAAGGAGAACAGGTAAGGAGACACGATGTCTCTCCAGTCTGACTTCATTTCTTTGTCTTTTCTCTTTTAGGGTTTCTTCGGGCCATTCCCCACTGTGGGCCTCAACCTTGTTGCTGACTGAGATCTCATTGCATAATATCCCGCCCCCCCACAACCTCCTCATGGCCCTCCAAGGGGCAGTTCTGGGGTAACCCAAATATGAATAATTAAAGTTGACTTTCCTGCAAACACTTTCTGTGAGCTTGTCTGGAGGGAGGGTGCATGGAATGTGAATTAACCAGATGTTCCCAAGGGAGAAAGGGGACAGAGAAAGCACAGGTCTGAATGTTTGGGCAAGGGCTGGTATCTGCCTCCCCCGCCCCTTTTCTGAAATAGTGTGAGGTGACCACAGCCACCATGACGGCCTTCTCCAATGGCCCACCCTTTCCTGTATTGGGGAAGGAAAATCCATACTTGCCTCTAGTCAGTTTTTTGCATTCATCTGTTCCTTGCACCCATCAAATCTATTAACCATTACTACTTTTCCAAAGCCCCTCCTATACCTTTCTTCTTCATTTGTTTAGCCCTGAGAACCATTCAGCCAAGCTCCCGGGACTGTAGTTGGTTCCTCTGTGAATATATTTAAAAATCTCAAAACCCATGAAGTCTGGGAGAGTATAGATTCGTTCAGGTGTCTGGAGAGAGCAAACACAGTGGGCATCCTACCCCTTAGCTCCTGGACCATATCTTTTTCACCCAATCACTGCAAGTGGACAGCTCCTGTCTCCACTAACACCTTTTCATCCCAAGCCTTGGACTTCTCTGCTTGTCACCTGGAAATGCATAGAGTGTGCCTTTCTGTGATTTACACTGTCCTGAAGGACCTGGGATTTTCTAATCTTCATATTGTTCCTGGGGAAGCTCTCATGTAGAGGAGGACTTTAGTTAGTTTAGTGTTAAAATATCTGATTCCTCCATCCTGTGGACAGTTCTGAGGCATAGTCAGCATTCTTGAGGAGGATGTCAGTGACTTTGGGGGGAGGGCGGGACTTCCCCATGTGGCCTTTGTTGTTTTGGAATTCGATCTATAGACAAGTCTGGCCTTGAACTCAGAGATCTGTTTGTCTCTGCCTCCCAAGTTCTGGGATTAACGGCATGCTCCGCCATCACTCACCTTTAATATGACTGAGTTTTCCAGTCCTAAATTGTGATTTCCAGGACTTCTGGAATTATTTCACTCAGAAATTACTGCACCTAACTTCTCTTTTGACTCAACTCCTACTGAGGCTACGTTGTGCTACCCACTTCTCTAGGCCTTGATGAGCCAGTTGGGAATAATACTTTGTTTATAATGTTTATAATGTACTGTTGGGGGGTGCAAATTATTTTCTAGGGAAAAGTCCAAGCAATGTGTCTGGCCAGCAGAACAGTCAGATTCAGCCCACTCTGCTTCTCCTCGCTGAACTCGCTCTAGCAACTTGGCCTCTAATTGCGTTGCCTAGAACCTATGTGTCCAGATCCTTGCATGGGCCAAGGATTTTCTGCATGCAGGTACCTCATTCTCAACACATATGCTCAGTCATATCCTAAAAGTCAAAGTTGACCTATGTGGTCCAACCCTGGTCTTTCTAACATTTCTACCTGCAGGGGAAAAAAGTGGCAAAGTTTAGAAAGAAAACACGGTAGTGGAAGTTTGGAAGTCTGGAATTTTGAAGTTTGAAACTGTGAGACAAATTCAACAAGTGAAAAAAAATTGAACTTTTAAAGATTTTATGTGTTTTTATCTTATGTGTCTGCCTGCATGTATGCATATATATACCAGATGCATGCCTGGTGCCTTCGAAGACCAAAGAAGTGTGTTGGATCTGGTAGAACTGAAGGTACAGTCACAAGCAACTGTGGGAACTGGGAACAAATCCCAGTCCTCTGCCAACTGTTCTGCTCCAGACAAAAACTTTTATTTGGTTTGACCCCCCACCCCCCACCCCCCGCCCCCAGACAGGGTTTCTCTGTATAGCCCTGGCTGTCCTGGAACTCACTCTGTAGACCAGGCTGGCCTCGAATTCAGAAATCCACCTGCCTCTGCCTCCCAGAGTGCTGGGATTACAGGCATGCACCACCACCACCTGACTGGACAAAAACTTTTAAAAGGAAGGTAGACCTGGGTTTTGTTTTTTGTTTTGTTTTATTTTGTTTTGTTTTAAAGGACCGTGTGACACTACTTGAATCACACCTGACAGACAGAAATCACTAAGAACAAGAACATCTGAGAGAGGGAGGGGCGGTGGAAGTTACAGCAAGGTGAGGTCTCTTGGGCTTCTTCTGCATAAGGGTGGGGTTGGGAGCAGGAGGAGCAGGGATTGCTTCTGACTGCAATACAACCCAAAAGAGAGTGAGAAGGACACCAACGAGAGAGAGAGAGAGAGAGAGAGAGAGAGAGAGAGCTCATGGGCAACTGTTAGAATGGTTTGAATTGTCTCCTCCAAACTTGTGTTCAGATCCTAATGTCCAGACCTCCAGACATGACCTTATTTGTAAGTAAGGCTGTGCAGCCAAATGAGTTAAAATGTGGTCATCAAAATGAATTGTAGCCGGGCAGTGGTGGTGCATGCCTGTAATCCCAGAACTCTGGGAGGCAGAGGCAGGTGGATTTCTGAGTTTGAGGCCAGACTGGTCTACAGAGTGAGTTCCAGGACAGCCAGGGTTATACAGAGAAACCCTGTCCCAAACTACAAATGAATTGTACAAGCTACAAAATGAATTGTAGTCTGAAGTGGCTGCTGTTTTTACAAAAAAGGGAAAATTGAAGACAGAGAGATACACAGAAAGGGTGTGAACAATTACTAGCTTTCAAAAAGGATGACATCAGGAGAAGGAGGAGGAGAAGAAGAGCAGCTTATACTGACCAACGATTTCCACAAAAACAGGGTGGGGGAGGAAGCAAATCAAATCAAATAATGGGTAAATAAGTGGGCACTTTATGTTTTCTGCTCTTGTAATTTTCCTTTCATTAATTTTCACCTCTATTTCTGTTCCAGGGGAGTGCTGGGAATGAATATCTCTTCCTCCAGATGCCCATTAGGTTAGCAAGATGGACATGAAAAGGGGTTGATGAGAAAATAGTGCACACATGCCCCATCCCCCACCTCCCCAGGAGGCAGGACTGAACCATCTGCCTCTTCGGACCTGCAGGCGCAGTAGTAATATATTCAGGGACAACATAGTAATTCCATTCATGATAGTCCGAGAAAGACTGGGATGACCCCCAATCTACCAGCAGTCAGTGGTGCCATGTTTAGCTTTAAACTATACATGAAAGCAAAGCAATGTAGTTAGCTTTGGGGAAAGGTAGTGTCTGGTGCTCAGTAAGATGTTCACAGTGTGAGCTGGAGAGATGGCTCAGTGGGTAAGAGCACTGACTGCTCTTCCAGAGGTCCTGAGTTCAAATCCCAGCAACTATGTGGTGGCTTACAAACATCTGTAATGAGGTCTTCTGGTGTGTCTGAAGACAGCTACAGTGTATTTACTTATTATAAATTAATTAATTAAAAAAAAAGACTTCCACGGTGCTAGAAACACTTTACTTTTGGACCTGGGTTGCTCATGAAAACTTAAGATGTTTCCTTTTGTTTTGCATGTTTTCCCATGATATTTAAAAATGTTTCAGCTTTAAAAGGGGGAGACAAATGGAACACAGTAAATGGTGGGAAGTGGGGAAATATTATAGATGTCCTGCAAAAGATTTCTGCAGGTATATCTTTTTTGTTTGGTTGGTTTTCTGATTTTTTGGTTTTTTGGATTTGGTTTTTTTCGAGACAGGGTTTCTCTGTGTAGCCCTGGCTGTCCTGGAACTCACTCTGTAGACCAGGCTGGCCTCGAACTCAGAAATCTGCCTGCCTCTGCCCCCCAGAGTGCTGGGATTACAGGCGTGCACCACCACCGCCCAGCTAGCTGTTATCTTAATATCCTGGTTCTGTTGATAGAAAAGGTCTAGAGTCAGTGCCCATCATTTGCCATTGTCACCCCTAGCACCCAGATCCTGGCCTCTAAAATCAACCCTTACTGAAAGCTACCACAGTCCTGTAGATCAACAGCTACTTCCATACTGCAGAGAGAATGAAAAAGAAAAGCCTGGTACATTCTCGGAGTGACGAAAACAAATCACAGATGTGATTGATAGGGTGTTTCAAAAGCACATTGGAATCTGAGTGCTGATGGCCTGTCACTGGCTTGTTTGGGGATAATTTAAATATCAAAAAGAGTAATTATAGTGCCTGAACAAAAGCACATTGAATTTATAAATAATGTTCGAAATAAGAAAAATCACGAGAATACCCTAGGAAAATTCGTTAGCCACTATTGAGGTAACTATTTCAACTACTCCTTAGTCTGCAAGTAGGTAAAGAGCAAAACGTTAAGAACATATTCGATTTCCAGTTGGCATTGTACTCCAGGGTAATGACCAAAAGCTGATGAATGTCCAAAAAAATGGAAAAAGAAAAGAAAGAAAAGGCACACTCTGCAAACTGGAATGAACTATTTTAGTCAGCGATCACCACTGGGGACTCGAGACGTAGCTCAATGGTATAGAACTTGTCTATCATGTCAGAGCTACTGAGTTTCATCCCAAGCACACACAGAGTGGAGGAGGAGGAGGAGAGTCTAGATGGAAAGTGGATGGTTGATGGGGAACTGAATGTTGCCATGGCGCCAACATATCCCACGGATTTCTGTTCATGCTCATCAGATAAAAAAAGATGGGGCTGGCTCTACTCTAGACTAGTTATCAGTTTTAGCATCCCTAAGTAGTAGCATATAGCATAACCAGGTGTTATGCATATCCTGGAATAAAACAATATTCTGTTTACGTTTAAAAGGATACAACCCAATTGGTACATCAAGAATAATGTCTTCTTGACAGAGGGGGATACTGAGGACATGTGTGCTGCACAGAGGGGCCATGCAGGGAGATCAACCGTGAGACAAACCGAGAAGAGGTGGAGTCCACGGAAAATAATGACCTGCTTTCTGTTCTATGTGACAGTGTGAAAAATGAAAGAGGGGTGACGTTGGGTATCTATGCTAAGTTAAAAAGAATTAAGAACATAATTATATTCAGCCAGGAGGAACAGGCCTTTAATCCCAGCACTCAGGAGGAGGTAAAGGCAGGCAGATTTCTGAGTTTGAGGTCAGCCTGGTCTACAGAGTTACAAGACAGCCAGGGCTACACAGAGAAACCCTGTCTCAAAACAACAACAAAAAGAAGGAGGAGGAGGAGGAGGAAGGAAGGAAGGAAGGAAGGAAGGAAGGAAGGAAGGAAGGAAGGAAGGAAGGAAGGAAAATAATTAAATGCAATAGTGATCCTTGGTTGTCTACTATTTGAACAAACAGTCAAAAAGACATTTTGGAAATAGTTTAAGATAGTTGAATATGAATTGAGTTCTAAATGATATTATTGTAGGAAAGGGTCCCTATTTCCTAGAGATGCATATTGAAATATTTATGAGGAATTTCAAAATATCGACCATAAATATTAAAAGGGAGCAAGCACAACCTAAAACAATTAACTGTGAAGTCTGCATGAGTGTTTTTTTCACTAAACCATTTTGGTTTTTTAATTCACTTTATAAAGGCCTTATTCTCTCTCTCTCTCTCTCCCTCTCTCTCTCTCTCTATCTATCTCCCTCCCTCCGTCCCTCTCTCTCTCTCTCTCTGTGTGTGTGTATGTGTGTGTAGGAGGGCATACCACAGCACTCACATCGAGGTCACGAGACAACACCATAGAGTTGACTCTCTTCTTCTATTTTTCTATGGATTCAAAGAATCAAACTCAGGTCATCAGGTTTGGATAGTGAATGTCTTTACCTTCTGTGCCATCTCACGAAACCTAAATTGTCTTAAAAACAAAACAAAAACAACAACTAGAAAGCAAAAGGGTAATGTAATTAATTTATTAATTTGAACTTTAGAAAACTCCATAGCTTACTGGATAAATAAAAGTATTAAAAGGCAACTGAGGAAATCACTGTGATAAGGCTGGAGGAAATGGTCTAACCAGAGCAGTTGGTGGCGCGGGGCGTGTGTGTGTGTGTGTGTGTGTGTGTGTGTGTGTGTGTGTGTGTGTCTGATGTGATATGTACCTTATGTCGAAAGCATACGATCATCGACAAGCTTGAGACAGGAAGCTAAGGGACAGTCAGAGCTAATCACAAATGGCAGGACCCCCAAGGATGCAGTTGGAGAAGCAGCACAACTGATATTCTGTAGCTCAGCCGGATAACCACAGGCGGCGATCATTAATGGACTATTTCAAGTTAGCTGACAGAAAAGATTCTGTGTGCTCCCAACACAAAGAAATTATAAGTGTCTGAAGTAATAGATACGCCAGGTGTGTGGATCTGATCATTACACATTGCATACATCCGTGTACATGAACTGAATGTCACACTGTACATCCGGGTCCGATTGCTATTTACCACTAAAAGAAAAACAAATACTAAAGAAGGAAACAGCTTCATGAGCCAGATGAGTAGATTGTAAAGAGGAAAAGAAGTTAATGCGTAGGAGTGTTTGCGATGTGCAGGTCCAGCTCTTGCTGCAGTGTCTAGTTACATAAATTCTCACCACCACCCTGTGGGGCAGGTGCCTTTCTGCTTCTTCAGAAAAGGGTAGGCAACTACTTCGTCCCTTGCTATCCCAGTGTGCCTGCCTAACCATCTCTGATTTTCGGGATGTCGCCAGAAGTGGTAATGGAGCCACGGTAAGAGTTCCTATTCCGGTCTCTTAAGCTTCTTGTATCACGGTTTATACTCCCTGGCCCACGTAGCTTTCCTGTTCCCTGTAGACCTTGAGTCCTTCTCACCAAACCGGAGCCAGGGAGGCAGAGGCGGTGGACCCGAAGAGTACAGGTCAGGAGTGGGTGGACCCAGTGGGAATTCTAGGGAGGAGCCTACTACATGGTGGAGGAGGCTTAGGTTGAGTAGGTCCCCGACTAAGAGGGGGCTCTTACGCCAGTATGACGCAAATAGGCGTAAGAGCCGGGGGTGGAGATGTCGTCATTGCGCGCCTGCAGTTGGCCGGGTCGCCTCAAGAGGGGCAAGTAGACCCCGCCTTGGATGTGGGTGGGGAGTGGCAGACTCCGCCTAGGCTCCTAGGCTGACTCCCACCAACGTCGCTGAGACTCTGGCCGGGAGAGCGAGAGCTCAGAGCCGGGAAGGATGAGGCGCCCGCGGCGGCCCGGGGGTCCCGGGGGTCCCGGGGGCTCCGGGGGCTTCGGGAGCCTCCGGCTGCTGGTCTGCCTGCTGTTGCTGAGCGGCCGCCCCGGGGGCTGCAGCGCCATCAGTGCCCACGGTCAGGAGAAAACTTGATGGGGCGGGGGGGGGGAGCGTCGCAGAAGCCAGAAGCTCCGGGGGGATAAATGTTGGGGGGGGGGTGCAAGGTGAGGAAGATGAGAGGCGATGAAGTGAGAGGAAGGGAGATGGAGATGAGGAAAGGGGCGTAGGCTGGGAGGTGGAGCCGGGATCGGCAGGCGGGACCTGGAAAAGTGGGCTCCAGGGAAGACTAGGTTCAGGAGGAGGAGTGGGGGTGCACGCGAGTCGAGGGATTTAGAAGGACTACAGGATCGTGGGAGAAGCCAGGGGCATGGGGTGGAGACCCGAAATGAAGAATCGGAAGCCGAGAAGGAGGCATTGGCGACCACCGGCAGCAGGAGCCTCTCCACTGTTGCCTGAACTCCAGCTTCTCTGCAGGACTAGCAGAGACAGAGCAGGGTTTATCTTTTAAGTCTAGAGAGGCCATTTGCTCTAATTGGTCGGCTATAAGAAGCGGGATACGTGGGGGAGGGAACGGAAGAGGAGTAAAAGGGGAGGGTCCTCTCCTGGTCCCCCTCCCCACAGCCGGGCCTAGTGCTGACTCACATCTAAGCGGACATAGTCAGCGCTGACTCACCGGCCCGGGATGGGGGTGGGAAGGTGGCGCGTGGGGGAAGGGGCGCAGCCTCTCCATCTGGCTCCCTCTTTCCCCGCCCTGGCTTAGAGGCCAGTGCACGGTACTTCCTGTGAGGCCTAGAGTTAGCAAGATAGAGCGGAAGGATGAGCTCCTGTGGCCACTCCTTGTTCTGCCACCCTTCCCTGGGTAAACGGCTCCTTTCCCGACGTGCCTTCAGCTCCTGGCTTCAGCACCACGGACAGAGCCACCAACTCGCGCCTGGGACAGGCTGCCTCAGAACCAAGCACCTGCACCCCTTCCCTCCCACGCAGGGGAGGTGTGCTGCCACTAGACTAAGGATGCCTCGAGAGATTTGGGGAGCTACCATTTCCTTTTGAATTTGGCCTCGAATTCTCCCACAATGCTACATAATCTACCGTCCCCTTCCTCCCATGTTCCAAGTCCCACTTAGGCAAATTGAGTCTTTTAAAGATTGAAACAAAGATCTTCAGACTCCAAAGCTAGACCCCCCCACATTTCCTCAAAAATTCTAGGCCTTGGGGCTGGAGAGATAACTCAGTCAGTAGGGTGCTTGTCATCCAACCAGTAGGGTGCTTGTTGGATCCTCAACACCCATAGAAAAATCCACGCCTAGTGACTGATGTCTAACCCCAGGAAAGTGAGACAGCCAAGTCCCTCAGGTGTGCTGAGTGAACGCTAGGTTCAGTGAGATACCCAGTCTTGAAAATACAAAGTGTGGAAGATACCCAACATTGACCTCTGGCCTCCAGACACATGCAAATATATAAATTTGTATGCATACATATGAGAGAGAGAGAGAGAGAGAGAGAGAGAGAGAGAGAGAGAGAGAGAGATCTAGGCCTCTTCCCTACTGACTGTCCTTCCAACTTAAAGCCATCCTTAGAAGGAAATAATGGCCCATATCTCCTTGGCCTGTTTCTAAGCCATGGACGGTTCTCTGTTCTGAACGTCTTCTCCCCACAGGCTGTCTGTTCGACCGCAGACTCTGCTCGCATCTGGAAGTCTGCATTCAGGGTGAGTAGGGCCCTGGCATAGGATCCAAAAGACAAAAATGGGGAGGGAGAGGCCAGCTATGAGGAGGGCCAAGGAGCAGAACTCTAAAGCCAGGGAAGGCAGGGAGAGCACTGTCCGGCTGCAGCCTGGGCTTTGGGGGGGGCTTCCTGTCAAAGCCCTGACAACACGACCTTTGTGCTTTTAGATGGCTTGTTTGGACAGTGCCAGGCGGGAGTGGGGCAGGCACGGCCCCTCCTTCAAGTCACTTCCCCAGTTCTCCAGCGCTTGCAAGGTGTGCTCCGGCAACTCATGTCCCAAGGTGAGGTCTGGTTGCACAGAGATTGGAACTTGGTGGGGGAGGGGAGTAAAGGGCCACCTCACTCAAAACTTTCTCTTTGTGCAACTTAATTATTATATCCATTCACAAAGCCCCCCTTCTTAGGCTTTGCTGGGTGGGGGGGGGCAAATAAACATGGTGCTAGGATCCTAGAGATGGGCTGTTCACATATGATTTCTCTAGAGTTTCACACAGAAAGCCTACAGCTGAGGTTGCTGAAAATTATTATTTTTTAACAAATAGTGGTCGCCGGGCGGTGGTGGCGCACGCCTGTAATCCCAGCACTTGGGAGGCAGAGGCAGGCGGATTTCTGAGTTCAAGGCCAGCCTGGTCTACAAAGTGAGTTCCAGGACAGCCAGGACTACACAGAGAAACCCTGTCTCGAAAAAACCAAAAAAAAAAAAAAAAAAAAAATAGTCGTCTTTATTGTTTGCCTTTCTAATTTTTTTTTAAGATTTATTATATATAAGTACACTGTAGCTGTCTTCAGGCACACCAGAAAAAGGGCATCAGATCTCATTACGGATGGTTGTGAGCCACCATGTGGTTGCTGGGATTTGGACTCAGGACCTCTGGAAGAGCAGTCAGTGCTCTTAACCACTGAGCCATCTCTCTAGCACCTGGAGATTATTTTTTAGGTTTGTTGAAATTTTGCTTGTTTGCTTTGAAACAAGCTGTCACTGTGTAGCCCAGGCTAGCTCCAAACTTATTATATCAAGGCAATCCTTCTGCTTTAGCCTTCTATGTACAGGACTACAGGCATGTACCTCTGCATCTAGCTTCTATGTATGTCTTCTTATTTTTTAAGATTTAGTTATTATTATATGTAAGTATGTAGCTGTCTTAGACACACCAGAAGAAGGCATCAGATCTCATTACAGAGGGTTGTGAGCCACCATGTGGTTGCTGGGATTTGACCTCAGGACCTTTGGAAGAGCAGTCAATGCTCTTACCCGCTGAGCCATCTCTCCAGTCCATGTATGTCTTAAGAAGTTTGCTGCAACAAAATGGTCACTTGGAGGAGATGATTGTAACAGGAGCACAGACAGTTCTAATGTGTGGAATAGATGCTTGCAGGTCCCAGGATATGAGTCCTGAGAAACCCAGATTATGAATCTAGAGCAATATCTGGGTGTAGTGGCATGCAACTGTGATCCTAGCACTCGGGAGTGGGGGGGGTGGGGGGCTGTGGCAGAAGGATCCGCATGAGTTTCAGGTCAGCCTATGCTATATAATGAGACCCTGACTCTAAATAAATAGACCCATATAAGGAAGAATGGAGGAGAATGGGGTGTGGTCCCTCTAGAATGAATGAGAGATCTTTTCTGAGATCAGAGCTTCATGGGTAACGAGTCAAACAGAAGATGTTCGATGAGGGGGGCCGTGAGGAGGATGGCCCAGGTGTTTGAAACAGGCATATGGAGGACTTCATTTTCCTGACCATACTCTATTCCACAGAAGCCCACAGAATGTGCATTATTCCCACTCCACAAAAGACCCAGGCTCAGAATGGAGACTTGCAATGGTGACAGTAGCAGTGCCATTTGTTAAGAGTTCTCCATGTCAGAGAACTATTTCCTACAATATGTCCTTTTAATTATCCCAACAATCTTAGGAGGCACATATCCCCAGATGAGAGAGTTGAGGTCCAGAGGGAACCGAGATGAAGGGACAGAGGCTTAACAACGTGCCCAAATCTCCCAGTTCTTTAGGAATCAAAGCTGGATTCCAGACCAGGCAGTTTGACTCCAAAAGTCCAAGCTTTTTGGAGAGTCGAGACAGTGGCAGCTCGGCTCAGCCACAGCGCCCACTGCCTCTCCAATCCCTGGCACTTCCTCACCGCCCCGCCCCCCCGCCCCGCCCCGCCCCGCCCCCACCACGCTCTGCCCATCACAACTCACTGTAAGGAATGGGGTATACTCCTGGCTCCCACCAGCTCTGGAGCTGCGCCCCCCCCCACTCTTCCCCTCCCTCCCCCACCCCCCCCCACCCGTCTCAAGTCAACGTTGCTCTACCCTTCCTCCTGACAGGCTTGTCCTGGCACGATGACCTCACCCAGCACGTCATCTCCCAGGAGATGGAGCGCATTCCCAGGCTTCGTCCCCCAGAGCTCCATCCAAGGGACAGGTAGGCAGCCTTTCCCAACAGCCTTAGACTGTTGGAACTGGTAACCTGTGACCTTCCTTATAGGCAGGGGCGGGGGCGGGGGCGGGAGCGGGGGGGGGGGGGCGGGGTGAGGGTGCCAAGGTCAGCCAACTGGGGCACAGGGTAAACCCCATCAGAATGGTCCTTCCCACGCCTATAATCCCAGCACTTGGGAGGCAGAGGCAGGCGGATTTCTAAGCTGGAGGCCAGCCTGGTTTACAGAGTGAGTTCCAGGACAGCCAGGGCTACACAGAGAAACCCTGTCTTGAAAAACCAAAAAAAAAAAAAAAGAAGAGAGAAAGAAAAGAATGGTCTTTCCCTCTGAAAGTTAACATGCTCCCAGACACTGATAGATACTTAGAGAAAATGCTGGCATTTGATATCTTATTAAAAGAAGAATTAAAGTAGTTGTTATGAACAAACTAGAATTTTCTTGGGCCTAAGTAGTTTATTCCTGTGTGGAATTGTGGATGGCAGGGAACAGCTGTCTCTCTGTGGTGAGGGCATTTCCATCAGTGGCTCTCCACCTTCCCAGTGGTCCTCTAATACAGTCCTTTGTGTAGCAGTGACTCCCAACCATAACATTATGTCTTTGCTACCTCATAACTGTAGCTTTGCTACTGTTAGGAATCACAATGTAAATATCTGTATTTTCTGATGGTCTTAGGTGACCCTTATGAAAGAGTCCTTCCACCCCCAAAGGGGCCAAGACCCACATGTTTGTTTATGTATGTATGTATGTATTTATGTATGTATGTGTGTGTATGTGTGTGTGTGTTTTGGGTTGTTTTTTTTTTTTTTTTTTTTTTTTTTTTTTGAGACAGGGTTTCTCTGTGTAGCCCTGGCCGTCCTGGAACTCACTCTGTAGACCAGGCTGGCCTCGAGCTTAGAAATCCGCCTGCCTCTGCCTCCCAAGTGCTGGGATTACAGGCGTGCACCACCACCGCCCGGGGAGATATGTTGAGAACTGCTGCTCTAGAGACAATTCTCAGACGGAAGAAGGGCATGTAGAGCATAACACCTGGTCCAAGAGGGCGACAGCGGTGGGGCCGCCTTCTCTGTTGTTGGAACATATACTTAGAGAGCTGGGGGGTGGGGAGTGGCTCGCAGGGACAACTGCACAGAGGCACCCCACAGTCACAGTCCATCCCATGCATCCCCACCTTCCTTCCCCTGCTCCCACCTCCCTTCACCACCCTCTGAGCTTCCCCAGCCTGTGCAGCTGTTTCAAAGATATGCATATGGTTTGGGGATGTAGTACATACACACACACACACACACACACACCCTTGTTCTTTTCTACCAAAGACAGAAGCATACCCGACTACCTTGGCAAGCTTGCCTCTCTAGCCTGCCTCCATGCCCATCCTCATCTCTCCTCTTCATTTCTTAAAAGGACAGGGCTATTCTAAAACACTGGCTCTGCCCAACTTCAACCTTGCAAACTGTCCACACCCTTGTCCTGTACAAATATACAAATAAATCTCTCAGTCGGGTAGAGGTGGCACATGCCTTTAATCCCAGCACTTGGGAGGAGTCAGAGGCAGGTGTATCTCTGAGTTCAAGGCCAGCCTGGTCTACAGAGTGAGTTCCAGGACAGCCAAGACTTCACAAAGAAACCCTGTCTCCAAAACAAAACAAACAAATCAATTTCTCTCCCTCTCCCTCTCATTCTTCCTTTCCCTCCCCCTCTCTTCCTCCCCTCCCCCTCTCTTCCTCCCCTCCCTCTCTTCCTCCCCTCCCCCTCTCTTCCTCCCTTCCCCCTCTCTTCCTCCCCTCCCCTTTTCTCCCTCCCTTCCCCCTCCTCTCTTTCCTCTCCTCTCTAGGTCTGGTTTGGTGCCCAGGAGACCAGGCCCTGCAGGGGAACTGCTATCTCAGGGCCATCCCACCAGCTCCTCTCCTGCTGCCCAGGGGCTCCCTCGGCTTCCTGGGGGTGGAAATGGAGCTGGGGCGGCGCCCCCACTGTCCTCTCTGCAGGCTGAGTTGTTGCCCCCTCTCTTGGAGCATCTGCTAATGCCCCCACAGCCCCCTCACCCTGCTCTGACATATGAGCCTGCACTGCTACAGCCTTACCTCTTCCACCAGGTGAGCCCTCCACCCTGGCCACGCCCCAACCCCAGTACCCAGCCCGATTCTTCCGTTCTTACCTTCATCTCTGGTTTCCCACAGTTTGGCTCCCGAGATGGCTCCCGGGCCTCAGAGAGCTCCTCTGGGGTAGTCGGTGTAGGCCACCTGCCCAAGGCAGAAGGTTCTGCACTCTTCAGCAGAAGTGTCTCCAAGGCCATTTTGGGGACTCACTCTGGACACTCCTTTGGGGACCTCACAGGTCCCTCGCCTGCTCAGCTTTTCCAGGATCCGGGGCTGCTCTACATGGCCCAAGATTTGCCAGTGCCTGGCAGGGCCCGGGCACCAAGGTTACCAGAGGAAGGGGGCAGCAGCCGGGCAGAGGACTCTTCAGAGGGCCGTGAGGAGGAAGCACTAGGGGCTCGTGGGGAGAAGTCGCCTCCCCAAGCAGCACAAGCAGGTAACAGTGTCCTTGGCATCTACCTCTCTGTCTTGGTGGGGGGAGGGGCACCTACCTCTCTTTCTGCCAGGGTCTCAGCATCTACCTTTCTGCGGGGGGGGGGGGGCTTCCTGTCTGCCTTTGAAGATGTTCATTTACTCATTTGTTTATCCAGTCATATTTTTATTTTATTTTTAAGACGAGGTCTTGCTGTTATCCCAGGCTACCCTTGGAACTCATTTTTAGCTCAGGCTGGACTCAAACCAGCTGCAGTCCTCTTGCCTCAGACTCCTGAGTTCTGAGATTACAAGCGCAGATCACCACACACATTCTGCCTTTCGTTCACACATGTAACTGTCTACCGGCAAGCTGATCTACATGGGCCTTAGCTTCGACGTTGTGGGACAGTGGGGTGTGCACCTGGCGCACCTCAAATATGTTCAAGGTCTGGGAATGGGCATCAGTGTCCTAGTGTTTGAAAAGAATTCGAAATGTGCTCGTCCCGCCCCCCAACTGCCAATCAGCATTGCATCTGTTTCCCCATTGGCCCTAAGCTCGGTGTCTGGCTCCCGCAGATGTGAGTCTACAGAGATTGGCTGCTGACCTGGCAGGCTTCGGAGTAGAGCTGCGTCAGCTGACCCCGGAGCAGCTGTCTACCCTCTTGACCCTGCTGCAGTTGCTGCCCAAGGGCACAGGAAGAAATCCTGGTGAGTGTCCAGTCAGGAGTGTCCGTCCAGTCAGGGAGGCCAGCAACTCCCATCTCCACGGAGGTTATCGTAGGGGAGAGCTTTGGGATTTTCTTCTTCTTGATATGGGGTCTTGCTGTAGTCTAGGATGATTTGAAAACTCATGATCCTGCCTCTACCTCCAGAGTGTAGATTACAGGCATGGTCCAGCATGCCTAGCTGAAAAGAGAGGTCTTTTGAGGACAGGGAGCAAGAGGGTAACGGGTGAGGTGAAGCATTAGCCAGGACGGGGCCTGAGAGCAGGAAGCTCAAGGAGACGGTGTGCAGGAGCCTGGGCACAGGGGACAGCGTCTGAGGCGATTGATGGGACAGGGGTTATGCAGATGGGACAGGTTCAAGAGCTCTAGTCCTTTCTCACCTTGGCTTGACTCTGTTTCCCAAGACTGTTGCTTTTCTTGTCTCTACAGGAGGGGCTGCGAATGTGGGAGGAGCCGATGTCAAGAAAGTGAGTTCCCAGCACCTCACTGCCTCATAACACACAAACACACATACACACACACACACACACACCAAGCACTTCACTGCTTCATCACACACACACACACACACACACCACACCAAGCACTTCACTGCCTCATAACACACACACACCCACAACCCACACATACCACACATACACACACACACCCAGCACTTCACTACCTCATAAAACACACACACAAACACACACACACACTCACACACCGAATACACCCCATACACACACCCAGCACCTCACTGCCTCATAACACACTAACACACACACCACACACACCCACACACACCCAGCACTTCACTGCCTAATAACACACACACACACACACACACACACACAGCACTTCACTGCCTCAACACACACCCAGCACTTCACTGCCTCATAGCACACTAACACACACACACACACCTTTTCTTTGAAATCATGCCTCAGAATCTATGCTCTGGTCCATCGCTTTAAGGCCAGAGACTTCAAATAATCACCTGTGGCCCCCACTTCAAATCCTTAATCCGCTCCTCTTCACCACAATCCATTCAGCCTCCCTTGATTCCTACAGGGGGCTGTGGTGGAGGCTCCACCCTGCTGTAGCTGGATGAACTTTGTTTCTGTTTTAGGTGTAGGCTTCTAACATGTTGCCACAGAACAAAAGCCTAAAAACTGTTGCCTTTCTGTTTATCTTTCCTGATTATCCCGCTCAGTTTCCCCCCAACCCCCAACTCCAGCCCCATTATGTGATTTACAGACCACATTTCACTCACTAAACCCTATATTCTCCCATTCATACACTTGATTGACATTCCATGGATGCACTCTCTGTTACCCATTGTGTGGGCTTTGGGGGTAAAAAGCTAAACCGTTCCTAAATTCCACTGTAAAGAGTTTAGAGCCCAAAGTGTGACCACCCCCTCCCCATCCCTTCCATTCTAGAGGTCACACTTGCACCCTGTCTTATAACAGACAATAGAAGAACAAGTGCAGAGAGGAGACAGAGCAGACGCTCGACCCCCGACACCATTGCTTCCTGGACACCCCACTGCCAGCCCCCCCTCCAGTGAAGTTCAGCAGGTGCTGAGCCCCGGTTTCCCTGAACCTTCCCACACATCCAGTCCTCTGGGCACCTCATCGGTCCTGCTGGAGAAGAAAAGTCTCTTGGGCCAGAGCCAGCCCACAGTGGTGGGACAGCCGTCAGCTCGCCCCTCGGCTGAGGAGTATGGCTACATAGTCACTGACCAGAAGTGAGTGCTGCACCTGGGAAAGCCCTTCCAGTCCCTGTGGGATTGGGTTAGCCTGTCTGGCAAGACACAGAGAGCAAGACTCCAGCTCTATTTAAAAAAAAAAAAAAAGAAAAAAGCCAGGTGGTGGTGGCACACACCTGTAATCCCAGCACCCTGGGGGACAGAGGCAGGCGGATTTCTGAGTTCAAGGCCAGCCTGGTCTACAGAGTGAGCTCCAGGACAGCCAGGGCTATACAGAGAAACCCTGTCTCGAAAAAACCAAATACAAAAAACAAAAAAAAACAACAACAACAAAAGGCAGAGAGGGGAGGGGTAGCTCTGTGCCTCTTGAGGTGGCCTGTCTCCGAATGGTGACTGAGCATCGCCGCTCCCCGCTATCTCCCTCTTCCCCTCCTGCAGACCCCTGAGTCTGGTGGCCGGAGTGAAGTTGCTGGAGATCCTGGCTGAGCACATACATATGTCTTCGGGCAGCTTCATCAACATCAGGTGGGGCTGCCATTTTGGGGGGACAACGAGGGGGGTTAGCCTGAATGAGGTGGCCCTGAAGGGTCTAGGGAAGGAGGGAAGCCAGTTCTGGGGTCAGAGGCCTCCCAACTTGTCAAAACAGGAGAGCCACGTGCAGGCCTGCTGCTAGCCCCGTCCGGAATCTGCCTGTCCTTAGACACACTCGGGGGAATCCCTGATCTGCAGTGCTGCCTCCTTTATTTAGCATCTGGAGTCTCGGGTGGGTAAGGGAGTAACATATTTCCTATTTGGCAGTGTGGTGGGACCAGCTGTCACCTTCCGAATCCGGCACAATGAGCAGAACCTGTCTTTGGCAGATGTGACCCAGCAAGCTGGTAAATAGCACCCTGTCCTCCAGCCCAGGCTCAGCATGACCCCAGCCTTGACTCCCAGGCCTGTGCTGATGTTCCCCGAAACTGCTTCCAGCCCACACAGGGCTGAAAAGAGCCTGGCTTGCACCCTTCCCGCAGGGCTGGTGAAGTCTGAACTGGAAGCGCAGACAGGGCTCCAGATTTTGCAGACAGGGGTGGGACAGGTAAGCACTAACCGCAGAATCCTTCAAAGCCCAGTAGGTCTGACTCTGCGCACAAGAGAGGAGGCAAGAACAAGAACTTAAAGGGTTGAAAGTTCATTGGGCTCGCCAGCCTTCTTTGCCGTGTAGCCCGTCTCTATGTAGTTCTCATTTTGACCAGCAGATGGCGCAGTGGCGCTTTCCTGAAGGACCATTCTTAAAGCTATACCATCATTTTCATGCCAAACATCTTTTTTTTTTTTTTTTCTGTTTCTGTGGAAATCCTTCTGGTGGGGTCACCCAAAGTCTCTGGCTCTTGAATTGGCCCGATGTGGATTGGGAAGGGAGCTGTATGCCCTTCTGCCTGTTACCTTCATATCCCTGCCTTCACAGCTTTGTCCCTAGAGGTGGCCTAAGTAGGAGTCAAGGCCCAGTGTCCCCTGCCACCATCCCTCTGATTCTGGCTTTGTTCCCACAGAGGGAGGAAGCAGCTGCAGTCCTTCCCCGACAAGCCCATGGCGTATCTCCCATGCGCTCAGTGCTACTTACTCTGGTGGCCCTGGCAGGTGTCGCTGGGCTGCTAGTGGCTTTGGCAGTGGCCCTGTGTATGCGCCATCATTCAAGACAGCGGGACAAGGAGCGCCTGGCAGCGCTGGGGCCGGAGGGGGCCCACGGTGACACAACCTTTGAGTACCAGGTGTGAAGCTATGGACGCTCTTGGAGGGAAGGACCTACCAGGGGCTTGAGAGACCCAGTCTTGGGTGGAGTAAGGCCGTGGGCAGAATAAGGTCCTGTCTGGGTAGAGGTTGGAAAGGTCCTGGAAGGGGTGTTGGGACATACTTTGTTTTTGTTTTTTATTTACTTATTGTTATATCTAAGCACACTGTAACTGTCTTCAGATACACCAGAAGAGGGCGTCAGATCTCATTATAGATAGTTGTGAGCCACCATGTGGTTGCTGGGATTTGAACTCAAGACTTCTGGAAAAGCAGTCAGTGCTCTTAACCGCTGAGTCATCTCTCCAGCTCCGGCACATACTTTTTAAATGAATATGGGCTGGGAATAGTTGGCTCCCGAGATGCCTCCCAGGAATATGATTCTGGGATTCTGCTTTGTGGTATCTGAGGTTGTCACATGCACCGAGGCAGACAAAAATGAAGGCGAAAGACAGATCTTACTTGTCCCGTCGATCAGAAACAAGCCTAAGACTCCAGAATGGGACCCGAGGCATTGCCTTGTTTGTTCGGAGCACTGGGAACTGAACTCTGCACGCTGGGCATGCGCAAACCCTGCAGGATCACTAAGTTCAGCTTGTGGCTTAGAACCCTTTGGAGAGGGATTCTAAGGAGCCCCAGTCTCACCCAATCCTTCCTCTGCAGGACCTGTGTCGCCAGCACATGGCCACAAAGTCCCTGTTTAACCGGGCAGAGGGTCAGCCAGAGCCTTCTAGGGTGAGCAGTGTGTCCTCTCAGTTCAGCGACGCGGCCCAGGCCAGCCCCAGTTCCCACAGCAGCACGCCATCCTGGTGCGAGGAGCCGGCCCAGGCCAACATGGACATCTCCACGGGACACATGATTCTGGTCAGGAAAGGGCCCAGGCCTAAAGCGGGGAGGGAACACGACAGTAGGAGTGGCGGGGCGGGCAGTGTGGCCCAGAGCCAGGCTGTGGTGCCCCCACAGGCATATATGGAGGATCACCTTCGGAACCGGGACCGGTTGGCCAAGGAGTGGCAGGCCCTGTGCGCCTACCAAGCGGAGCCAAACACCTGTGCCACCGCACAGGAGGAGGGCAACGTCAAGAAGAACCGCCATCTTGACTTCCTACCCTGTAAGCGAGCCGTGGGCCAGCCTGGCCCTACATTCTGCTGGGAGCAGTTCGAGGCTGAGGGTTGGTGGGGAGGAAGGTGCTGGGCTCCTGGTTCCGCCTGGGTGGCAGAACCCTGGTGTCAGAAGGTCATTTGTGAGTTCTGTGCAGATGACCACGCCCGAATCAAGCTGAAAGTGGAGAGCAGCCCTTCTCGGAGTGATTACATCAACGCCAGCCCCATCGTGAGTGGCTCTGAGTCCCACACTCACTCTGCCCGTCCGCCCTGATCCTCTTTAGCCCATCCCCTGCAGTCATCTCTTACTCCAGTCAAGCCCTGGAACCCTAGAGCCCAAGTCCTTGAACTAAAATAAGGCTTCTCAGCCTCCCCCTCCCCGCCCCCGCACCCTGGCCCACTCGTGACTGAGCCTCGTCCACGGCCCTTCTCATTCTGGCTTCTGACATAAGCTCTCCGCCCTTAGATCGAGCATGACCCTCGGATGCCGGCCTACATAGCCACACAGGGACCGCTGTCCCACACCATCGCGGACTTCTGGCAGGTGCACGCTCGGAGGGGGCTTTTCTCAGAACCAGAGGCCCCTGAAGCCAGCCAGGGCCGGGGAGGCTGGAGGGCCACTTACCTGGATCTCCGTCCTTAGATGGTGTGGGAGAGTGGCTGCACTGTCATCGTTATGCTGACCCCGTTGGTGGAGGACGGCGTCAAACAGTGTGACCGCTACTGGCCAGATGAAGGGTCCTCCCTCTACCACGTCTATGAGGTCAGAGTGCCCAACAGTAAGGGGTGGATGGTGGCCTTCTTAAATATGAGTGTGTTTATGGATAGGTGCATGCATATAAACACACATACATCATACATACATACATAACATACATACATACATGAACGCTTGTGTATTCTGTCTAGCACCGAAAAGCATTTGAAGGGACTTTGATAAAACTCAGAGCCATAGGTATGTAAGACAGGGAAAATAAATAGCCAAAGACTGAAATTACCGCCTTTAACCTCCCGAAATATTTAGCATTTGCACTGCTTGGAAGCAGGAGGGTGGGGCCCGGAGCGGAGCGCGCGCGCACCTGCGCACAGACCCTGCCCGGTACCACCCGACAGGTGAACCTGGTGTCGGAGCACATCTGGTGCGAGGACTTCCTGGTGCGGAGCTTCTACCTGAAGAACGTGCAGACCCAGGAGACGCGCACGCTCACTCAGTTCCACTTCCTCAGCTGGCCGGCAGAGGGCACTCCGGCCTCCACGCGGCCGCTGCTGGACTTCCGCAGGTGAGCTAGCTGCCAGCGCCACCCATCATCAGCTCTTCCTGGGGGGCTGGCCTGGAGCCTCGCCCTTGATCTCTGGCCCTTCCACCAGCCTCCCGTCCCCAGACCAGTCCCGACAGTTTGGCCGACCCACCCTAACCTGGTGCCCTTTCTCACGCATGCTTTCTCACACAGCTACTCCATCTGGCGCTTTGGCGGCTTCCCCGGAGCAGGGGTTCTCCTGTCTAGTTCCGCTCTGCTCTCCTTCTGCAGGGCCCGCTTTGTCTCCTGCCTCGCCCTTCTGGCCCTCAGCCCTGTGCCAGCCTGCTCCTTCACTCTCTCCTGTCCAACTTCCTTCCTCGTCTTTCTTACTGTCTTTTTGGCTCTGTTTTTTCTTTCTCTTTCTCCCCCTTCCTTTCCCTCTTCTCTCGCATCTCCGCCACTCTCCCCGGACCCCCACCTCCACCCAGCCCCCCACCCCCGTCTTCATTTCTCCCTCTACACCTCTCCCTTCTGTCTCTCCCCGTCTCCCTCAGTCTCACAGCTGCTAGCATCATTTACTTATTTAATTTTGTGATCTCTGCTGATAGTCTCACTTGAGTTGAACAGCCACAAAAGTGGTCCTTGGCAGGTGTGGCAGCCGCATGGACAGAACAGGCAGGCAGGCGGGTGGAGAAGGGACTGACCTGAAGGCTGTTGGAGAACTGGAACAGGAATTTCGAAAGAGACCAAAATTATCCTGTAGGAAGTTCATGGACTGGTGGGAAGGGTTTTTCTTTTGGGGGTGGGGGAGACTGAAGCAGAGGCTAGCAGAGGGACTTAACCTGTTTGAAGACAAAGACCAGGCCAGGCACCCAGCCTCCCTCGCCATGCCACACACACACACACACACACAGGTGGCAGAGAAGTCTCTATACTGGAAACTTCTGTTGTTCTCCCTTGTGCCAAGCAGGCCTGGGTCTCCAGTGCCAGGCAGAGGGGCAGAGGTCAGTAGTTTCTGAACTCCAGGATGACAGTGATGTCTGACTACCTTGCAGCCTGAGGCACATTTCGAAAGCGATGTCAGAGTATTCAATTATTTCCCCACATTTAAAAATGCCCAGTCAGAAGTGATGGCACACAGCTGTAATTCCAGCTGTGCGGGAGGCTGCGGCAGGAGATCTGCAAGTTCAAAGGCAATCCGAGTAGCTTAGGTAGACCCTGACCCATCAATATATAGTGAAAGGGGCTGGGACATAGTTTGGTGGCTGAGAACTTTCCAAGCATGCACAAAACCCTGGGTTCAGTCCTTATTACTGAATAATAAGTAATAATGTTAATATTTTTAAAGTGAAAGTTTTTTAAAAATGTATTTATTTTATGTATATGAGTACACTGTCTCTGTCTTCAGACACACCAGAAGAGGGCGGCAGATCTCATTACAGATGGTTGTGAGCCACCTTGCGGTTGCTGGGATTTGAACTCAGGACCTCTGGAAGAGCAGTCAGTGCTCTTAAACACTGAGCCATCTCTCCAGCCCCCTCCCCTTTTAAAATCTCTATCTATCTATCTATCTACACATATATATTTAACTTTGGTGACCTCCCCTCCTTTTATTGAGATGAATTATTTTATCACACACTGTATCTCGATTACAGTCTCCCCTCTTTTTACTTCCCCCAACTCCTTACCACTTAAAAGCTTTGGTTGGGTTCAGTGATGGAGTACGGATGAGGCCTTGGCTTGACCACAAAAATGAAAAAAATACTAGCAAACCCCTTCCTAGAGGGACTACTAAGGCCACTGCATAGATTTTTTTTTTTTGAAGGCCACACAAGTAAGCTAAACAATCCCTAGAGCTTACAGCAGAATTACAGAAATTCGGCTGGCATGTGACAATAGAACGAAGTCACTGTTGCTGATGCATGCATTTTGGTGATGCATGAGGGCTGGTGTGGACCAAGGGCCTGGGAGGAAGAGGCGTGACTTCCATGGCGGACGCCTGGGAGTTGCCAGAATGCCTTGGATTTGATCAGAACCACTTGCTCTCACTCCATCCTTACTACCTACCTATGGAGAGCGCCCGTGGCAGGCAAGGTCTGCTATCTTACGGCATTTCCTAAGAATCCTAACAAACGGTCCCTGTAATCATCTCCCATTTCACCGGTATGGGAACTGAGAAGTTAAATGCGTTATTCCGGTTGACGGCTTGCACACGTGGCTCCCAAGTGACAGATCAAGCCCAGTGCCATCCACGTCAGCTGTGGTTCTTTGCCACCAGCCCTGAACCGTCTCTCCGATGCTCCTACCGCTCTGTGCTTGCACAAGGCAGGAGAGTAAGCAATCCAGTGTGCGGTCAACTCAGATGCTGTGACTGGCTTTCTGCTGCTTCCCGGCTGGTGGCGTCCGGCTGGCGTCACACCCACCTCTCTCTCACCTCTCATTGCAGGAAAGTGAACAAGTGCTACAGAGGCCGCTCCTGCCCCATCATAGTGCACTGCAGGTGGGTGCGGACCTGCCACAGAGGCTGGGCCTGCGGCCTTCCTCATCCCATCCTTACCGCTGGTCCCTTTCCTTGGGCACAAATCGTGGGCACACTGCCTGTCTGCCTCCTGATGTTGGTGAGCAACAGACAGGAGCCCAATCTGGCACGCCCTGTCTTTAATGAGTTAAAAATAGACACACACGCACACACACACATACACACACACATACAGACACACACATAAATACACACACACATACACACACATACTCATACATACACACA
Source organism: Apodemus sylvaticus (assembly GCF_947179515.1). NCBI lineage: Eukaryota > Metazoa > Chordata > Mammalia > Rodentia > Muridae > Apodemus > Apodemus sylvaticus. The sequence continues at coordinate 37,938,139 of NC_067480.1, forward strand.
CACATACACACACACATACACACACATACACATACATACACACACACATACACATACATACACACACACACATACACACACACACATGCACATAGACAGACAGACACACACACACACACATGCCCAGAAGAATGTCAGCTCACAGCACTGGAAATGTTTACTCTGATCAAGCCTGACCCCGGGCTGTAGGGCCTTTCCCACTCTGTCCTGCTGCCTCCACTGAAAAGGGAGCCATGGCTGTCCCTTCTAGTTGTCCCCATGCCTGGGGACATGCCAGGGCTCACAGGCCCGCTACTTGGGGCCTCTGTTATCTCACCCATGACTAACATTCATCTCAAGCCAACTCGGATAATCAGCCAATGTCCCCACCCCAAGCCCCATGCCTGCTCCCTTCCCGGGAGCCTTGTCAGGGCTAAGCCTGTCTGTCACCATCTATTTCAGTGATGGTGCAGGGAGGACAGGCACCTACATCCTTATTGACATGGTCCTGAATCGCATGGCGAAAGGTAAGGTCCTGTCCCCACAGGACCCACAACCCCTGGTCCCTCCTGGCTCCAGCACCCAATGGGCCTGAGGACCCACTGGGGAGCATGTGGTCCTATCTCTAACCTTTGCAAAGGATGCCAGGATGTATGGGACGTGTTCTCCTCTGGATACCCTCTTAAGCACCCCTTACTCCACCCCTATCCCCAGGAGTGAAGGAGATTGACATCGCTGCCACCCTGGAGCATGTCCGTGACCAGCGGCCTGGCCTTGTCCGGTCCAAGGTGACAGTGGTTCCCTGCCTGTCCCTAGTTGATTCCCTTTCCAAGCATTCTCTTCATGGCCACCATGAAGAGACCAAGGGCAGTCTGCCCCTCCCACATCCCTCGGGAAGACGCCCCTCTTGCCAGATGCCCAGCACCCGCTCCCCCTGCAGTGTCCCCGGGGGCAGACGCAGAGGCTAGGTTTTCCCTGACCCTTCTGTCACTGGCCTTGCACAGGACCAGTTTGAGTTTGCGCTGACAGCTGTGGCGGAGGAGGTGAACGCCATCCTCAAGGCCCTGCCCCAGTGAGCGCCCGGGCACCTCAGTGGGCCTCCTGGCCTCTGCTCCTTCTGCCTGTGTGAGCATTTGTGCACCCAATCTTCAGCCCCCACCCATCTGCTGCCTTGGTCCGACTTGGGCATGGTAGCCCTTCCCACCCCAGTGTGGAAGGGAGTCGGGAGGGAAAGGGTAGGTCCACCCTGCTTTATCCATGCTACAACCAAGGTATCCCGTGGGAAACAGACAGCAGGCAAGGGGAGGAGTGGGCACTGGCAACCCCTGTGCCCGAGCCCCATCCTACCTGAGTCTCCGTCTCCCTCTGCGGATGCGAACCCCCCTCCTCCCACCAGCCCCGCATATAGACAAAGCAGAGCGAGAAGGCCCCAGCTCCCCCAACCCTGCTACCACTGGCCTGCCACCTTGACCCTGCTCAACCGTCTCCCTCTAGCACAAGGGAACATTTCTAGAAAAATCTACTTTTGTATCAATGTGAATAAACTTAGTGTGTTGTCTGCGCAGCTGCAACCTGCATGCCTTTGCATTTCTGTCCGTTAAGCTTCCGGGCTCCAGCGCAGCCTGCCCTGCCTCCCTGGAAACACAATGCTGAGAGCCAGGGGTAACACCAGCTGCTGTCCTTGGTTTGAAAAGTGATGCCTGGCCGGGCGGTGGTGGTGCACCCCTGTAATTCCAGCACTCTGGGAGGCAGAGGCAGGCGGATTTCTGAGTTCGAGGCCAGCCTGGTCTACAGAGTGAGTTCCAGGACAGCCAGGACTATACAGAGAAACACTGTCTCAAAAAAACCAAATCCAACCCCCCCCCCAAAAAAAAAGAAAAAGAAAAGTGGTGCCTGACAACGTGGCTTCTAGGTGGCTAGCAGGTTCCAAGGTACCATGCAAGGATTTGTTTTATCTTCATAAAACCATGACCGATAATACCTCATGTACAAAGAGAACATGGCATGGCCTTGCTAGCCCAGGCTGTGAAACTTGTATGCAGTGGAGTCGGATTCAAGCCTGGGCAGCCATCCTTCCTAAAGCCTTCCCTCCCACCTCTTAAGCTGCGTTGTGCCCTTCAGCCTCAGGAATGACATTTGGGTCACACAGGACTGAGCTCAGGGCTGTGCGAACCATCCACCCTCTACTGCCTGCCACATCTGAGGCCATAGATACCACAGCTAATTCTTGCAGTGAGGTGCTGGGGCAGGCCACCTGGGGACACTTTCCCCTTACCCAGCCTCTCTGCCCTTTACCCTTTTTTTTTTTTTTTCGAGACAGGGTTTCTCTGTGTAGCCCTGGCTGTCCTGGAACTCACTCTGTAGACCAGACTGGCTTCAAACTCAGAAATCCACCTGCCTCTGCCTCCCAGAATGCTGGGATTACAGGCGTGCATGCGCCACCACAGCCCGGCACCCAGCCCTTTACCCTTAAGGTAGCCCTGTGTTTCTCCCCCAGGAGCCCTCACAGTGATTCCAGACACACACACACACACACACACACACACACACACACACACACACACACGAACTGAGATGAAACCCTGGGTTCATCTGGGCCTGGGGCCACTACCTCATGCTGGAATTCAAATGAAATTCTAAATGCTGGGTTGAGAACAATGCCCATCCTACCTACGGCTCTGCTGAAGCTCAGGTCCAGAGGGCTACAAGACAAAGGCTCCAAGTGGGCAAAGCACCGACCGTTTCTGCAAGGCCCAGCAGATGCTCAGGGTTGGGGCTTGGAAATCCCCCTCAGGGGTGGCTGCTGCTTTCACTTCCAGACATCTGCTAGGCCCTTGACTCCACAGGCCTGGAGTGTGAGGCTGACAGTGAATTCTGGGCTCAGGGAGGCACCAAGGTGCTGGTCTGGTGGTTAGAGGCAGGAGGTGGGGAGGGGCTCCTGGCTCCTGCATCCCTGGGCCTGGACACTGGGGAGGATGGCATTGCGCATGCTCCTGGGTCACGTCCTCTGGAGGGGCTTACTCTCGGGCCCTTGGGTGCTATTTAAAATCATTGGGCATCATCATCTGAGTCCCATGCTTCCAATCAAGTCTTAACTTAGTGTGGGCCCAGCTGTGCTGCAGGTCCCCTTACAAGAGGGAGCCTCAAAATGAAGCTGGTTGTGGGGACCCTGGAAGGGAGAGCCAATAATTATAAGGGTTTCTTTTTCTGTCATCACATGAGACATTTGGAGAGGACAACCCGATCAGGTCAAAGTTTGTGCCTCCAGTTATTTGGCATGGAGGTAGGCATATGTGTCATCTTGTGCCTCCAGGGGGTCTCTCGAGCCATCGTGGAAAGGAGGCACACAGGGCACCGAGCTCTCAAAACTCAGCTTTATTTGCCTCCATTTCCCCCTCAGTCTGAGCTCAGCTCATCTGGCTTTGATGGGGCTCAGAGGCCGGCCACCGCCTGCTCCACCAATCCCCTTGCTGGCCTTGGGCTCCCCGGGCAGGAGGACAGGTGGCTCATGGAGGATGGATTGATGGTAAGAAAGAATGGGCAGCAAGGTCAGAGGTCAAAGAAAGCCATTCAAGCAATATGTCCGACACTCCCGCCACATGCCAATCCTAGCCATACACACTGCAGCCAAGGCAGCCTCTCTCCCACATTTTGCCAGCCCACAGCCATCCAGGACCGTGCCCTACCTACTCAGTCCACTGCCCCATTAGCTTATTCCTCGGACGCCCCAGGCTGCCTGAGGGAAAGCAACCTCTTTCAGATGCTACAGGAATCTGCTCACTCCAACCTGGGTCTAGCAAGAAGTGTCCTAGGAACTAAGGTTCTGGTCATCTACAATTCTCACCACCCGTGCCAATGAAAGACAAGATCTCCTCAATCAGAGAGTGTGACAGACTGGCCAGGGTTGGAACTACATATCCCAAGAAGCTCAGCTTTGTAACTGAGCAGCTCTTCCCCTGGGATAAGAATTATAATGAACCGAGGCCAGGGTACATTGCACTCTGGGACTTGTAGTCCACAAAAGACAGCACTAAGCACCCAGGGAAGAGAGTTCAGAGGCTAAGACTACAGGTGCCTCCCACTCAGTCCCCACCCACCACCCCAGCCCCCAGCTCTACACTCAGCATAAATGAGGGGGAGGTATGTAGTGTTCCCTCCTAGCACACTGGGGAGGGCGCTGTCCTGTTGGAACTGCAGCAACTCTGTTTCCAGGATATCCAGCTCAGAACACATCTGGGGAGAGAGCAGGGGTGGGTGACAGGAGAGAGGGTCAGCGGCAAGCAGATGGAGGATGGAGCTGAGCATGCACTCCTAGGCCAGCCCTGTGGCCGGCCCCTGAGCTCTGATGCGTGATGGGCAGGCAGTACAAATACAGTCCCCACCTAGGCCTCCCTCTGGGTCAGCCTGGCCCTATCCCACCTCTCCAAGGATAGCCAGCCTCACCTCTGCCTAGTCCTATGGCCAGGGCAGGCTGAGGCAGCAGGAAGAAGGGAAGAGGAGTTGACTCTGGTTGAGACTCTGGAGGGCTGAGAGGCTTCCACCCCACCTAGCTAGCCTCCCCGGGAGAGCTTACGGAGCCACTGGCCCCAGCATCTTCCTGGGCTTCAAAGAGAAGGAGAAGGGAGACCTAGCCAAGCAGCAATGAAAGCAAGCGTTGTGGCTGAAGGGCGGGCGGGCGGGCAGGCGTTGCAGAGAGCAGAGTGCAGCACCAGAGGGGACACGAGGCGGTGATGAGAGCTCAGTCTACACAGAAACCAGGAGGGCTGCAGCGGGCCAAGGACAGCAGAGGCTCCACTCGCTCGCACGCTCGCCCGGCCTGTGCTGCTCCCTGGGGAAACTGCCAACTCGAGCTCAGAGCATGCCAGGCCAAGTCCTCCTTCCTTGACAGCATCAGCAACATAAATGGCAGAAAAAGACCGGGCACAAGAGGCCCGCCCCAGCCCCACTAAAGTCCTTCAGCAGTGTCTGGTCCAACCAGTGCCTCTGCGCTCCACGGGCACTGATGCCCCCCCCAAATCCTGGGCTTTACCCAGGGACCTATCAGCCCTGGACAGAGTACAACAAATCCCTGACCACGCTACAGGACAGTGAGCCTGGGAGGGAGATGTGTGGAGGGACAGAGTTTGGAATCCTGCGGCTCGGGCCACACTGTTCTGCACTCCTGACAGTGAGCTGGACTCTGAGTCGGGACCTGAATCAGTCCAGGCTCAGCCTGGTTCTCAGAGAATGAGGCAGCGGGAGGCCTTCTCCTCTGGGGATGGGCTGAGTTTGGCTGCCTCGCCCCTCACCCCCTTATGCGTGCCCCCCACATCAAGGTCTCGGTGCTGGGCCCTGGGCTGCCCATGCTGTCGCTGCTGTGCCCCCCGCCCACCTGCTGGCTTCTGCCCATTTGCTTCCATCTCTGACAGGCTGTAAGCCATGGCAAGCTGCATGTCCTCGTCCTCAGAAAGGTCGGTGTCAGGGGGACGAGAGAGAGAGGTCGGCCGGACTTGCATGACCCCCAACCCTGGGGTGACTGAAGGTTGCTGCTCGCGACGGCTCAGCTCCAAACCCAGTGCCAGGTCATCGGGGACACCTGCAAGGGTCACAACCATCATCAGGTCCCAAACACCAGCGAGAACATCGTGCGGGACCACCTCACCCGGTAATGACCCCCGACCACTTACAAGCCTCCCTCTGGAACTGACACCCATGCAGATTAGGTTACAAGGTCATCCAGCACAGTGCGCAGCCTCCCTTGTCTATGACACAGGAATGAGGAGATTGCCTACACACGCAAAGGTTCCAATGACTAAATATAACCGGTGCAAAGCACTTGAGAGTGCTCAGTATCGGGCAGGTCTGTGGCTAGCCACCGTGACTCAGTTTGACTCCCGGACAGATGCATGCGCAAGGCTCCGTCTCAGACTCTAGTACCTGATTTTGATTCCTGGCTTAATTTATCCCTTTTGTTTGGTAAGTAGAAGTCTTCAGCCAGAGGGTCAGTTAAACATGTCTCAGCTCAGGCCCCTCAAATAAAAAATGGGTAAATATGCTGGGCAGTGGTGGCGTACACCTTTAATCCCAGCACTTGGGACACAGAGGCAGGTGGATCTATAGAATTCAAGGCCAGCCTAGTCTACAGAGTGAGCTCCAGGACAGCCTGGGCTACACAGAGAAACCCTGTCTCAAAAAAAAAAAAAAAAAAAAACAATCCAAAACAAAACAAAAAAAAACAAAAACTGGGTTAATATAATCTGCACGGCTTTTACTCCTGTTATGTCAAGAACACAGGAGGCCTTCGGAGACGGCCTGGATTCAGACCTAAGTTCAGATCCCAGCGACCATGGGACAAGCAGTGTGGGGCAGAGCACACCTGTCACCAAGGTGCTGAGAAAGCAGGGACAGGAGGGTCCCTGGAGCTCACTGGCCAGCCAGGTAAACAGAATCAGTGAGAGACTCTGCCTCAACAACAACAACAAAATAATAATAAGGTAGAGAAGACAAAGGGGGCATGAAGGGCACAGGGACATGGCGTGTGGGGCCAGGGAGGCATTGCAGAGGGAAGGTGGAGTCTGATCAAAATGCATCGTGTGCTCGTATGAAATTCTCAGAAAGTAAATAAGGACTAGGGCCGGAGAGATGGCTTGGCAGGTAAGAGCAGGTACGGCTCCCTGGAGGACCCAAGTTCAGTTCCCAGAATCCCCATCGGGAGGCTCACAACTGCCTGAAACTCATCTCCAAGGGGACCTGGAGGTGCCTTAGACCTGTTAGCACCTGCACAGACACACACACATAGGTGCACACACATACATACAAAACTACACATAATCAAAACTCTTGGCAATTATGTAGATATGAATGTATGTATGTATGTATGTATGTAGGTAGGTAGGTAGATGATAGATGGTTGACAGACAGACAGACATTGACCTTTGGCCTCCACAGGTGCACTCATGGGTTCATGGGTACATGCAGAGTGCACATCACATATACATGCACACACAAGACACACATGCAGAGAGAGAGAGAGAGAGAGAGAGAGAGAGAGAGAGAGAGAGAGAGAGAGAGAGGGAGGGAAGAAGACAAGACAAGAGAGAAAAAGGAGGAAGAGGAAAAGGAAAGGGACGGAAACCCCCACAGTGACACTGTGGACATGCATGTCCTTTAAAAAGTGCAGGCTCAGGCTGTAGCTGGAAGGTAGAGTTTGCCTAGCATGCCTAAGGCTCTGGGTTCAATGCCCAGTATCACAGACACAGAGTGCACATCCTTGTAACTAAGGCATCCCACTGACGGTGCAGTCTGAGACCCGCTAGCTTTCTCCTCCCGCTAACCCCACCCCGGGAGGTAGGAGGCGGTGCCGCTCACCGTTGATTGACACTGACTTCAGCTGTCCATCTTCCTCCACTTCCACCCGCTCCTGCCCATTCTCCATGATCCTGTGGAGGACCGCACAGTTCAGCCAGTGAGCAGACCTCTAAATGGTCCAGGCTCTGAACGGACCAGCGGTCAGGGCAGGTCAAGACAGCTCTTGCTTCTTTCTGTGTCTCCTTCCCAGCCCGTCCACCTGACCGGACCCAGAAGGAGAGCTCACCTGCGTGTGGTGATGCGGCGGCCTTGGACAAAGGTGGTGGACGTAGAAACAGAGCGGAAAGCGCCAGCCCCCGGGCTGAAGGAGAAAGACGAGGAGGAGAAATCTGGCATTGGGACAGAGGGGAGGTGATGAGAGAGAGACTGTTGACTACTTACCACCGTCACCGAAAGCCAGAGTCTTGGGGGCCTCACTCAAACTTGCCTAGGCTAGCCAAAACAAAGCCAATTCCCAAGATTCCAAGACTTGGGATTTGCAAAAATGGACAGGGCCAGTGCTTACCAGAATTGCCAGGAAAAGAGGAAGAGAAAGTGAAGAAAGGGCCCGTGAGTCGGGGACCCTGGTTCTGAAGCTCCGAGAAGACACCCAAGTCATCTGCAAGAAGGTTAAATCTTTGGTGAAGATCTTGCCTCCCAAACGTGTGGCTGTTGCCTTAAAGCCTAGAAATCACACTGACATGCACCCCGGTACCCAGCACACTTCTCAGGTCTCCTGCTTTGGGTTGTGTAAGTTTATAAAATTTTTTAAGATGTTTGTTTGTTTGTTAAGATGTATTTATTTAGCACTCTGGGAGACAGAGGCAGGCGGATTTCTGAGTTCGAGGCCAGCCTGTTTTACAGAGTGAGGTCCAGGACAGCCAGGGCTATACAGAGAAACCCTGTCTCGAAAAAACCAAATCCAAAAAAAAAAGATGTATTTATTTATTCTGTGTATGTGAGCGCACTGTCCCTCTCTTCAGACACACCAGAAGAGGGCATCAGATCCCAGCACAGAAGGTTATGAGCCACCATGTAGTTGCTGGGATTTGAACTCAAAACCTCTGGAAGAAAGAGCAATCAGTGTTCTTAACCTAAGCCATCTCTCCATCAAGCCCCAACGTCAACTTACAAAGTTTTTAAACTTTTTTTTTTTTTTGAAAAATGGTCTCAGTATCAGTAGCTCAGGCTAGCCCCAAACTTACTAAAGATGACCTTGAATCCTTGACCTTGGGCCTCCATCTCCCAAATTTAAAGTTCTTTTGGGGTTTTGAGACAGGTTCTCACTGCATAGCTCTGGCTGGCCTGGAAATTGCTATGTAGAGCAGGCTAGCCTTTAACCCACACAGCGCCTCTGCCTCCTGAGTGCAGGGATTAAAAGTGTACACCACCATGGCCAGCACACAGTGTTGAGTTTCTTACGTGTGTGTGTGTGTGTGTGTGTGTGTGTGTGTGTGTGTGTATGTGTACAACCATGCTTTTAATCAACAGATTCATCCTTGTGCTTTGTTTTGTGGTGCCGGAGACTGAAATCAGAGCCTTGCACACGCCGGACAGGCCTCTACCTCGGAGCCCCTTCCTAACCACCCAGCTGTGCCAACTAGTTGTGTGAGTCTAAGCTAACCAATAGGTTTCTGTTTTCTCGTCTGGAAATGGGGATTAACCTTTCGGGGTTTACAAGAGGCTTTAGGGGATGTAGATTTTTTTGGAATATGTTAGACATTTTAAAAAAAGGTGTCTGTTGTTCTGTGCGATGCTGCTACAGCAGTCACATGATGCTGCTGAATCTTGTTCCACGGGTGGCTGTTGTGGAGGCTTAACAATGTGTTCTTGTTGTCATTTAATAAGGCCAGTCTGTGAAGTGTCACTGGTGTGTCACGTGAGTCCTGCTGTGTGTCAAGTTCTGTCCTAGCTTTCACTGGACCCACGCCTACAACCTCAAATCTTCGGCCTGTGAAATTCCAATTCCATCCCTGGCTCTAGCCTGAGAGATTCCCCAGAGGCCAGACAGCAGGCTGGAGGAGGGAGTGGAGCAGCCCTGAGTCTACGTACCAAAGAGCTCCGAAAAAGGGTCTCCACTCCCGAAGAACTCCCGGAAGACTTCCTCAGGGCTGCGGAAGGTGAATGTGAAGCCAGGCCCCGTGCCACCAGCTTCCGATCGAGAAGGACCACCTCCTGGAGGAGAGTCAGGATGAGGAGGGGGCTTAACGTGGACCGACAGTCCTGAGCCAGGGAAGCCCACCTAAGGCACGGCCAGAAACCCTAGAAGGAGCATGCGCCGCCAGAATTTGCCTGCCCCTCCCTCCCTGACCAACTCCCATGCCGGCACCCCACCACTCCACCTACCTGCCCCCGTCAGTCCTTCCCGGCCATAGCGGTCATAGATCTCCCGTTTATGCTCTAGAAGAAGAGATCTGGTCATTCCTCCCCTTTAGAATAGCTATCTCCCGTCCTGGGCTAGGACAAATGTCAGAAAATGCAACTTGGGAGACGGCAGGGTGTCCCGGGGGCGTGGCTCCAGCAGGTGGCTCATCTATCTATATAGCAGACATACTAATAGCGACCACTCCGAGCCATTGGAAGAATTTAAAGGAGACAACACACCAAACTGCCTAGCACATAATACAATAAATGCAAGCTAGGGACTGTGGCAGAGGTAGAGACCCTGTCTAACAGGAACTAGACCCTAGGTTCAACGCCCAGCTCCACAGGAATAAGTAAATAAATGTCAGCTAATTATACCGTATGATTAGTAGTAGGCTTACCCTAATCAAGCCACTTCCACAGAGACCAGCTAGGACCACAGCAAAAGCATGCGTCGCCCTTCCCAGGTAAGCAGTTCTCCTTGGAATACTCTTCCCAGTGTATAACCTGGCTCTGCATATAGCTGGCTACTGGTCGGTCTTCTCTGACCAGACTATGATAAACCACAGGATGAGACAGGGCCTGCTTGTCCGCCACTGCCTTCCTAGTACCCCGAAATACCTGGCACAGTACGTTTAGGGAATATTTTGTGGGATGTTCTGGGATCGTTTGCGGGTTTTGTTTTTGGTATTTTGAGACAGGGTCTCATTCTGTATCCAAGCTGTCTTCACCCTCTCCATAATCATCCCACCTCAGCCTCCACAGTGCTGAGGCGACAGGTGTGAACCACTGCCCACATCTAAGAAATACATTAATTTTAAAGTTACCGTTCATGTAGCCCAGGATGGTCATGAGTTTGATATGTGGTCAAGGAAGACCTTGAACTTTCCACCCCCTGCTCTTGTCTTGCATTGTAGGATTACAGGCATTTTATGTGGGGCTAGGGATCATCTCAGGGCCTTGTCTGACAAAGCTACAGCCTCAACTATTGGTTGTTGTTTTGAAGTTTGTTTACTTATTGAGACAGGACCTTTGACCTTTAGATCCTCCTGCCATACCTCTTAAGTGCTGGAATTATAGCCATATCTAGTCATCTAGTCAGAGTGCCTTTTTTGGGGGGAGGGGGGTTCAACACAGGGTTTCTCTGTATATTCAGAATTTTCTCTGAATGATTGAATGACCTGGGTCTGGAATTAAGGCTTAACAGTAGAACACTTGCTTTAGCATGCCTTAGGCAGAGAAAAGGAAATTCACCTGTCAGACCTGGATTTATATTTTAGCCCAAGCAATGGGCAAATTAGGGCTCAGCGGTTAAGAGCACTAACTGTTCTTGCAGAGGTCCTGAGTTCAATTCCCAGCAACCACACGGTGGCTCACAACCATCTGTCATGGTATCTGATGCCCTCTTCTGGTGTGTCTGAAGACGGCTACAGGGTACTCATAAAAATAAAAATAAGTAAATCTTAAAAAAAAAAAAAAAGAAAGAAAGAAAGAAAGAAAAGAAAAGAAATGGGCAAATCATTTCATTTCTCTCAGCCTCAGTTTACCAGCCTATAACATGGGGGTGATAAGCCTTCCTGGCAGGAAGGCTGTGTGACCCTGATCAGGACCCAAACTGCTTTCTGAACCCTGAGAGACAGACATAACCTGCCCTGCTGTAGGAAGAAGCAATTAAAAGCTGTCTAAGATAAAATCACGGAGGAAACAGGGGATGGAGGCTTGGCTTTAGGCTGGAGCATGATGAGTTAACGGAAGCAGGGGGACATGCTGTTCCCTGCAGGCCCCCAAGCCTTACTGTCAGATAGTACTTCATAGGCCTCTGCCACCTCCTTAAATTTTTTCTCAGCAAACTCTTTATTATCCGGGTTCTTGTCTGGGTGCCACTGCAGAGCCTTCTTTCGGTACCTGCAGGAAGTGAGTGCAGAGGGAGAGTGAGGGGACTGATGCAGGCTCTTCCCACCTCAACACCCTTTCACTGCCCCATCCCAGAATACCCATGCATTCAGGGGTTTCTCTCCCTGCGGTGTGTCAGGGATGAGAATAAAGAGGAAAGTCCTGCCCTAAGCCCTTTCTTGGGGTTCGTTCGATAGAGCGATCTATAGCCACAGGGAGAAAGGGGGCCCCGCCTACCTCACAGAACCTGGGCATTTTAGCACTGCAACCTGGGCAAGCCCACGAGTAGGAGCCTCTGGAGGAGAGGGGTGTCTAGCGGGCCCTAAAGAAGGTCAGCTCTTCTTCCCTGGCTAGACTTGGTCTTCGTACTTTCCCAAGGGTCTCCTTCCCGCCCCCCCTTCAGCCAGCCCTCGAAAAGCCCCCCCCCCGCGCGCACTCAGCAGGGGCGGAGAACAAGGGTCAGAGCCTCTCTGTAACACAGCCAGAGGCACTTACGCCTTCTTGATGTCATCAGGGGACGCACTCCGCGGTACGTCTAGAATCTCGTAGTAGGATGCCATGGCAACTCAGCCGTCAGACGGCCCTCCTCCAGGCTGCGGGAGAGAAGGGGTCAGGCCGACCGAGGCACCGCAGCTCCCTGCGGCCGCCACCCCCGGCCGGCAGCAGACACTGCGAGATGGAATCGAGCCGGGGGGCCACGCCTGCCGCGGTGACTAGGCTCCTTCGCAGCCTTTATCTGGTCCCGCAGGCCGGTGCCCAGGGCTATCTCAAGGCAGGAGGGGGGAGCCCTACCCGAACCCCCTAACTCCGGTAACCCGATCTGAGCCCCCAACCTGACCCAGCTGGAGCCGCACCTCCTCTGCCGGGAGTCCCGCCCCTGCCCCCCGCGGGGGAACCGCCTAGCACCCGCTCTCCGGCTCGCGGCCGCTGCGTACGACGCGCCAGGCTGGGTTGTGTGCGCAAGCATGCGTCAGCGCCGTGGAAACTACTAGACTCAGAGAGGGCCGGCTCGGCCGGTCACACGAGGGGGCGGGAGGGGGGCGGTGGCGCTGCAGGGGCTGCTGGGAGATGGGGGCGGAGCCGTTTATTTTAGTTTTGCACCCAGGCGACGTCATTCCCAGGTGGGACTTTGGGAGGCTGAAATCGCCTACATCCTTCCAGCCATGACGCAGTCTCTCAAACACAGGCAGAAGGGCTGTCCGCAAGCTAGGTGCGGGTCCCCTGTCTTTCTGTCGCTGGCCTCCAAACATGCTTCATGATCTCTGAGTACCACATCCCCCCCCCCCCCCAGGCCATCACCTCTAGGACTCACCGAGTCCCCTCTGGGCCTTAACTCCACCCCTTCTTCATAGCCTAGCTCCTGCACCAAGTCTTCAAAAGAGGCTGCCTTGGCTCTCCAGAGTAGGTCAGACCTGCTTTTTATAGAGTCTCGTGGCATTTCCTTCTCCACACTTGTCAGAGCCACAAATTAACACTTATTTGATCATCTACCTCCCCCAGTAGAATGTAAACTCCGCAAGGTAAGAATTGTGTCGTCCTTTAGTCTTTAGTCGGAATTGAAAAGTATCAGTTGGACAGCTGCTTACAAGCTGATTCCAAGTAATACTTGGAAGACTTTTAACATTTTTGACCTAGAAAGGATGAGGTTGAAGAGCTATTAAAAGGATATTAGTAGACTCAAAGTTTCTTTTCCATAACTGATCTAGCATAGATCTATTCAACCTCGAAATGATTCCTGGATTCAGACCTCAGGAAAAAGGGAACCTTCCAGAAATGGGTCTCATTTTAGTCCATCTGGCCGATTCCTAGGCATTAGTGTACTTACTGTTTTCTATTCAGTGGATGCTGCCAGAAGGTACCAAGACTGTGAGGCTACGGGTAGAGCTTAGGGGTAGAGTGCTTGCCTGGCAGATGCCAGACCTTACTTAGCCTCAATTTCCAGCACTAGGGGAGGGATAAAGCCTGCACAAAATGTGACGACCCCCACCCCTACCCCAGTCCCTACTAAGAGAGCAGCCTGTCAGCAGAACCCACTGGGAAACTCAGGACTCTTGAGAGCAGGAAGACCTGCCCTTGCAGTCCAATGCTGCTGTGTGACTTGGGAACTTCCAAGGGCTGTTTTCCTCCTTAAATATAGGTAGCACCTAGAGTTGTTGGAAGTCAAATGAAGCATGGTTTATAGAAGGTGTTATTAGCATGATGCTTTCTGGTGTCACACATGACCCAAGCAGGAATGGTTGTATGAGTCCAGTCAGTGTTTCAGGATGGGTGACCTGGGGACATCTCATCAAAGCAACAGCTTGGGCGTCACCCGAGAGAAGGCAGCAATCTCTTTGTTCCCCTTTCCTGACTCCCTGCCTTCTGAACTCCTGCCTGTATTTGGAGACTAAGAGAATTTTGGTCGTTTCAGCCTTAATAAGAGATAGGTATCCACCACAGAACTTCGAGGCTCTCGCCTCCCTGGTCGAAGGGTGCAGGCACAAGATGAGTTCGGCCAATGAGAAGCCACTGCTAAGTGGGACTTCAAATCTGGACAGAGAAAGGGAACATGAAGGTGAAGGTGGCTAAGAATTTATTTCTGTGTGGCGCAGGGTGCCGTGGGTCCTTCAGCGGCCTCTTGTGCCTGGAGGAAGAAGTGTCACTCCCTGTGCTGAGGACAGATCATCATTGACAGGAGGGAGGAGGGGACAGGGCTACCAGACCTCCTTTGACACTGCTGTTTGTGGTTTGGCTGCCCGTCCTGCATTGACTGAGTAGATGTGAGTTCCATACGTTGCTAATTTGAGGGTTATTTAGTGGCAGGAAATGGTTTAGTTTAGTTTTGTTTTGCTGTTGGTTTAATTTATTTGAGTTAGCTTCTGCTGTTTGCAATAGTTCTGACTGACCCAAGGACCAAGTACTTACATTTGGTTTAAACAAATCAAGAGTAAGTAAATTACTCCAAAATCTTCCAAGTTTTTGCTATTTCTCTCTTCTCTCATCTCAACACACAGCAGTCTAGCACCTAGTATGTTGTATTAAGAAAAGCCAGGCTGGAGAGATAGCTCAGTGGTTAAGAGCACTGACTGTTCTTCCAGAGGTCCTGAGTTCAATTCCCTCACATGTTGGCTCACAACCATCTGTAATGGGATCCGATGCCCTCTTCTGGTACAGTGTACTTGCACATATTAAATCTAAAAAAAGAAAAAACAAAAGCCAAGGGTAAGATGGCTCGGTGGCAGATGGCTCAAGGGTAAAGGTACTTGTCACTAAGCCTGATGGCCTGAATTCAGTTCCCTGGCTGTACAAGTTTCCACAAGTTCTCCACTCGGGTGCTACAGTGTACCTGTACTGTAGTCTAAATCCATATTGTAGTCTCAACTCTTTGGAAGGCTGAGGAACGAGGTTCAAAGCCAGCCTAGGTAGTGAGTTTCAGACCAGCCTGGACTGCAGAGTGAAGACCTGCCTACACAAAGAAACCAAGGGAAAAAAGAAAGAATTCGAGAGGCCGAGACAGAAGGGTCAAACTTAGAGGCTAGCCTGGGCTATGTAACCAATAGAAAAACATTTATACCTTGACAAGGTATACCTAGCAGAAGCAGATAAAGGCTTACTTTTCTTTGTTCACAAAGAAAGTCAAAGAAACGCCGGGCAGTGGTGGCACACGCCTTTCATTCCAGCACTTGGGAGGCAGAGGCAGGTGGATTTCTGAGTTCGAGGCCAACCTGGTCTACAGAGTGAGTTCCAGGACAGCCAGAGCTACACAGAGAAACCCTGTCTAGAAAAAACAAAACAAAAAAAAAAGATATTAAGAAAGAAAGTCAAAGAATTTGTAAGACAAACTTATTTTTAAAAATTTAATACCTGAATGTACCACACTTCCAGGATTCAGTGTAATTTTTATAAACCCATTTTTAGGGGAAGGGAGGCATGGTCCGAGAATAGAGTCAGGTGAGGAGATTTCTTAGTGCTTGTGAGAAAACTCCAAGAAATAAAGACAAGGGTCTTGTTGTGCCCCCCACCCCCCAGCCTTTGAGTGGGGAAATTCAGACCTCGGGGCTAGGCACAGTCTCCCACCTAGGGTGGAACTATTCTTCACCTAGTACTTCACCAAGGTGAAGTCTATTCTTCCAGATCTGCAGCTTCCTGAATTAAGCTGGTGACCCACCAAGCAGTCGAACAGCCAAACCGGTTCTCCTGAACAGACCCTGGAATTTTGAGGGGGAAGGTTGGTCCCACACACACACCTTTAAATTCTAAGTCGGCCATTAAAATTCAGGCCTGGATCAGCAATAAGGGTGTCTTGGTTTCAATCCTTTCTTGTAAGTTCTTCCCATCCATCCCCAGCTCCCTCTCCAGGTAACCCATCCGACATAGCTGTGGGAAGCTACATCTTGTGACCTCGGTTTCCTCAAAACGTGAGATTATTCTTGGATTATGCTTTTGTGCCCCTCCCAGGTGTAGCAGGTAGGTTTATGTGCTTCTGTGGAAAAACATGGTTTCTGTCAAATGCGGCTTGTCTCCCACCTTTGGCTGGTCCTTGTGACTGCACCCTTCACTCATGAGGCTTCTCTTGACCCCTCAGCGTATACATTGTCTGATGCTCTGAATAAAGAGTTGGCTGTGGTGTGACACTGGTCTGCCTCATTCAACGGCTCGCTCCCCGGGCCCCGCCACCTCTAGAGTGGCACATGTTTTCGGGAATGTTGAGGCAAGGTCTCATCTAGCCTAGGCTGGCCTTGAGACTTCCTAAGTAACTCAAGCCTTGAACTCTGACCCTCCTGTGTCCATCTCCCAGGCTTTGGGTTTGCAGCTGTGAGCCACCATGCCTCAAATGCAATGTAATTTTGGTTTACAAAAGAGTTCCAGGATAGCCAGGGCTGTACAGAGAGGGAGGGAGAAAGAGGGGGGAGAGAGAGAGAGAGAGAGAGAGAGAGAGAGAGAGAGAGAGAGAGTATTTAAAATAATCAGTGGTGCCATATTCCTGATAGAGCACACCTTTTAAGCTCAGCAGTCAGGAAGCAGAGGCAGAGGATCTCTATGAATTTGAGACCTGGTTTACAAAGCAAGAACTACTTAGCCATTGACTCAGAAAACCAAAAATAAAAAATGAATAAACAGTGGAAATTATGTTGAAAATAAACAGGGACTGGAGAGATATGTGATTCAGAGTCCTCAGTGCTCTTACAGTTGACATGTTTGGATCCTCGTAGCCATACTAGATAGCATCCAAATACAACCTCCTGCAAACCTCCTGCCTCAGGAGATCTGATGCCCTCCCCTGACCTCTGTGGGCACCAGTATGCATAGGCACACACACACACACACACACACACACACACACAGAAACACATTGCTTTTAAAGTAAGTCCTTTTTTATGTTTTGTTTGGGGTTATTTTTTGGCATCAGGGTTTCTCTGTGTAGCCCTGTCTATCCTGGAACTCACTCTGTACCTCACAAGGACCAGGCTGTCCTTGAATTTAGAGATCCACCTGCCTCCTGAGTGCTGGATTCAGAGTCATGTACCACCATGCCAGACTTTTAAAAAAAAAGTCTTTAAAAAATTTCAGGTGTGGTGGAACATACCTGTAATCCCAGCACCTAGGAGGATCGTGAGCTGAAGGCCAACTTGGATTTCATAACAAGACCCTGTCCCAAAAGGAAGGAAAAAAAATAAACACAGAATAATGTTAGGTTTGGTCCCCGCCAAGAGAATCAGATAAAGATTTATTATTGCATTTCACAAAACGCTGTTGGTACCTTTTGAATCCTGAAGCATGCGCACATTAAGTATTCCAATACACACGAAAAGTTAAAACCTAGTTGGGGGATTAGGGCAATGCCAAGGAACTCCATATGTAAAGTCATAAAATCACAGACGTGGGCTACTGGGCAAAGCAGCTCACTCCAAGGGCCAATGAACACAGGGACAGATGGAAGATAGGACCCAGGGAAAGCCAGTGAAAGGAACGCGTGGAGGTTCTAGAAGGTTCTGGATGTCTGTGACCTAAGCCGGAAGGCGTGGCAACAGCCACCCCCAGAGGAGGGAGGTGGGGCTTCAGAAGGAGATGGACGAGAAATACACCTTTGGAGACAAAGACAGATTCCTGACACAGCAGAGGCAAGGCCCAAGGCTGGGCACCTGGCTCCTGAGCCTACCTGCAGGAGGTAATTGCTCCCTGGCTTTAGAAGTGTGAAGGATGAAAGCATTTCCTTGCGTTGAGGGAGTCCTCAGGAGCCAGGCTGGGTGGTGCTCTTGGCTGCCCCAAGGGAGCTGGGTTGGTCCCTTCCCACACTTACACCCCATCCAACCCAGGCCTGTCGGTGCATGCCAGTGGGAGCACGGGGATGTGTGGACTAGCTAGGATGCATAACTGAAAGGAGATAGCCACAGAGACAACCAGGTTGGGCTGGCTAGTGCCAAGCAGAACGGAGCACTGTGCCTGTCTGTCTGGAAACTCAGCCGAATTGGCAGGTGACTGACTTTCTTCTTAATCCTCCTGATGGAGGATTAGGCCAGGCCTGGGCTCTTACCACACCTCCGTTAAGACAGGAGACTCTTCCCAAGGGCAGCGGCGGCCCAAAGATTGTCCGCAAAGAAGCCTCTGTCCTGGCTCAGGCCCTGTCTCATCTGGTGCCTTGATGCCCTCAATCCCAGAGTCAGGACAGAGGAGTTGGCAGACGTTACCCCCTCCCTGCCCCCAAGGTGCCTGAGTCACTGTCTAGGCATTGGGCACCTGACAGGCCTGAAAGAGGTGGAGTCTGGCTCCACTGTGGACAAGAGAAGCAGTGATCTGAAGCAGACAGAGCACCAACCAGAGCACCAGGCAGCTCAGACTTGCCTGGGTTTGAACCCTGCTCCCTCTGTTTCCTAGCGAGGTAACCTTGGGCAAGACCCAGCGCCGCTTGAGGCCTCATTTCCACAACTACAAAACAGGCATCCATGTAACACTTCCTTAACAATTAAAATGTCACCTGACTAATGCAGCAGGCAACATTTGGGGGCACCAATATTAGAGTGCTGAGCAGCAGACCTCCTCTCCATGGAGCCTGCTGTAGCTATAATGACTACATGCATTTTAGGTTTCAACAAGATAATATAAGGTATCCCGGGGATGCTGACAAGCCACTGTAGCTTGTCCAGAGTGCTGGTTGGTTATAAATGTTAACTTGACGCAACCTAGAGTCACCTGGTGTGCCGGCTAAGTCCCTGTCAACTTAACAGAAGCTCGAGTCATCAGAGAGGAGGGAGCCTCAAATGGAATAAAGTCTCCATAAAACCAGGCTGCAGGCAATCCTGTAGAGCATTTTTCTTAGTGATTCATGGGGGAGAGGCCAGCCCATTGTGGGTAGGGCCACCCCTTGGAAGTCCAGGGTTCTGTAAGAAAGTGGGGTGAGCAAGCGATGGGGAGCAAGCTAGTAAAGTGTACCCCTCCATGGCCTCTGCATCAACTCCTACCTCCAGGTTTCCGTTGGGGTTCCTGTCTTGGCTTCCTTTGATGATGGATCACAATGTGGAAGTGTAAGCCAAATAAACCCTTTCCTCTCCAGCTTGCTTTTTGGTCATGGTGCTTCTTCCCAGGAATAGAAACCCTTAAGATACCTAGGAAGAAGGAATTTCCAATTGAGGAATTTCCCAGATCACATTTTGTCTGTAGCTACATCTGCAAGAGATTGTCACGATTGATAATTGATGTAGAAGGGTCCATCTCTCTGTGGGTGGCACCATCCCAAGACAGGGAGGTCTGGGCTGGACAAAATAAGTTTAGCTGAGCACGAGTCACAGAGCAAACCGGTAAGCAACATCTTTTATGGTTTCCGCTCCAGGTTCCTGCCCCGGATGCACTGTGACCTGAGGGTGTGAAATAAAATAACTCTTTTCCTCCCCAAGCTGTTTTTGGTTACGGTGTCGTGACATTTGATGAGCTTCATCTAACGTATTGTTTATCCTGTCTGGGCGTGCTTCCTACTGATATGAAAGGGGATGTAGTGTATGACCTTGGGACTCAGGCATTGTATGACCACCATCTCTAGCTCTGGAGTTGAAGTTGGTTGCAGAAGTCAGAAAGCTGTGACGATTGACCCCAAAGCCCTTCGGCGATGAAGTAGTTCTACTGCACACTTGGGGACACACTGATCACCGCTCACCAGTCACAGTGGTCTCCAGGCCCACAAACACTGCACCGGGCACATAGAAAGCCTCACTTTCACTAAAAATATGAAGGTCAGGAATCAGGAACCGTCCCCTCCACTGATGGGTTGTCACTGAGCATCTGTCCATCCGGTTGGATCCCGTATTCTAGGCAGTAGAGCTCCCAGTGGGCATTGGCCTTCTACACACTGGACTGCCCCAGCGGACTGAGGCGCACTCACACGGGGCAGGCAGAGGACAGCTTTGGAGAAACCTGGACCTAGCGTAAACACAAGCTCCACCCCCCTTTCCTTCTGTGTCTGTTCTGTAGTTGAAAGTGGAGGATCATGGGATTGCTCTCCTTGCCCCACCCCCTGGAGCTAAGCTTTTCCCGACAGCCTTGAGGGCTGTGCCAGAGCTCTGGGGGAAACAGATGTGGGCAGATCTAAACTTCTAGTGCCTGTCTTGGTGACTAAGCACCCTGGGGAGGGACAGGAGAGGATCCAATGGGTCTGGTAGCGTGCGATAGTCACCCATCTACGTTCAGAAAGAAATGGGAGCCAACGGTGAGGAAAGCAAGAGAAAATAACACGGAGATAATGACAGCGGGGGCGGGGGTGCGAGGGGAGGAACGCTCACACCAAGTTTGGGGTGATGGATCTTTCTGGCAGGAGAAAGTGAGACAACTGGAGGCTTGGTGGCCAGCGCTGGTTATGTCACTCCTTGTACTTTATTCCATGTGGGGGTTTTTTGCCGTTACTCTGTCGTTTCATCGTTTGTGTTTGTCATTGCTGTTGGTGAACTCAGGACCTCACACACGCTCAGCACCTGCCCCATCTCTATAACTTCATTCTCTATCCTTAAAAAATTAGTTTGGTGGTGGTGGCACACGCCTTTAGTGCCAGCCCTCGGGAGACAGAGGCAGGAGGATCTCTGTAAGTTCAAAGCCAGGCTGGTCTACAGAGTGAGTTCCAGGACAGAGGCAGGAGGATCTCTGTAAGTTCAAAGCCAGGCCGGTCTACAGAGTGAGTTCCAGGACATCCAGGGCTACAGACAAACCCTGTCTTAGGGGAGAGAAAAAAAATGAGACAAAGCCACACTGAGTTGACTGCAATGGTTTTGAATTTACGACTTTCCCACCTCAACCTCTCAGATAGCTGGAGTTCTGGGCCTATGGCACCGTGCCTGGCTGATATTTTGTAACATTTAATGAGGATGTTTTATTCATAAGCCTAACATACCACTGACTTTTAAAATATGACCTAAGAACCTTGATTTATGATTTTTAGACGAATGGGATTTATCCAGACATCTGAGAGCTAGAGTGCCTCTATTTCTTTTTTTCTTTTCTTTTCTTTCTTTTTTCTTCATCTTTTTTTTTTTAAGGTTTTTCAAGACTTGGTTTCTCTTTGTAGCCCTGACTATCCAGGAACTCACTCTGTAGACCAGGCTGGCCTCAAACTCAGAAATCCTCCTGCCTCTGCCTCCCAAGTGCTAGGATTAAAGGCATGCGCCACCACTGCCTGGAGCCTATATTTCTTATATAGGAATCTTAACCTTCGTGTTGATATCCTCCTTGTAAAATATAGGTGATAATAAGAGCCCTCTCCTGGGATAAATGACTCTGAGAGTCAAATGAAAAAATTCTTAAGGGATTGGGGCGATGGCTTAGTGGTTAAGAGCACCGACTGCTCTTCCAGAAGACCTGAGTTCAATTCCCAGAGACCACATGGTGGCTCACAAGCATCTGTAATGAGATCTGATGCCTTTTTCTGGTGTGTCTGAAGACAGGGACAGTGTACTCACATATATAAAATAAATAAATGAATCTTAAAAAAAAAAAAAGACTACTTAAAAGCTGCCTATCCCATTGCCTGACATACACATGGTGGGGGGGGGGGGGCAGCGCGTTCGTGCATATTGGAACCTCCTCAGCCTCCCGTGTCATGATAAAAGAAGATAATGAGTTGATCTTGGAGAGATTTAGACATTCAAAGACTCAAGAACTCCCCAGGTATGGGAGAGAGGGAGCCTGATTTGCCTGGCCCAGTGTCTGGCAAAACCAGAAGCCTCCCTGAGCCTACTCAGGCTCTGTCCATGAAATTAGACACAGTTCTGGCCTGAGGAGTCAGCAACCTACACAGGATATCTGGCTTCTCAGAGGACAATGCTCCACGCTGTGAGGCAGCAGGTTTTGGAACAAAGAACTCACCTCAGGAGACATGTTTTTTTTTTTTTTCACCTGAGCTTCCTGGGTTCCTATTTCTGTAAACATGGTAGAATCTCCTACCCAGAAGGCTTTGTAGCCCTGTTTGGTTCCCATTACATAAGCACTAATTAGAAGCCACATACTGCCTTCTAGAACCAAGTTCTTCTTCAGGACAATCCCCTTAGCTAAGTGCCTCCCCCAACCCACCCTCCACAGTGCAGGAAACTGACTCTCAGAAAGGTTAGGCAGCTTTCCCAAGGTCGTGAGCAAAAGCAGACATACTCCGAGCAGGGACAGTCTGGCTCCAGCCATGCCCTTAACTGTCGTTCTATCTGCCCCAGTGGAGAGACCGGTGAAGATATCCAATGTGCCTGGCCGGTGTACGACGCAGCCCAACAAATGCAGACAGGCTCCTTCCACCTTCTCTCTCTCTCTCTCTCTCTCTCTCTCTCTCTCTCCCTTTCTCCTGCCACTAAGTAGCTGAAGTGGGAGGTCAGTCAAAGGTGTGACCCCCCCACGACCAAGACGTGAGTGGCAGCGTGTAGAAGAACATCTCTCCAAAGCTGTCCTTTGACAGATAAAAGAAGGGAACACTGGGCGCCAGCAGTTTGCATCACTCAATGGATGCAGGGTACGAAGATTCAGTCCGAATGAAGGAGCTGCACTTTCTGTTCGAATGCCTGTGCTCTCCCTGTTAATGTTACCATGAGTTCAGAGCCCTTGAATGGCCCTGCCCTTGAGCCTAGCTCCTGCCTCTTCTCTGCTCTACTTCCTGTACATGTTCCCCTGTTCCAGCAAATACATATGGAAGCCTCACCCAAATTTAACATCGCTTCACCACATGCTATAGCCCCCATGAACATCTGGACTCCCACGTTTCTTTTGCCCTGGATCTACTGGGCTCCCCAACCCTGCCTCCCATGCAGGCTGGCCAGGAAGGCCTGGAGTCTGATGCCTGTGTGTCTGCCACTAGGCTAGGTAAATCTGTGAGAGACCTACTCCTGATCTCTCTGTCCTCTCTTTGTGGCTCTCAATAGGAAACATTAAATACATACATGCATACATACATGCATACATACATACATACATACATACCAAAAAAATATATAAAAAGTCCACTGTGTCCCAGGAAAGCTAGCCTATTGACTGTTATAAGAACAGCAGCTAAGCACCCAAGAGCCCAGTCTTGGTTCAAACAGGGATGCTGGGTGAGATGGGCAAGACTAGGATCCGGGCTGGCATCTGTTGCCAGTCACACAAGCCCATTTCCCGGCTGACCCTCGGGGCCGGCAGAGGATTTTGAAATCGAGCCCCCAGAGGAACACCTCCTTCTCCTGTGGTTGGCAAGTGCAGACAGTGGCGTGGGGGTGGGATTAAGATGATGTTTGCAGCAATCCAGAAATAACGAATCCTCGGAGCAAGAGATAAATCCTAGGGCATTCTGGGTAGAAACACAGCATGTCATGAAATACAGGGGACCAGAGTCTAAGAAAGCCCATGTCTAAGACTTTCAGGTCTAAGACCTTCTTTTGCCCTGGGCTTTCTCATCCATCCAATCTGAAGGAGTGAGAAGAGTTTCTCCAAGGGGGAAAACCTTCATCAATGTTGGCCAGAATTGCTGCTGCTCTCCACTAGTCAGGCAAGATGACAGGTGTGTTTAATTCATTGTTTTCATTTGTTTGCTCGTTTGCTTGCTTTTGAGATCGGGCCTCACGGTGTAGTTCTGGCTGACTAGAACTCACGAGAGTCCTGACCTTGACCTCAGAGACCCGCCTGAGCTAAATCTGTAGGCGTGACCACCACACTTAGCTTTTGCTTCATCATTTGTAATGTTGCTCTGCCCTTGTGGACTTCAATTCCCTCAGTGGCTTTGCAAAGGAGACCAGATGGTCCTTGCTCTCCCAGAACGAAGAAAAGGAAAATGAAGTCTCCAGTGTTCTGCCCAAGGTCACATGGGGATTCATTAGTGGTGAAATTAAGATTCTTCTGAGACTCCACTCAGCCTCTTACACACAGCAGTGTTTGTAACCGCTCTACTTCGTTATATATGTGGGTATATACCTTCTTGAAAGCATATACCTCCCCACCTGCATTTCTTTATCTCCTTCCTCTCCAGTCTGAATTGCATGGCCAGTCAAAATCACTCCCTTCATACCTCTAATCCCCCTTCAGCCTTCTCATTTCTCTAACCATGAGCCTGTTAAACCATGCCGTCACCAACTGAATGGTTCCTGTAGGGAAACCCGCAACCTTACTCACCAACACATTCAATTTCAACAGACCCCGGGTGTTATCTGGCATTTCTTCAGCTAGTCCTCCAGATAGAAGCACAGATAGGAATAGGTTGTCACTAAGGCTAAAAGTACACCAGTCAGCAATCCTGCCCTGAAATCAGTGGCTAATGGGAAATTCTAGCTACTGTGCCCAATGGTAGGAAACATATTTTGAGATAGAAGCTTTCTCAGAGACTCTCTTTACCACAAAGGTGAGGAAAATCTCCCAGAATCTCCAGGTGACTAACCTACCACCTGTGTCATGGATCTGGACTGAAATCTTCAAAGCCAGAATTTTCTTTGTTTCTTTGTTTCTTTTTGGTTTTGGGGATTTGGTTTTTTTCAAGACAGGGTTTCTCTGTATAGCCCTGGCTGTCCTGGAACTCACTCTGTAGACCAGACTGGCCTCGAACTCAGAAATCCAACTGCCTCTGCCTCCCAAGTGCTGGGATTAAAGGCGTGCGCCACCACCGCCCAGCGTTTCTTTCTTTCTTTCTTTCTTTCTTTCTTTCTTTCTTTCTTTCTTTCTTTCTTTCTTCTTTCTTCCTTCCCCCTCCCTCTCTCCCTCTCTCCCTTTTTCTTTTTTTTCTAGTCTAATTGGCAAAGAGAGGAGACATGGGTTATGAAAATACTCAAGAGTGGTGAGAGAAACCTCATGCTGAATTGGTCTACAGAAAAGCCAGAGGCTTCAGGAATTATTAACCAGATAGATGGAAGCAGAGCAAGCAGGTCTTCTAGGCCCAAATCTCACGTCTGTATTCCTTTAAAAAAAAAAAAAAGATTTATTTATTTATTATATGTTAGTATACTGCAGCTGTCCTCCGACACCCCAGAAGAGGGCGTCAGATCTCATTACAGATGGTTGTGAGCCACCGTGTGGTTGCTGGGATTTGAACTCAGGACCTTTGGAAGAACAGCCAGTGCTCTTAACTGCTGAGCCATCTCTCCAGCTCCATGTGTATATCCCTTAAACTAGATATCTAAAATTGGCTTAGTCACCACGAACTCTATTATCCAAATGTTAGGTAGGTGTAAAACAGTTTAAAGATGCTAAGGGGTTTTTGTTTTGCTTTGTGCTGAGATGGGGGTCTTTCTTGCTGTGTTACACAAGGTTGTCCTAGAATTCACTATGTAACCAAAGTTGACCTCAAATTCCCTATCCTTCCTCAACCTCTCTAGTGCTGGGATTACAAGTATGTGCCACCATGCTTGGCCAGAGACTGAATTTTTTTTTTAGCATATGATAGTATCTAAGTTATAAGAGAGTCAATATTGTTCATTCCTTTAACAAGTATGATTGGATAGTTATTACATGCCAAAATACTGGCAAAAGCTCTGCACTAGGAGTACAGTAGCAGACAAGAAGTCTTTATAAGGAACTCGTATGTTCTTCCTTGGGGAAGACAGTAAATAGACATAAAACTCAAAGGGCCAACGAGATGGCTCAGCAGATAAAAGTGCTTGCAGAACAAACCTGATGACATGAGTTTGACCCCAAGATCCCAAGACCCCAAGATCCCAAAAACAAACAAAAAAAGAACCAAAAACCAAAAAACAAAAACAAAAAAAGAACAGTCAAGCAAGACTTTCTTTTTTTCTTTTCTTCTCCTTTTTTTTTTTTTGTTTTTTTTTTTTTTTTTTGTTTTTTGTTTTTTGTTTTTTGTTTTTCGAGACAGGGTTTCTCTGTATAGCCCTAGCTTTCCTGTAACTCACTCTGTATACCAGGCTGGCCTCAAATTCAGAAATCCTCCTGCCTCAGCCTCCCAAGTGCTGGGATTACAGGCGTGTGCCACCACTTTCTAGACAGTAATAAGCCTCCTGTGTTCAAAGAAAAGGAAGGTGGGAGGGAAAGACTAGAGCAAGATGAACTCCCAGAGCAGAAAACGCCTCAGAGGCTTTCTGTTTCAGGGGCAGAGGCCAGCACATTTGTGTTCTGAGCTCAGCGACCACAGCTGTGTGCAGAACAGGCTATAGGGAGCCAAAGCAGACCACAGCCCTGCTTGGGGGGCGGGGGGGGGGGGGCTTTTCACACACACAGGGAAAAGGGGACTATGGCTTGGCCTAATGGTGTAGCGTGAGGAGATGAGTCTAGCTCCCTCTAAGAGGGTCGGTGGCCCTCACAAGCAGCCCTGCCTGCCCATCCCAAGTCCTTAGCCAGCTTCTCTTTAAGTATTCACCTTTGCAACTGTTCAGGCCCAGGGGCAAGTCCAGACACCCCTAGATCTCTCCCTCCTCTCTCTCACAGGTTGGTTGTGGAAAGGACTGTTGAGACATAACAAGGTCTGCTAACCTGTCTCTCCCCATCCCTTCCTTTTTTTATTTTTCTTGCAGGGGGATTGCTTTAAGGAAAGAGTTTTCTCTCAGATGAAAAGAGATAGAAGACATCTTTCTCCTTCCCTGCCTTAATACAGCATCATATGAGGCCATGACACTGAGGTGGCCGTTTTGTGATCATGAGGGAAAATGTCATCAGTCTGCTGATGCCAGCAGAGAAAGCTGGAAATACTGGAGTTATTGGTGTCGTCAGCCCTACGCCGACTTCTAACAGGGTAATGAATATCTGTATTGTTTAAGTCACAACTAGGCATGGATTCCACTATTTGCAGCCAAAAACAATTCTAATAAAAGAGTAGGAAGGAAGGCCAGGTATAAAGGCTTACACCTGTAACCCCAGACATTGGGTCTCACAAAAAGAGAGACAAAAAGAGACAGTGTGAGCTTGGATATGCTCGCCCCAGGGAGTGGCTCTATTGGAAGGTGTGGCCTTGTTGGAGGAAGTCTGTCACTCTGGGGATGGGCTTGGAGATCTCCCTCCTAGATACCTGAGCATGCCCAGTCTGTTCCTGGCTTCCTTTAGATAAAGACGTAGACCCCCTCAGCTCCTCCTGCACCATGCCTGCCTGGATGCTGCCATGCTTCTGCTTTGATGACAAGGGACTGAACCTCTGAACCTGTAAGCCAGCCCCAATTAAATGTGGACTTTTATAAAACTTGCCTTGATCATGGTGTCTGTTTACAGCAGTAAAACCCTAAAACAGACAGATAGAGAAGGGGTTGGGGAAGGGGAGTATAAGGTTTTCCCTTCACTACTGTGTGAGCGTGCAATGCAGTTCTTTCTGTAAACACCTAGAAATGTTACAGTTCGTATGCAATGAATATTCAATAATCCCAGAGTAGATTTACAATAATGAAAGCTCCAGCTGATTGTGCCGGCACTCACTCAGGAGGCTAAGGCCAGAGGACCAGGAGCTCAAGGTCAGTCTGGGTTACACAAGGTGATCCCATCTCAACTAACAACAACAACAATAACAACAATAATAGTTCATAAAGTACCATAGTCACGAGCTCCAGGGGTTGGAAGTGGATATGGGGAGCATGGCATTACTCTGCCTACCACAGTTGTCAACTGGGAACACCGGCCTGGAAAGAATTCCTGGAACGAGAGTAGATTTGACACCTGAGATTTCATACGACTGCCGAGGAGAGCAGAGGAACCCAAGGAGACAGGCTGTCTCAGACAGGCCCGTTTGTAAGGCTGACACCTGGGACTCTGGTTCTCGATGTTCTCAGCGAACAGTGGGTGGATCTAGAAGGATCGCTGCACACAGACTGTGTAAGCAATGTGGCTTGTGCCAAATACTCACTTTCCACTATCATTTGGAGATTTTGGTAAATGCCGGGTGGAGGTGCTTAGACAAGCCTCCGGGAAAATCTCCAGTGGGTTTCCATAGGTACTGTATCTCTGAGACTTGGGTCTGGAAACCTGACCAAGTTGAGTGAATGAAGACAGACAGACACACACACATACACAGAGAAAATCTAGGGTGGCAGGGCAGTGGTGGTATACACCTTTAATCTCAGCACTTGGGAAGCAGAAGCAGGTGGATTTCTGAGTTCGAAGCCAGCCTGGTCTACTGAGTGAGTTTCACAACAGCCAGGGCTACACAGAGAAACCCTGTCTCTAAAAACCAAAAGAAAAAAGAAGAAAATCTAGGGTCAGGTGGACCATGAGCACTGTGACAGAGACTGACTAACCACAGAAAGAACTAGAACCTGAGCACATTTATTATGTCCAGCACAGGCAGAGGGGTTAGAACCTGTAGGGGAGCAGGCTCGGGCCTATAAGCACCCAGGGAAGCTGTGCTTGCTACTTTGGCCTATGGTTCATCATCATTCATGCTTGGACCAGAAAGGAAGGCTTTGCTCTTCCTAGCCCGACCTTAGAAAGTGTTGGTGCTTTCCTATGGGACTGAGGTGTTGGTCCCTGTCATGGCTGAACCCATGTCAAAAATACACACTGGCTCAGGGTGTCTTTCACCCTTTACATGTTCACTTGGGTCTTCTTTGGCTCCCTACACACATGGACAGAAATACTGCAGGGAAATGTTCTTATGATTAAAGGAAGAGCATGCTTTGCACGAACCCTGATGGGAGTTAAAAGGCATGAACTTCCCCCAACCCACCTGCGCCCTTCCCCTCTGGACCCAGTTGTCCATCATTACTACATAACAGCAATCACCCTTAGCCTTGAGCACAAGTGTTAGTACCGAGACCTGTGACATCACATAGGTGACAGTGAACACAGCGGACCTATAGGCCTGCTGCCAAGGCAACAGCCACCATATTCCCAGAGTTCAATAGGCCTACCTCTACCTGTAATTATGTCATTGCAGCCCGCATTGCATCTCTGCTGTGCCTCTGCGGCCCTGCGCAGCATGCAGGCAGGCAGGCAACCTTTGAGAAAAAACAAGTATGTTTTTTCTCAAAGGGACTCTTCTGATGTGGAGGTGACTTGGAGGATTTGAAGTCCCTTGATCTTTTCATATGCTAATTACCATGAAGTTCCAAACAAAATCTTTCTTCTTTTGCTTGCTTTTTGCAAAACAAAAGTTGCTAGGGTCTGAACTAGGGGTCTTGCACAAGCCAAGCGAGGTCTCTACCACTAAGCCGAACCACTAGCAACATAAAACATTTCAGAGAGGGACTTTGGTTTCTATCGGTGGCTCAGTTGCAACTCCCTGAGGGCCCCATCTCTGAAGTCCAACAGTTCTTTGAATGAATACACATGCTTATCAAATGTGCTAAGTACCATGCTAAGAACTGGGGACCCAAAGAAGAATGTAGCACAGCCCGCCCTTGCCTTGATTCACAAACACTACAGCAAACACTGGTGTGCTGTGCATATACTGAGTGTGAGTGGAAACTGTGGAGTCTCGGGTGGATCCCTACACATTGCTCTGCTGGGTGTGCACACAGTCCTGAGCCTGTCTCACGACTGAAGTGGTCACCTCCATTTTACAAAGGAACTGAATCCGAAGGCCAAACAGGTTTAGAGCTTTGCCTGATTAATTCAGATCTTTTCTATTCCTTCCGCTGTGTGGGTTCATAGGACAGGAGAAGGTCTTCGGAGTAGCCACTGTGTCCTATGATCAAGACTCCTTCCTTTGCCCAAACCATGACCCGTGTTTACAAGCAGCTTAGCCAAATGCTCTCGTCCATTTTCTTTTTACGTAGGAGCCCCTCTCCCCACCTTGGTGCTAGGGATTGAACCCAGAATTTCACAAATGATGACAAGCTGCCAACTGAACTACACACTCGGGCCTCTCCCAACGAACCTTAATTCTCCTAATCAGATGTCAAGGACTAGAAAGATCTTGTGAAGTGTATTGTATTCTTTTCTATGTCTTCTCTAAGTCAAATGTCACTAGCTACTTTGTTGATAGAAAGTCTGCCACTGCTGTATATATGTCACTAGCTACTTTGTTGATAGAAAGTCTGCCACCGCTGTATATATTACTACCGCATTGTGTTACATTGACAAACAGCTCTGTCCCTGAGAAGAGAATGAGAGCAAACTCTGGTGAAATCTTTTTCAAGAGATGCCTAGGCCGGGAGTCAGAGTTCTTATGTCCATGAAAACCAGCACCTGGGCTCCTCCTGAGGGATTTTTTTTTTTTTCCGGTGGGAGTGATGTATGTCTGAGAAAGCTTAAATAGTTTTTAGAAAGACCTGTCCTAGTACGAAATGGAAATGAAACGTAGAAAGGTGGAATCTCTTTGGCTGTACAAGCCAAGAACTCAGTGACGCTAAGTCACTTGCCCAAGGTTGCATAGCGCCGTCCAGATGCTGTTCCAGGGGCTCCAGGTTCTGTGCCCCGACCGCAGGTCGTGGCTAGGCGGTCGTGGCGGTTGCTCACTAATAGTGACGGCGCTAATGACGGAGTCTCTGACCAGTGAGTGGCCGGTGAAAGGTGGCAGATTCTCGCGTCGGCCCTCACAGATTGGCTGCGCCGCTCGGCTTTGAGGGACAGTCTACGGGATCGGCACCCTGGGGCTCAGGCTCTGTAGTTCTAGGTCCTCGGCCTCCCACAGGTGTGGGCGGAAGCCTGCCAACTCGGCCGGGGACCAGCAGGCGGCGGTCTGCTGTAAGGGGGTCTCGGGCGACCAGTCCCAGCTGCCCAACCCGCCCGAGCCTGGGAGGCGACGCTGGGACGACAGCGGAGAAGGCCGGGGACAGCCGCTTTTGAAGGATTGCTTAAGCTTCATCCGCCCTAAATCGGAACACCTGCACCATGGGCGTCTGCATGACGCAGGAGCAATCGAGACACGCTCTGTCACCGCACCCTGCGTCTCCGCTTCGGACCTTCGGAATCCGGGGCGTGGGCTCAAAACTAGGAACGAATATGGGCCGCAGCTTCTAAGCCAAACCCGACAGGTGAGGGAATCCGGAGCGGTAAGGGGAGGGGATCCGATTAGGCTTCACTCCTGGTGGCCACCTATCCAGACGGGGGTGTAGTCTTTAGGCCACCCCGCCCCATGATGGGCGGGCTGAGCGCGCAGGTCCCGCCTCCTGTCTATAAGAGTGGTGCGGCACTGCAGCTCCGCAGATCTCACCGAGACCCGTGACCCCGACTCTACGTGAGACGTACAGCCCAAACTCATCATGGTGAGTGAGGCCCCACCGGAATCTCTCTGGTCCTGTAAATAAATACCTCGCTCCTCTGGGGAACCTTTCTCTAGAGATGCTGAGGACCCTTTCCTTAGCATTCCGAGTCTCCAGGAGATGTAAGAGTTTTGCACTTCCCCCACCTCTCCTGGTGACTTTGGCCTAGTGTGTTGACCACCTTCAGAAGCTGAGGACTGAGGGGGAGGGTGTTTCACTAGCAGAGAGGAGCCCTCCTGTAGTGTCCTCCTTGCCCTACCAAGCAGGCATCTGCGCCCCAACCCTCCTGAGGGGAGTCACGAGGTCCTGCACCCAGTGCTCTCCTGGGGCGGCAGAAGACCTGCTCGGCTGCCCCCGCCACCCAATACCCCCTGAGTGAGTCCCTGGAACTGACCGAACACGTGCTTGGCGCCGGTTGGTGTAAGGGTTACTTAGTACCGCACCCCGTCTTCCTCTACACCCCCCCACATGACTCAGCACCCCCTCCTGAGCCAGGAGGGGTGGCGGGAATGGGGTTCGGTCTCGGGAGGCCACCGGGCCCCTCCTACCCGAGTGCGGGTGCTCGGAGGACAGGCAGAGACAGCTGGCGCTGATCGACAGCGCCGGCCGAGGCCAGGTTGGCGGGGGAAGGGAAAGAGGTGTATGAAGGGGGGTTGTATTTATAGCCCGGAGCGGGGGCAGAAACCCAATCTGAGCTTTCAGCTGGGAAGTAACTGGAAAGACTCCAGTGGGAGAGCAGACGTAGGACCCAGGTACAGATGGCATTCCCCTGGCCTTGTGCAGCAAGGCGGGTTTCCTTAAGGGCCTCCTAGCAGGTTCCACTTCCTTTTCTGGGTATTTTGAAATTGTCGTGCCCCACCCTGCCCCCACACGCCATTTGGTAGTGGAAAGGGAGGCGCGCAGGTCCTACAGACCTGGGTGTTGCAGGGGTTAAATTATGGACCACCTAGATGGAGCCTTAAGTTACCAGCGCTCCAGTATGTATACCTACCTGTATAGCCTGCCCCGCTTACCGCTGCTATTTCCATGCGGGCTGAGGCGAGGATGGAAGTGGTGAAGCAATGCGTGCGGGGGTGGAGGTGGGGAGAGCAGCCAGATGGGATTGATCCCTCAGGGCCAGATGGAATTTATAGTGGAGGTTCCCAGCATCCTGAAGGCCAGAATGATCAGTTGATACCAGATGGGAGGTCGAGACACCTCTTTGCCCACAGGAAGGAAGGGGAGTGGGTTGTGAGACATTTTAGTCTTCTAGGCTAAGATTAACCAGGTAGGAAGCTGCTGGCTATAAACTGTAAACCGTATTTCTAGAAGCTGCAGGCACTAGAAGCCACTGGGAAGTCTGTCGCTCTGTGTGTATCCCTCTCTGTCGCTGACTTTCTCTCCCTGCGCCTCCATTATAACTGCAGGAGCCTGCCTGTCTGTGTACACGTCCTCTCTGTCTTCTCTGGGTATCCTGTGGATGTAACAGGATTATACCAGCTCTCACTTGATAAATTCTCCACTGAGAAGTAGGCTAAGGGGTTGGTCTGCACTGCTGGCTGCCTCCAATCTGGGGAGCCCTGTGCTGAGGAGACCGGAGAGGCTGCCAGCTGCTTCTGAGCTCTGTGAGCCCCAACCTTACCATACTTTTACCAACTGAATAATCTCAGCTAATAGGCAAGAGGGTGGGAAGAACCTAAGGAGGTGGGTAGTTGTGGACGGGGACTTATGCTGTGACCTTCTCTGTATTCCTCAGCGTGAGTGCATTTCAGTCCATGTGGGGCAGGCAGGAGTCCAGATGGGCAATGCCTGCTGGGAGCTCTACTGTCTGGAACATGGGATTCAGCCTGATGGGCAGATGCCCAGTGATAAGACCATTGGTGGAGGGGACGACTCCTTCACCACCTTCTTCTGTGAAACTGGAGCTGGAAAACATGTGCCTCGGGCGGTCTTTGTGGATTTGGAGCCTACTGTAATTGGTGAGCAGGGGGCTTCCCTTTTGGGGAAGGTGGAGAGGAGAGTGTCTCTTGAAGAACGTTTTGACTGGGTTTTCGTGATCTTTGAAGCCTCTTGGTTGTATTTGAAGCTAGAGCTGGACGCTGACCCCGTCATCTGGCTTCAGCTGCCACTCTGTGGGTGGGAGAAGGAAGGAGCACACTCTTGTGGTTATTGCCCTGGCAATGTGATATACGGTCTTTCAGATGAGATCCGGAACGGCCCATACCGCCAGCTCTTCCACCCAGAGCAGCTTATCACTGGGAAAGAAGATGCGGCCAACAACTACGCCCGTGGTCACTACACCATTGGCAAGGAGATCATCGACCCAGTGCTGGACCGGATCCGCAAGCTGGTGAGACTACAGCCTGGCAAGGGGGGACCTTTGGGCACCGAGCTCAGGAAAAGTGTCTTTTCAGATCCATTTCTAGGATCATCACTAGCTGTGTTTTAGAATTTGATGTTGTTAGGGGACAATCAGTCTTTGCCCTGTGATACTTTAGACCTTATAAAACTAGGAAATCCCTCAGGCCTTTCCCCTGCCTCTATTGCTCTTTCTTCCTTGCCTTTCAGTCTGATCAGTGCACAGGACTTCAGGGCTTCCTAGTATTCCACAGCTTTGGAGGAGGCACTGGCTCCGGCTTCACCTCTCTGCTGATGGAGCGGCTTTCCGTTGACTACGGCAAGAAGTCCAAGCTGGAGTTCTCCATCTACCCAGCCCCACAAGTGTCCACGGCTGTGGTGGAGCCCTACAACTCCATCCTGACCACCCACACCACCCTGGAACACTCGGACTGTGCCTTCATGGTGGACAACGAGGCCATTTATGACATCTGTCGCCGTAACCTGGATATTGAGCGCCCAACCTATACCAACCTCAATCGCCTCATCAGCCAAATTGTCTCCTCCATCACAGCTTCCTTGCGCTTTGATGGGGCCCTCAATGTGGACCTGACAGAGTTCCAGACCAACCTGGTACCCTACCCTCGCATCCACTTCCCCTTGGCTACCTATGCACCAGTCATTTCTGCAGAGAAGGCCTACCATGAGCAGCTGTCAGTGGCAGAGATCACCAATGCCTGTTTTGAGCCTGCCAACCAGATGGTGAAATGTGACCCTCGGCATGGCAAGTATATGGCCTGCTGCCTGCTGTACCGTGGCGATGTGGTGCCCAAGGATGTGAACGCTGCCATCGCTGCCATCAAGACGAAGCGCAGCATCCAGTTTGTGGACTGGTGCCCCACGGGCTTCAAGGTTGGTATCAACTACCAGCCACCCACTGTGGTGCCTGGGGGTGACCTGGCCAAGGTGCAGCGTGCAGTGTGCATGCTGAGCAACACAACTGCCATTGCTGAAGCCTGGGCCCGCCTGGACCACAAGTTTGACTTGATGTATGCCAAGAGGGCTTTTGTACACTGGTATGTGGGTGAGGGAATGGAGGAGGGGGAGTTCTCTGAGGCTCGAGAAGATATGGCTGCCCTGGAAAAAGATTATGAGGAAGTAGGCATCGACTCCTATGAGGACGAGGATGAGGGAGAAGAATAGACAGCTACTTGGAGCCTGTTCACTGTGTTTATTGCAAAATCCTTTCGAAATAAACAGTCTCCTTGCATGGTTTCTTGTCCCCTTTGTAACTGCTTGAGCTGCTGCTTGCTGCCCCCCCCCCTTCTGCTTTGGCTGCTACCTCCTGCT
Organism: Apodemus sylvaticus; assembly: GCF_947179515.1. NCBI lineage: Eukaryota > Metazoa > Chordata > Mammalia > Rodentia > Muridae > Apodemus > Apodemus sylvaticus. The sequence goes on from NC_067480.1 coordinate 37,972,902, forward strand.
GTTTGCTGCTTGTCACCTTTTATTTTACCTTTAAGTGGCTGAAGGTAAGACTTGCCAAGGGACCTCACTGAGCCCTGAGAGTCTGAACCTAAGGACTTGGATGTAAGGTCCTAAGGACGCCCAGGATAGGAGAGAAACAAGGACCCAATCCTGGACCTGTCTGTCTAGCTACAAGCTATCACAAGATGCAAGTCTTCACTTTTCGAGATGTCTGATAGATTGTGTTGATGGTTGGACTACTTACTCTCCTTGCTGCTGCTTCACTCAACAGTTCTAGAAGCAAGGCTTGGCCCAGGCTTCGTTGAACACTGAGGATTTGGGAATGGGGGCTGGGCGGGGCCCAAAGTTCCTGGGCATACAGCCACCTCACAGACTTGGGGGAAGGGCAGGACCAAGGGCACTCTCCTAGTTGTTTGTGCCATTGCACCTCTGGCAGCTTTGCATAGCTTTGTCTGTCTTGCTTTCTGGGGCTGGAGCTGTGCTATTAAAAGTCAGGTCATCTCCCCTCTGTTTGTGCTTTCTTTTGGCCTCAGCCTCTGCTCAGGGTAGAAGCCTCCTGCCTGGACCCTAGGGATAAATTATACTTCACTAATAGGCACCCTAGGACTCCTGTTGACGTCAGCACGTAGGGGTGGACATGGCTTGGGGGAGGAAGCTTCAAACTCCAGAACAGGAGTACCAACCCTGCCCTTGCCTCCCCTCCCTGGTGATTCAGGGAAGCAGTGCCCTTCCCTGAGGAACGGCAGGGTGCCTGTTTACTCAGCAAATGAGGCAGGAAGTGGCTGCTGGATACTGCCACGGGCCACGGCCTCATCAATTATTAACCATATGTGAGCTAGACTAGTCAGGGAGACTGGAAAAATGGCTGCCAGCTTCACTCCCTTTGCCCTCTGCTGAAGGGAGAAGACCTGGTATGCGTCCACCCAGAGGGCATGGACCTGGCAAACCTGCTGAGCTGGGCTGGTCTAAGCTACCCACCCTCGGAATGAATTGACAGAACTAGTTGAGTGTGCTTTCAAGGGGACCCTGGTCCCACTTCTTGGCACAGACAAACCAGCTCAAGCTGGAAGCTCTCTCGTTTTGACTAAGGCAAGCTTAAAAGACCTGCTTGCTGCCAAGCTGCCAGAACCCAAGAAGCAGATCGGCCTCACGACACACCAGTCCTTCTGGCCAGGAGATTCCCTTGAAGTAGCAACCAGAGTTCATGCTTTTCCCCCAGACACACTGACCTAAAATACACACGGTCTGCTTTCACTTTATTCTTTTATATATTCTCCTCCTGCTCCCAGATCCGGAAGCAGAACATGATGTGTGCCCAGCAGCCCAGCTTTGAGGCACATTTTGCTTCATTTTCCCCCAACTTCCCCTAGGCAGGCTCCTTGCCCAAGTATTGGTAAGAGAGCAGAATACTCAAGGACCCCCATCCTTGGCCCTAGCCGTGAGAGCCACCCTAGGTAGAACGGAAGGAGTTCCAAAGCTGCTGAAAGCTGCTTCAAGGTCGTCCTCCCAACACGCTCACCGAGATTTGGTCAGATATGGGTGGTGTGCTGGCCAGGAGCTGGAGGCTGCAATGCCTCCAACTGACTGAGGAGGACAGGGACATGAGGACGCCGCTGGGGGTCCACAGTCATCATGGAAGCCAACAGCTGTCGCAGTGCTGAAGAGTGCCTGTGGGAGGGGAGGGCAGAGGGCTGGAGCACACCTAAACTGCTGAGTCCAACCTGGCTGGATCTAAGAAGGGTCTACAATGCTGGGGTGCCTCTCGGTGCTCACCTGGGGCTTTGTGGGATGCTAAGTTCATTCTGCACAGCAAGGGCCACACTGTCACCCTTCTGGAACACCATATCGTAAGGGCCTTCCCCAAACATCATGGCATAAAGCACACAGCCTAGGGACTGAGCATAATTTGGTTAGTTCCTGGAAGGTCAAAAATGGCATCTCTCTCCTTATTGCTACAGTAAAAGGAGATCATGCAAGCTAAATATATGCCAACCTGGCCCAGAGGAACCATGTTAGCAGGAGGGAGGCCTGTGTGGCCCCGGCTTAACTAGTGTCTCTGGCAATTCAGCCACAGCAATGCATGGCTTCCCGAGAACAGTAGCAGTAATGGTTGCCAGGAAGGAAGTAGACGGGTATGGAGACATACTGTGGTTCCGGGCTCCAAGCAACAGAAACCAAAGGTCTCCTTCCCTTTACTCCAAGATAGTTACAAGTCCACACCCTTCCCCACCCAGGTTCCCACCCACATGCTCCTCACCCAGACATCAGTCCGCTCATCGATGACACAGTGGCTTTGCACAGAAAAAAGTTCAGGTGCTCGGTAGGAGATGGTGCACCGCTGGGCTGCCCAGTCCTGGAACAGTGTCCCCAGAGCTCAAAAGTGGAGCACAAGCCATATCACGTGACTAAATCGGTGCATGCATCAGAATGATTTGGGGATGGGGAGGAGATGGCCAAAGAAACCTGGAGACTCTCTTACCTGTAGAGCCAGGGCCTGACGAGAGCCCTCCACTTGAATGCATGCTTGACTCATAGAACCCAAGTCCATTAAAACTGGCTGCCCCTCATCACCAAGCAAAATATTGGTGGGCTTCAGGTCCCTGGAGGGAAGTGAAAATGACCTAAAGGCATCCTGGGCAGGGAAGCCGGTACCCCAGGGAGCAGCACGAAGAGTGCAGAGAACCCCAATTCTCTTGGCACTGCTCTTCCCCATGGCTTAAGTGCATAGCCCCCCACCCCCCCACCCCCACTGACCTGTGTGCATAACCTTTGGCATGAATGGCCTCAAGGCCTCTGCAGATACCCAGCAACAACGGAAGGATCTGGTCTTCAGTCAGGAAGTTGCCTTGGTCCTTCAGCCTTTCTATCTCATTCCACAGTGTACCTCTCTACAACACAAGTTTCCCTGTATTGAGACATTTTCCAAGCCTCTGCTTCTCAGGACCCTTATTTTGTGTCAAAATCTGTGCACCCCTTTTCCACATACACACTTACTGATCACTGGGGGCTTTGTGTGATGTCAAGTTCATAGGGGACCCTGTGGTCCTCTGAGGCCCAATTTAAAGTGGCCAAAACCAGGGCATGTGTTCCTAGCATGCTTCTGTTTGACTGCCCACAGAGCCCTTGGTGGGTTGTGCAATACTACTATCCCCTCATGTCTCTCTGACCTTGAAGAAGGGCAGCAGTAGCCAGGCTTCATGCTTAGCACCTCGCTCCTTCAGAGAGTAAGCCATGAGGCGAAGGATGTTTGGATGCTGAAAGAGGCGGTGCATGTCCGCCTCTCGTTGGGCCTCTTCCTGGTCCTGCTGCTCATGACACAGGATTCGCTTCAGGGCGTAGAAGTGTCCATCATGTAAGCCCTCCACCAGGTCCACATAGCTGAACCCACTGTAGGCCAAAGGGGTCAGTGAAGGACCATGGTCATCTCCTACATAGTGTGGACCCAGGGGAATTCCCTTAGGGAGGGGTGCCTCTCAAACGGAGTAGAAACCCTCCCACCACGTAGCTCTCATATAATTTCAAGACAGTAGGGTCTGTGCTCCTCAAGAGCAGGGGCCCAGAAATCACTGAGGTTCTTTGGCCTGAGAATAAGTTGTTCAATTAATTTCAAGTAGCAATCAAAATTTGGTAAGTCCTCACGAGCCAGGTACTGGGTGACATGTTTTAAAGAATATACCATCTCACTTAGTTCTCATAAGTCCCTCAATGAGACATTATAATCATCTCCGTTTAAGCAGAAGAAACCACAGTTTACTTAAGGTCACACAACGTAGATTTAGGAGGCCAGAGTCTAGAATCCACTTCTTGACCCATTCAGCTAACCGGTCAGGTGAGGTAGAATCTAAGGCTAACACTCTTGCATCTCTATCACTGTCCCTAAATGATCTGCATCTAGCTAAGTGACTTCCAAACACTCACCCCTCCCCCAGTTTCTGGATGAAGAGGTAACGCTTATTGTCAATGATGACAGTTCCCCGGGAGCAGACACACAGTGCGTGGCCCATAACGTCTCAGTCATCCTCTTCAAGGATGGTCTTTCTTCCAGGGAGAGTGGGCTCTTCCAGGCGATGGGTTGGGGTCCCGGCGGATCATGCTGGAATGAAAACAGCAGGTCGCGGGTCGAGAGGGATCCAGACAGCCACCGAGGTACCAACCAGGAGAGCTCAGGCTCACCTCCCAGATCCCATATTCGCGTCTAAATAAAACAGGCCCTGGCGACTCCAGCGCTAAGAAGGCTGAGTTCTGGCACCCCAAAGCCTCAGGCCACGCTGCGTCTTACCAGGCCGCTTCCTTCAACCCCGGCCCACCTTCGGCCAGGTCCAGCTCTCACACCCGTCAGGCATGGGGTGGCAGCGCAGGAGGTGCGGGACCCGAGCCCAGCTCTGACCGAGTCCACCCTCCGTCGCTCAGGATCGAGCACAGGGTCTGCCAAGAAAAACTCCAACTCCGACCTAGCTCGGGCCTGAGCATAGAGCCAGGGACCGGAAGCCACGGTGACATCATCAGTCCGCGTCGAAGCAACGGCCCGCTGTATCCTAGCAACAAGAGGCGGCAAGAGGATGTGGGGACCCGGAAGTGAGAGGCCGGGGCCCGGCTAGACCTGGGGTGGATTGGTTTCTATATCTCGCTGAGGGTTCCCACTTGGCCTTCAGTAAAGGTCAAGACGCAGGGACTTGTACCAAAGGGGAGCAAAACAGGGCTCTGCCCGAGGCTCCTAGGACCTCTGTCTCCCAATGTCGGAGGTAGGAGGCCTTATAGTTCCCGCGCGCTGGAGTTAGAAAGTGGCTTACTACAATCTAGCTTGGAGTAGGGACCAGAGAAGGGCTGGTGCTGACCCTTAGATGCCTGGAGGTCTGACCCCTTAATACTTTCAGGGGTCTGGCCTGTATTCCACTGCCTGAGCTTAGGGTCGGAGTGTGCCCTTGAACTAGAGTGCCAGTTTCTAAATCTGGTCCTAACAGTCTCCTAGCTGTGTGACCTCCAGCAAGTTATTCAGTCTTTCAGATCCTCTCTTTTCCCAGGTGTACGACAGTACCTACGGCTAAGTGTTGTGAATTACCGAGGCCAAACTGTCCAATCCCAACTCTACTGAACTAGTTGTGACTTTGAACAGCCACTTAATATTTCCAACCTTCATTTTCCTCGTGTGTAATATGAGAAAGAGAATTATTTTATGGGTTGTTTCAAAATTAAATGACATGTCTTTTGTACAGTTTTTGAAACATAGCCTTCAATGTGTGTCAATAAATAGAAATAATAGTATTTTTCTGCCCTGATCTTCAAATCCATAGCTGTGAAGGCAGGAGAAATAGAACATTTAAACTTCTAAGCCTTCGTGCTATGTAGTTTGCTTCACATCTCTTGCCTAGATAGACAGGATATACTGGAAAGGGGTGTACCTCCCAAAAAGATAGTGACCAGGACAGGCTCCTTATAACCCCTTTCCACAGTCAGGATCACCATGAAAATTTTCTGTTTTCCACTGTTTCTGAATCCGTTTTAACCCTACTGCTACCAGGCATATAGATTTAACCTGATATGTGCCGGATCCTTTGCTAGTCATGAAGATTTTAAGACGCCCTACCGGCTCCCCCCCCTCCCCCGAGAGTTCAGTGTAGAAGAGCAGGTTTGTTAAAGCACAGACTCTAATTCTGTAGGTTTTGGGTAGGACACGAGGTTTTGCGTTTCTAACAAGCTCCCAGGTGATGCTCATGGTGCTGATTCCGGTTCAGCACTTCGAGAAGTTAATAAATAGAGGATTTTACAAATTAGTGGACTGTGGATGGCTACAGGCAAAGTCCGGGTTAATGGCTTGAAAACTTGAGGTGGTCTCCGCCCCTTTGCTTGATGAGGTTCCCTCCCAGGAATCCAACACGTGACGGGTGGGAAAGCCCTCACCGAATAGAAGAACTTTGTAAGCTCCAAAGATGACACCCGGCCTGCTGCTTGTGATCCTCATGCTGCTGTCCCAGGTAAACAGAGAGGGTCAGACCACCTGTCTGGGTGTGGGGAGAAGAAAACAGATCCCGCAGTGGAGAAAAGGTTAACTACGGACAAGGCCAGTTTTATCTCTTAAGCCCTTGGCACACACTGACCCTTACTCCAGACCTCTGCTGAGGCAGGCTTTCTCCCTTGCAGGGAGAAGCTCGCTCCTTCGTAGTGGATCGGGAACACGACAGATTCCTCCTGGACGGAGTCCCGTTCCGCTACGTTTCCGGCAGCCTGCACTACTTTCGTGTACCGCGGGTTCTTTGGGCCGACCGGCTTCTCAAGATGCACTTGAGCGGCCTCAACGCTGTGCAGTTGTAAGAAGTGCTCGCGAGAGCTTTGTGGAAGCGAGGTTTACTCTTCCTTAGAACGGGGTTCCCCAGGAAAACTGACTTGGGTTTGAAAAGGGTTTGAGCTCCAGGACTCCTCAGGCAAGGGTGAGAAAGGGCGGCCCAGAACCTCTTTCTAGCTGCTTCTCTGCAAGTTCTGAGTCTCCTAGGGAAACCTTTGGGTCTTGTTAACATCTTACTTTCTTAGTTACGTGCCCTGGAATTACCATGAACCCGAGCCCGGGATCTATAACTTCAATGGCAGTCGGGACCTCATTGCTTTTCTGAAAGAGACAGCTAAAGCAAACCTGTTGGTCATTCTGAGACCAGGACCTTACATCTGTGCTGAGTGGGAGATGGTGAGTTAGTTGGGAGAAGGGCAGAGTCAAAGGTGAAGTTCCTGTGCCTGTGGGTTTCAACCCCTTTCTGCCCACCCTCTGGGGGCCATTTCCAGCGCTATACTCAACTCCCTCCTTACCTCCCCAGCTGTACTGCAAAACAAAACCTGTCTGTAGCTCAAGAGGTGGCTTATCCTGTAATCCCAGAATTTAGGAGGTTGAGACAATAAGACTGAAGCTAGCCTGGGCTACAGAGTGAAACCCTATGTCAAAGCAAAACAAAAACAAACCCCCTGCCTGCTCATGTGTTACCTTTATGTTTTTCTTAAGGGAGGTCTCCCATCTTGGTTGCTTCGAAACCCTAATATTCTCCTGAGAACCTCAGATCCTGGTGAGTTGAGACAACAGATTTGAATGCCTGAACCAGAGGCCGCCCCTCATTTAGAGGCCATGCATTTATTCTTTCCTTCGTGTCTAGTGGGATGCTAGAAACTGGGAACTTAAAGACCTAGTTCCTGTGCAAAATAAAACTTAAGAGTAGTGTGAACTGCAGAGCAGGCATGTGATGTACACCTATAACCCCAGCGCTGATACGGTAGACATGGGAGCATCCAGAGCGCTAGATCGTCCTCCACTATGTAGAAAGTTAGAAGCCAGCCTGGGCTACAAGAGACCTTGTATCACATTAAAGGAAAAAAGAAAGTGGGACAAACAAAGACAGTTGTTTTTTCAAAGCTATAAATAAGATTATATACTGCAACTATACTGTACAAAAGCCATATAAATAAGGAGTTGAAATAATGAATAACAAGGGAAGAATTGAGGATAGTGAGTAGTGAGAAGAGGCTCTGAGAAGGTAACGTTCTAGTTAGCTTCAGTGGAAGAGAAAGCACTGATTGAAAAGTATGGCTGAATGGTCCATCCCTGGGATGTCCATGGCGGGATGTCAGCAAGGAGAACAGTTTGGCCGGAGCAGTAGTCAGGGAGGCAGGATTGTGACAGGGAACTAGAGCTGAGGTAATTTTGCAAATGGTAGAGGCCCTTGCAGTCCTGTGATGGAGCTTTGTGATTTAATTCCAGTCACAGTAGAAAACCACTGGACAATTTCCCCAGAAATAAGCCACAGCTGGATTTGCTTAAATATCACTTCAACCTGGATGCAACTGGGTTAAAGACAGCAAGCGTGAGGAAGTAAAGGGAGAGGATGTCGGTGCTTAAGTACAGTGATAGCAGTGAAGTGGGAAGAAGAGGCAGACCTAAGAGATAGCTTGGGGGCAAGGGTAACAAGACTTGTGGACACATTTTTAGTGGATGAGGAGGCCAGGTGGCGGGCCATTGGTAGGAAAAGAAAGGAACCAACTTTCTGACCAGTCAAGACCATTTGCTGAGGAGAATGGAAGAGGCTGAAGATGCAGATGACTGGGCATTTAACACGTGACCAGCATGCAATCTGTTTTGTTCCAGTGACCTCCCAGTTGTACATCTGTGATCTGGCGGGCCTCACACTCTTGACTAGTCAGCAGCACTGGACACCCTGTCTTTGAAATACATTCTTCTAACCAAGCATGGTGGTGCATGGCTGAATCTCAACATTAGGGAAACTGAGGCAAGGTGGTCCAGAGTTCAGGGCAGCCTGAACTATACAGTGAAACTATCTCAGGAAAACAAAACACAAAGCTCGCATAAGCTTTCTGACATCCGGTCACAGTCTGTTTTCCCCTTTCCCTTTCCTCTAAGGCCTGGACTGTCCCAGGACTCCGTCCTTGGATATATCTCGTTATGAATTTTGTTCTCTAGGTTATTTCATCAATTTATGTGGTAGATTTAACCTGTGTTGACCCCCAAATATGTATCCCTCTCCTAGGAAGTTTTCCATGGCTTCTCCACACATACCAAACTCCTATGTTGCTTCTCTATTTAGACAAATAGAAGGTGCAATGATATAAACCGAGATCCAGGCACAGCTTTTCAAAGCAGCTACTTGTTTCCAAAGTTCCCCCATCTCAGCACCCTGCACACTGCGGTGTGACCCTTCACACTTCTCCTATCCCTCTCTCTCCGCTCACCCTACTTTGGTCCATCAGAAAATCCTGTCAGCGTGACTCTCAACATTGAATTGAACTATTTCTGGTCACTTCTGCTGCCACCTACTGGTGTGAACCTCCCCTTGCTGTCATCTTAACAGCATCATTTCTCTTCCTAGTTGGCCTTCCTCCCATCTAGTCTGCTCTTAGCATAGCAACTACTGGGCTTCTACAAGAGCAGTTTAAACATCCGTCTCGGGTCGAGTCATACCTCCCTGATAAACTCTCATCGCATTCAATATGAGCCACATACTCAGCCTCCCAGGCCCTGGGCCTGGCTCCCTGGTATCTGCTGCTGCCTGCTTCCTTGGCCCCGGCCGTACTGCTCTCTCTGCTGTTCTTCATCAGCCTCGGTGTCGAAGGCATTTGCATGTGGTACTTCTGCACCTCCTCTGCAGAAATCACCATCGCTGATAATTCCAGCCAGCCACCATCTAAATTTTAAGCACTCCATACTGAATCTATTGCATGCCTCCTTTCCTGCCTTGTTCTTCTTGTCCCTAACACACTGTGTAGTTTCTCTCATATATTTATTGTCTGCCTCCACTCGAGAAAGAACCCTTCTATTCAGCTAGGACAGTGCTTGAAGCAGAGTCACCCATGCATATTTGTTGAGTGAATAAAAATGGTTTCATATGTGCTTGGGTGGGCCTCTTTTATGTAAAACATAAGAAAAATAATTGGGCTGGAGAGATGGCTCAGTGGTTAAGAGTACTGGCTGCTCTTCCGAAGGTCTTGAGTTCAAATCCCAGAAACCACATGGTGGCTCACAACCATCTGTAATGAGATCTGATACTCTCTTTTCTGGTGTCTACAGTGTACTTATATATAATAAATAAATAAATCTTTTTTTTTAAAAAAAAGAAGAAAAATAATTAAATGATTTAAGATTTTTAAAAATTGAGCTGGGCATGGTGGTGTATGCCTTTAGTGTGCTTGGGTGGCAGAGGCAAGCAAATTTCTGTGAGTTCGAGGTCAACCTGGTATACATTAGGAAGTTCTAGGTCAGTCCAGTCTGGGTTACCTTTTGAGACCTTTTTCTTTTTTCTTTTTCCCCCAAACAAAAAAGAAATAATACTTATGAGGTATGTCAACAGGCAAAACTACTTGCTTCCAAACCTAATAACCTGAGTTTGGTGCCCTAGGATTCCTGTGGTGAAAGGGGAGAACCACCTTCTGAAAGTTGTCTTCTGACTTCTACAAGCTTGCCATGGTTTGAATGCACATACACATGCTAAATAAATGTAATTTTAAACTTCTTTTAAGAATTTAAAAATGAGCGGGGCAGTGATGGCGCACACCTTTAATCCCAGCACCTGGGAGGCAGAGGCAAGTGGATTTCTGAGTTCAAGGCCAGCCTGGTCTACAGAGTGAGTTCCAGGACAGGCAGGGCTACACAGAGAAACCCTGTCTCAAACAACCAAAAGAATAAATAAATAAATAAAAATGAGTCAGGCACGCCTTTGATCCCAGCACTCGGGAGCAGAGGTAGGCAGAACTCTGCAAGTTTGAGGTCAGCCTGGTGTACAAAGCAAGTACTGGACAGCTAAGGATAACAAACAATTCAAAAATGGTCAGAAGGTGGTGGCACACACTTTTAATCCTAGCACTCTGGAGGCAGAGGCAACTGGATCTCTTGAGTTCCAGGCCAGCCTGATTACAGAGTGATTTCCAAGACAGCCAGGGCCACATGGAGAAACCTTGTCTCAAAAACACAAAAGCCGGGCAGTGGTGGCCTTTATCCCAGCACTTGGGAGGCAGAGGCAGGCAAATTTCTGAGTTCAAGGCCAGCCTAGTCTACAGAGTGAGTTCCAGGACAAGCCAGGGCTACACAGAGAAATCCTGTCTTGAAAAAACAACAACAAAAACAAAATATAATTTTTAAATGTCCTTTAAAATACCTTTCACTGAGTCTGCCCAGAGACTCTGCTGTTTCCTAAGCGTTGTCCTCTGGTGGTCAGGGATACTCCAACAGCAGTGGGTCCTGCCGTTCGTGCAGCAGCTAAAGACAGACTTACAAGTACTATTTGTAGTGCAGCAGCTAAAGACAGACTTACAAGTACTATTTGTAAAGCTCTTAGAAGATCCCACTTAAAGTGAGACTGTAACTAAAGGATCCATTCTTATCTGGGACTATAGAGGTTTGTTTGTTTGTTTGTTTGTTTGTTTGAGACAGGTTCTCTTGTAGTCCAGGCTAGCCTGGGGTGCAACCTTGTTGCTATTAGAACTCCTTGTT